>NC_090448.1:639992988-640296018 GCF_031143425.1 Pleurodeles waltl
TGAGGGCCTCGCAGGAGTAGATGGCGGAATGGACTCTGGTAAGTCAAATCTTAACTATTACATCCCCCACCCTACCTACATGCCATCTCATACCCCCACCCCCACCCTCAACCTCACCCCCATCACTCCAACTCCTCACAAATGTCCCTACATCACAAACCACACATCCCAACACCAAGCCCTGCTGCAACACCAAAGCACGGACACCCATCACCAAAGCAGGTCCACTGCACAAACCCAAACACCCCCCTACAACATCATCACACAAGGTCCCACACAGGAATGCAAGCACTGGGGGACACGATACCCCACCAATTGCACACCATGGAACATACAGATGTAATAAACATCAGTTTATACCCCTGCAGGACCCCTACTCAACGTCACCGGACAGGAGGGTCCACACATGTCCACACCACCAACAGAAGAGGCCCACAGTGATGACGGCAGCCCTGTCCAACTTGATCTAGATGACCAGCCCGGCCCATCGGGGACCTTGGGACAGTCGGTTCCCATCGTACAGTCACAGGCCACTACAGAGCTTCCCCCTCTGGAAAAACCAGCACAGCACCCACCCAGCGGGCCCATAACTCTGTCCCCAGGACACGTCAATCAGCAGTGTGTCCACCACTACAGGGAACCCAGGCTAACCCACCACCCCAACAACAACAGGGACCTGGGGGCAGTGGCAGTGGACACAAGGTCCAGGAGACAGAGGCCCAGGAACACAGGGGAACTGGGAGGGCTGCTGTGCACCAGGGGGAGGACAGGCCAAGGGAACCCACTCTCCACAAGGCCCTCTCCTCCATCATGGCAGCCTACCACCACTCCCAGGAGACGATGGCAACCGTACTGGCCAAGTTTCAGGAGACCCAGCGCCTGCAGGAGGAACAGTATTTGGGCTTCAGGGAGGAACTCAGATCCATCAATTCCACCCTGGGCACCATTGTAGGGGTGCTGAAGGAAGTACTCAACACCAGGAGGGACACTGTAGCACAACAAGGGGCCCCTGACACTAGCATGGATGATGAACTGCCTACCACCTCCGCCGGTGCTAGTGGACAGGAGGCACCGCCACAGGACCACCACACCAGCACCCCATCCCCTGCAGAGGGAGAACCACCCCCCAAACGGTCCCTGAGATCCAGGACAAAGACAGAGAATGATACCAAGACCCCCACCAAGAAATGAGACCACCCTGAATGTCATCCTTCTGTCCCACTTTGTCACCCTGTCCATCCTTAAACTGCCCCAGCTCCACTTCCTATGCCCATTTGGGCAATGCACCTCTGAGACTCATAGACTGGACTCTGCCATGGACATTCCTCCACCATGACCCCTCACCATTTTGCAACCCCCTCCAATATTTCGCACTTAAATAAACACCCTTGAAGCACAAAACAATCTGGAGCCAGTCTGTGATTTCGGATTAGTGTATTAGCAATTACTGGGGCAAAAAGCTCTTTCAATTGTAATGTCAACATACCTATGTCACACAGCTCTAGTCCATGAGGAATCAAAGCAGATGTCACACAGTGGGACCCACATCTGTGAAATCGTAAGGGAAAGTGACAACTCAGTGACCATACACTGGGTGAAAACGACAGACAGTAGAGAGGTAGTAGTGTTAAAGTACATGTAGTAGGCAGGTTTGTATTCTTACCTGTGTCACACTGGAAATATTGCTGGATCACCGAGTCCCTGTTGTCCATGTCCTCTTCTGCTTCCTCGTCTTCACTGTCCACAGGCTCCACAGCTGCAACAACACCGCCATCTGGACCATCCTCCTGCAGAAAAGGCACCTGTCATCACAAAGCTAAGTTGTGAAGCATGCAGCAGGCCACGATGATCTGGCACACCTTCTTTGGTGAGTAGAATAGGGATCCACCTGTCATATGGAGGCACCTGAACCTGGCCTTCAGGAGACCGAAGGTCCGCTCGATTATCCGCCGTGTTCGCCCATGGGCCTTATTGTAGCGTTCCTCTGCCCTTGTCCTGGGATTCCTCACTGGGGTCAGTAGCCATGACAGGTTGGGGTAACCAGAGTCACCTGCAAATGGCTAGGGACAACTGTTAGACACACACTAACCTGTAGGGATAACCCCAGACCCAGACAACCATTCCCACTCTCTTGCTTCCAGGTACTCACCTAATAGACACACACGGTGCCTCTGGAGTTGATCCATCACATAACGGATGCTGCTATTCCGCAGGATGTAGGCGTCATGCACTGAGCAAGGGAACTTGGCATTCACATGGGAGATGTACTGGTCTGCCAAACATATCATCTGCACATTCATCGAATGATAACTCTTCCGGTTTCTGTATACCTGTTCACTCCTGCGGGGGGGGCCAAAGCCACATGGGTCCCATCAATGGCACCTATGATGTTGGGGATATGTCCCAGGGCATAGAAATCACCTTTCACTGTAGGCAAATCCTCCACCTGACGGAAAACGATGTAGCTCCGCATGTGTTTCAGCAGGGCAGACAACACTCTGGACAACACGTTTAAAAACATAGGCTGGGACATCCCTGATGCTATGGCCACTGTTGTTTGAAATGACCCACTTGCAAGGAAATGGAGCACTAACAGCACCTGCACTTGGGGGGGGATTCCTCTGGGATGGCGGAGAGCTGACATCAGGTCTGGCTCCAGCTGGGTACACAGTTCCTGGATTGTGGCACGGTCAAGCCTGTATGTGATGATCACATGTCTTTCCTCCATTGTCAACAGGTCCACCAGCGGTCTGTACACCAGAGGATGCCGCCATCTCCTCACATGTCCCAGCGGACGGTGCCAATGAAGGACAACAGCGAGCACAGAGTCAAACAACTCAGAGGTACGTACCCACAGCTTACACAGAACACAAATCCTAATCCGAAAAGTGGCCTGTATGTGTGTTGAGTCTAGGCCTAGGTATGTGTGACGCAGTTAAAAATGAAGCAATGTGGGCCGCTGAAATGGCGGCTGCCTGACCTCTAAAGTGGGACAATGGGATGTGAGGTAACTGCGCTGGCGTTGTACACCGTCGCGGTAGGCGGTCGAAGACCGCGGCGCAATGATGCATTGGTTAACATTGGACCCAATGGGTCCCAGGAGGCAATGACGATGTACGCCAGTGGTGACGGTACGCACCGCCGCGGACGTGACCGCCATTTTCTATCTGTTCAATCACTCGATACCTGATCTTCAACAGGAGAGGACTTACACTGCAAGTGCAGCTGTGACCTCGGTCTGGAAGAGACAATGGCTCCAGTGTCTGGGGAAAGGGCCCCTGCCTTCACATCGGAGGAGTTGTAGAAACTCGTGGATGGGGTCCTCCCCCTGTACACGCTACACTACGGTCCTCCAGACAAACAGGTAAGTCCACTGGGAGCATGCTGTATGGGCTATGCCTGTGTGGAGTGGGGTGGATGTAAGAAGGGGGGGAGATTGCGGCGTGCATGAAACAATGGTGAGTGCATGTGCCACATGGCAAGGGTAGGGATGAGGGCCAATGACTGTGACGGTGCAGTTGGTAATAAGTTTCTCTTCCCCCTGCACAATTCATGTAGGTCAGAGCCCACCAGAAAAAAAGATATTTGGCATGCCATCGCCAAGGACGTCCGGACCCTAGAGGTCTACCACAGGCGGAGCACCCACTGCCCGAAAAGGTGAGAGGAAATTCGCCGCTGGAGCAAGAAGAAAGCAGAGACTCAGCTGGGGATGGCCTCCCAACATGGGAGGGGTGCCCATCGCACCATGACCCCCCTGATGTTCAGGATCCTGGCGGTGGCGAACCCGGAGTTGGATGGGCACTTGAGGGCATCACAGCAGCCACAAGGGGGTGAGTACACTCTCATCCTGCTGATTTTGCGCGCAGTGGATGTGTCTTGGTGGGGGAGGTGGGTTGTGGGTTTCCCTAGGCCAGGGTGAGTTTAGTAGGCAAGGTCCCTCCGTAAGGCAGGCCATGTGGCACCACACCCCACCTCTGTAGAGTTCCAAGTACACCTAGTCATGCCCCTGTGTCATCCATGTGTGCAGATGTCGTCCATAGCCTAGTAGGCCATTTCCCAGGGATTGAACAGTGGAGCCCAATAGCGCGGCGTAGTGCAGGGGGCTTCTGTGTCTGTCGTGTCCGCCAACGGTAGCAGTAATGCATGCACTGAACATGTCTTTCTTCTGTCATCCCCCCCTTTTTGTGGTCTCCCTGATCTTGTGTGCATTAGCATCATCAGGTGGAGGAGCAGTGGCACCGGAGCACGAAGGAGCTGCATCCCACATGGCCCTGGAGGGCGACACTACGGACTTGGAGTTCACCAGTGGGACGGAGGGCAAGGGGAGCTCCACGGTGGGGACAGGAGCTGACACCAGCAACACGGACTCGTCCTCTGATGGGAGCTTACTTGTGGTGGCGGCAACATCTGTGCCGCCCGCATCTACAGGTACAGCCGCCAACCCCCTACCAGCACCGCCCTCCCAGCAGCCCCTCAGCCTTTGCCCCGTGCCCGCTCACCCAGGAGGGTGGGCATCACCTTCGCCCCAGGCACCTCAGCCCCTGCCCCAGTCACCCCTGCTGCCCTCAGTGAGGAGGCCATTGACCTCCTCAGGTCCCTCACTGTTGGGCAGTCTACCATTTTGAATGCCATCCAGGGTTTCGAAAGGCAGTTGCAACAAACCAATGCATTCCTGGAGGGCATTCATTCTGGTTAGACGGCCCTTCAGCGAGCTTTTCAGACTCTGGCCTCAGCACTGATGGCAGCCATTGTCTCTGTCTCTAGCCGCCCCCGCCAACTTCCTCTACCCAGACCCAATCCCCTGTACCCCAGCCTATCCCAAGCACACCTTCAGACCAGCCTGCACACACGTCAACACACAAGAGAAGCTCAGGCAAACATAAGCACCACACATCCCACAGGCACTCACGCAAGCATCACACACATGCAGACACACCAACATCCACTGCCTCCACGGTGTCCCCCTCCTCCTCGTCTCCCTCCTCCCTCCCAGTCTCATCTACACTCACACCTGCATGCACTACATCTACAGCCACTACTGCCATCACCAGCACACCCGCAACCACACCCCGCTCACGTGCAGTCACCACCCCACTACCATTCACACATCCCCTGTGTCCTCTCCCAGTGTGTCTGTGACGCTACCTCCCAAGATACACAAACACAGGCACACAGCCACCCAACAGCCATCCACCTCACGACAGCCTCCAGCGCATGCACCTTCACCCAAAGTCACCAAACGAAAACCTCCTACAACCACAACCTCTTCCTCTACTCCCAAACCCCCTCCAGGTACCCGTCCCAGTGTCTCCCAAAAACTTTTCCTGTCCAACCTTGACCTCTTTCCCACACCTCCCCCACCCCGTCCATCTCCTCGGGCCCGACTCTTCTGGTCCCAACCTAGCACCTCAGCCACAACATCTCCGGGACCAGTGGTGCCTGTAGTCACCGGAATCTGGAGTGCACCGGCCACCAGGGCAGCCAGTGTGGCACAGAGCCACAGCAAGGACAGTCCCCCACCTGTCAAGCATCAAAAGTTGGCCAGTGCCTGGCAGGAGAGTGGGAAGACTCCAGCCACCAAAGCCTCTCCCAGGGGTCCTGGTGGGAGTGTGGAGTCAGCTGCGACACCTTCCAAGGTGGGGAAGGGCCACAAGAAACCCGGAAAGTCTGGGAAGAGCAGCACGGCAGAGGAGACCTCCATCATCCCCGCTGCCCAGGAGGCCACCGCCATCATCCCCACTGCCCAGGAGGCCACCGCCAGCACCTGCTCTGCTGCCCAGGAGGCCACAGCCAGCACAAGGCCCGCTGGGCTAGAGAGGACCGCCAGCACAAGCCCTGCTGGGCTAGAGAGGACCACCAGCACAAGCCCCGCTGGGCTAGAGAGGTCCACCAGCACAAGCCCCGCTGGGACACGGAGGACAGCCAGCACAAGCCCCGCTGGGACAGAGAGGACCACCAGCACAAGCCCTGCTGGGACAGAGAGGGCTGCCAGCACAGGCCCCGCTGGGACAGAGAGGACCACCAGCAGCTGACTCACTGCAAAAGAGCCCGCCGCCTCAAGCACCGCTGAACAGGGCACCACCACCTCAAGCACCGCTGAACAGGGCACCGCCGCTACAAGCACCGCTGAACAGGGCACCGCCGCCTCAAGCACCGCTGAACAGGGCACCGCCGCTACAGGCACCACTGAACAGGGCACCGCAGCCACAAGCACCGCTGAACAGGGCACCGCAGCCACAAGCACCGCTGGCCCATGAGCGCCAAGGGCACTGACGCTACTGAGTCCGTCACGAGCAGGATGAAACACTCTGGGCACAGACCCCCCTCCAGAACCAGTGGATATTGCTATGCACTACCTCTGTCCTTAGCAGGATGAAGCACTCTAGGCACCATGCCCCCTCCAGAACCAGTGGAGACTGTCATCCACTACCTCTGTCCTTACCAGGATGAAGCACTCTGGGCACCATGCCCCCCTCAAGAACCAGTGGAGACTGTCATCCACTACCTCTGTCCTTAGCAGGATGAAGCACTCTAGGCACCATGCCCCCTCCAGAACCAGTGGAGACTGTCATCCACTACCTCTGTCCTTAGCAGGATGAAGCACTCTAGGCACCATGCCTCCTCCAGAACCAGTGGAGACTGTCATCCACTACCTCTGTCCTTAGCAGGATGAAGCACTCTGGGCACCATGCCCCCTCCACAACCAGTGGAGACTGTCATCCACTACCTCTGTCCTTAGCGGGATGAAGCACTCTGGGCACCATGCCCCCTCCAGAACCAGTGGAGAAAGGCATCCACTACCTCTTTCCTTACCAGGATGAAGCACTCTGGGCCCCATGCCCCCTCAAGAACCAGTGGAGACTGTCATCCACTACCTCTGTCCTTAGCAGGATGAAGCACTCTAGGCACCATGCCCCCTCCAGAAACAGTGGAGACTGTCATCCACTACCTCTGTCCTTAGCAGGATGAAGCACTCTAGGCACCATGCCCCCTCCAGAACCAGTGGAGACTGTCATCCACTTGAGAGACTGTGGCTTTGCACTCCCCAGGATGGCACAGTGGGCAAACCACACACTGTAGATACTTGAGAGACTGTGGCTTTGCACTCCCCAGGATGGAATAGTGGGCAATCCACCCACTGTATAGACTTGAGAGACTGTGGCTTTGCACTCTCCAGGATTGAACAATGGGCATGTGGCCCCCTCGTGGATTTGGCGTCGTGCACTCAACCGGCTGAGGTGCCACCCCTTTCCCTCCCCCTGAGGTGCCTGTTTTCTTGCTCTCTGATGCCCGGGGATCTTGTGTGGGCCTCGCCCATACCGTGTGAGCCCAGTGTTCCACAGACTTCATTGGAGCACTACCTGGACTACTAAGCCTAGTGTATATTTTGTTTATGGTGTATATATATATTTTTTTGTACTTCTATTACAATGGTTACACTCATTTCCTATTGTGTTTGCATTCTTCCGGGGGGGTTGGGGGGTGTAACTATAATGTATAAATATGTATTAGTGTGCGCGTTGTAGTGGGTGAGGGTGGGGGTGGGGGTGTTGCGTGTGTGTCCCTGTTTTTTACCTTCCCCCTCCCCTGTGTCGTAAGTGCAGTACTCACCGTTGTCTTCGCCGCCGGCGTTCGTGCTCCTGGTAGAGGAGCAAGAAGATGAGAGCTGGCAGGATGTGCAGCTCTGGTTCCATGGCGTCTGGATTCCTCGTGGGGTGTGTAGAGGTAAGCGTTTTCCCTTCGAAGTCCTGTTTCCGCCGTGTTTTTGTCCGCGGTGAATCCGCCTTGGAAAAGGTGGCGGTTTGGTAGGTTGTGATACTGTGGGCGGTACTTTGTCTTCCGCCTGTCTGTTGGCGGTGACCGCCAAGCTGTTTGTCTGTACCGCCGTGGCGGTCTGAGTGTTAAAGTGGCTGTCTTTGTTGGCGGTTTCCGCCACGGTCGTAATTCCAATCTCTTTACCGACGACCTGTTGGCGGTCTTACCGCCACTTTAACACCGTCTGCCAGGGTTGTAATGCCCACCAAAATGACTAAATTTGATAGTTATCCACTTCCCTGGATTGATGAATTAATAGAAAGTTCAGAAAATTCAGGAGAAGCCAAATATATTACACACATTGACCTAACTAAGGGATCAATATCCTAGCTAAGTCTGAAGATAAAGAGGAAAATGTTTTTGCTGCACTCCAAGTATTGTTTCCATTCACTGCATTGCCCTTTGGTTCACAGAGAGCCCCAGACACATTTCAATGCCTTGCAAATACAATTTTTTTATAACCAATTTTTAGTGTTTTACTTTTACACATAGATAAACAAGTCACAATTACAAGTCATATAAGTATAAATTTGTAGCCACAATGCCCACAACAGAAGTTTTGTTGGCAAGCATACATTCTGCAAAGAATTACTAGTGTCTCTGGGATGAAGTTGTGTACCACGATATTAGTGTGAATCATCAACAATTCGAAGGTGCTGGGGAATGCAAACCTTCAATGCGTGACTCAATTGTAGACATTTGTGAAAGTACGTAGTGGAGAGGGTGGAGGCCTGTTGGAGTTCCTGGAATGATGTCATGTTTGTACCTGACCATATGTCCCCAAGCAGGGTGATTCCTATGGTGTCCCAGCGGGAGAAACTTTGAGGGCAGCCATGCCACGCAGCCATGTCCTATGCCATAAAGAAGTATGCTGTGTGGTTTTCCCCACCATCCCGTGAGCTGCAGTGCCGCTCTCCAGCTATATAATACCACCCTAGTGATTTCTGGGATGTTACAAGTTATAAAGCCACTGTATAGGAGCTCCATTACACGGGGAAGGCCCAACAAAGTGAGCTCCTGCCTATAAGCAGAGTCAGACCATCCTCTGGTGAGCCATTCATTGATAACCAGTATCTGAAATGCCCGTGGTAGTAGTACAGCTTGGGCATGCCTGGCCCCCCTTCATATGTGCTGCACTGTCAAGTATTCAGACCTAGGCATCGCCTATGGTTATGCCAGAGAAAGGTGCCAACTAATAAAGGCATTTGGGGATGGTATTGGGATATTTTGGAATAGGTATAAGAAACAAGGCAGTACCATCATTTTGAAAAGTGCAATACATCCCATGACATTTAGTGGTAGTGATTGCCATCTTTTGAGGTCGGCCTTGAGCTTACAAACTAGTGGGGTTACGTTAAGGGACCATGTCAGGAACGGTCTGAGGGTCACCATGATACCCAAGTACCGAAAACTTAGTTGCCGGATCGGTATAGTGATTTGCCAGTCCACGGCTCTTGGTTACCTGTCAGAGGAATTATTAGTGACTTTGCTGGGTAAACAGCCAGACCAGAGGCTTCAGCAAAAAACTGCAACAAATGGAGACATCAGGGGCCACTGTCTGCCAGCTTCGAAAGATATAATAAAACGTCATCAGAATAAAGTGTGATGTGGTCTTCATGGACTGTCCCCCATCTCCATCCCTCAACCTGGGCATCACATTACACAAGCCATGCGAGTGGCTCAATGGCCGGCGCAAAGAGGAGAGGAGATATCGTGCACACCTGATGGGTGCTTTGGGTTATGGGAAGACCTCAGAGACCACTCTGTTAACCTGTACCCGGGCTGCAGGTTCTGCATATAATATTTGTATCATGCATCTGAAACGGGGTCCCATGCCCATCCTCTCGCAGACCCTGAACAGATATTTCCAGTCTACCATGTCGAAGACCTTTTCAAAATCTATCAGCAGTAAGGCTAGTGGACCTGTGAGAGTGTGGCGTTGGGCAAGCATCAGATACAGCGTCACAGGGAGTGTCTGGGGCTACAGGACAACATAATGCTGCACTGATCGGAGTGGATCAGAGACCCAATGACTTGTCGGAAACGGGCAGCAAGGACAGTGGCGTAAAGTTTTATTTCCCCATTAATGAGAGAGACGGGACGGTAAGTGGTGCAAGAAGTGGATGGGGTTGCGTCTTTAGTAGGACCACTATGGTAGCCTGGTCAAGGTCTTGTGGGAAGCTGCCCACTGTGATCACCTCCTCATATAAGTAAAGTAAGTGGGAAAGGAGAACATCCCTGAATTTAGCATAGAATTCAGTAGGATAGCCATCTGGGCCTGGTGTTTTGCGAGTTACCATGGCGGAGATTGCTTCCCCAATCTCCTCTATTTGAAGAGGCTGGTCTAGTGCTCTTCGTTGTGTGATTGTTAGGCATGGCAGAGATATTTTGTCAATGAGTACAGTGGTTGTTTCTGGTTCAGGTTGAGGAGTTGCCATGTAAATGTTGGCATAGTATTCAGCGAATGCTGTAGTTATACCTAGGGAGGTCGTCTACATGGATCCCTGGGAATCCATTACTTCAGGTATGATTCACCCCATCCAGGATCCATTAGCAAACCAGTACAATAGTTCTTGACCCGCAAGCCATAAATTTGTGCCTGAGAGGCACACCAAATTTGTTTTACCGCTTCAAGAGACTGAGCTCTAATTTCCTCTTGCACTAGGGCTAAGGTCCTAGCATTTTTCAGCTGGTTTTTAGTATCCAGCCATGCTTCTGTGCAGAAAGCCCAAGCCTTCAATTGAGCAAGGCGGTCCTGTTGAGCCTTTTCATTTTGTCTGAGGAGTGCTTTGGCGTGGCCTCAGGCAGTGGCCTTACAGGCCGCCCATAAAGTCCTTTTGGAGGGAATCGACCAAGTATTGGTGCTAAAATACATCTTTAAATCTTGCCGAAGATCTTGAGTATATTCCCTGTCCTGTAAGTGCCAGGTGTTGAGGCACCACATGGGGAGTCTAGTAGGATCCGAGGAACCAATGGCAAGGAGCAGAGGGGCGTGATCTGAGATCCTTTGGGCTAGTATTCGTGTAACTGATGACAAGTCTGTAGCTGGCATAAAGAACATGCCTATGCATGCATGTGTATAGTGTGCCACTGAGGTGTGGGTATATTGCTGAATCCTGGGATACTAGGTCCTCCACACATCACAGAATCCCAGGTTGTCTACCCAGCTGCTAAGAGAAGTGGATCTGGAGCCTCAGGTGACAGGGGACCTGTGGAGACCCTCTCGTGTTCCAGGACATCGTTTAGGTCGCCATCTATGACGGTGAGGCCAGAGGGAAGGTTGTTCAGTACCTCTGTGAGTGTGGCTAGAAAGAAGTTGAACACTGTAAGGGGGGTGAAGACACTTAGAACATTCAATGGGCGGCCTTCTAACACTCCTGCTAGGGCAAAGGAATGGCCTTGGGGGTTAGCCTAGAATTGATGCACTACTAGAGGAAAGGTGCGACATAGGAGTATAGCCACCCCGGCATGGTATATCCGGTCAAAACCGTAAAGGGCCAAGAATGGACAAGATGTTCCCAACAAGTGGGTCTCCTGTAGCAGTAAGATGGAAGGGAGGAGCCTCTGCGCCTGTTGCAGGACTGCCAAGCATTTGATTCAGTCCAGTAGACTGTTTACATTCCAAGACATTACTGTGTATGGAGCCATGTGGGGTGTGGTGGCCTAAGTGTTGATCAGAGTAGCACTGACGTAGTGGCATTGAGAAATTTAGATGGTAAGTAATCTGTGTGTGCAGATAAGCATGTGGGTGGCACCTCAGGCTTTGTGGTAATGCAACTGTGTGACAACCTAAAAGAGAACAACGTTAAACCAGCAGCTGCAAAATACCGCTGCACCAATACCATTAGAAAACACTGAAATCTCCCCAAAATCCCCCCTCTCAATACTTCCCTCCATGAAGCATCTGTCATCCCATAACTAAAACCCCAACAAGAAACCAATGTGAACCAAGTGGCATGGAGTGGTGGACCCCTCCGGGTTGTAGGATGGATGCACCAACATTTGTGTCAGCCAGTTTGTGCAGGAGGTCTGCCCTCCTGTGAGAGATAGCATCAAGTCAAAGGTAGATGTCCCATGTAATGTCCGGTGATGCTCTAAAGGGGAGATGTTGTCCGGCTGCAGTCAGTCAGTCTCCTGGGTAGCCATTTGTTGGTCGTCACCTGTGATCAGACAGTGTTCTTCCCATTGTGCAGCTAGGGGTGCCGAGGATCCTGAACTTGGAGATAGCAATTGTGAATGCAGTCGTTCTTTTCCTTTACGTCACCAGGATTTGGTGCGGGATTGCTTAAAGCATTCGTTAGTCGCAGCTCTGCTTGCAGGTGTGCGGACCAAGGATGGGAGGGGGGGTGAAAAATGCGGCTTGTTCCATGAAGCCACCGCTCCTCGGTCAGCCACTACCACGCTGATTCAGGGTTGTCAAAAATGTACTTTGCCCTCATGTATCACTTTATGATGTGATGGAAATAAAAGCATGAATGATAGATGTAAGGTTCGTAACTTCTGTTTCACCAGCTCGTAGATATGGCGATGGGCTTGAACCTCAATGGTGTAGTCCAGGAAGATGAGGATCCGTGAGTTCTGCTAGCAAAGGTCTGTGTGTAGGCATGCCTCTCTTAATATGCAGTGCCGGTCTCTGACATTGAAGAGGCGGGCAATGATGGGCTTGGGCGATGCTTCTCTTGGGGGCTTAGATAGAAATACTCTGTGAGCCCGCTCTACGGTGAACCAAGGGGAGAGTTTGCTGTGTGGTACCCAAGATTTAAGCCAGTTCTCGAGGAAGTCATCAGACTGGGGGCCCTCCGCGCCCTCCGGAAAGCCAATGAAGTGCAAATTATTATACCTCGAGCGATTCTTGGCCTCTTCTGCCTGTTGCTGAAGCTTGTGTGTTCGGGTGAGCAAGCGATATACCTTGGTCTTAAGGTCCACAAGGTCATCCGCTGTGGAGATTCTCCCTTCTGCTTCCCTGACAGTTCAGTGCATTTTTAAGATCTTGAAGCAGGAGGACCACGTCCACCAGTACCTCTCCGATCTTGTGAGGCCTTAATAGCTTATAGAATTTTGTCAGTGCATTGCCAGATGCGGCGAGGGTTTCCGTGGAGTCACCTCCCTGTGTTCCAGTTGAAGGGGTGAAGCAGTCAATATGAGACTGAGAGGAATGGGGCTTTGGGCCAGATGTAGCAAAGCTTTAGCGAGTCTCAAATGGCAAAAAACGGCGTTTGCGAGTCGCTAAAGCCACTTTGCTATGTTGAAATGCATTTTGCGAGTCGGAACCGACTCGCAAAATGCATTTCCGAGTCGCAAATATGAAGGGGTGTTCCCTTCCTATTTGCGAGTCGCAATGGTATGCATTTTCATTTGCGACCGCAATTGCGATCGCAAATGAAAGCGCAGTTAACATCCACTTGAAGTGGATGGTAACCCAGGCGCAAACGGGAAGGGGTCCCCATGGGACCCCTTCCCCTTTGTGTCTGGCACACAAAATAATTTTTCAGAGCAGGCAGTGGTCCAATGGACCACTACCTGCCCTGAAAAATACCGAAACAAAAGGTTTCGGTTTATTTTTCAAAGTGCAGCTCGTTTTCCTTTATGGAAAACGGGTTGCACTTTTAAAAAAAAAAACTGCTTTATTTAAAAGCAGTCACGGACATGGAGGTCTGCTGACTACAGCAGGCCTCCATCCCCGTGAGTGCCCTGAATCGCTATGGGGTCGCAATTTGCGACCCACCTCATTATTATTAATGAGGTGGGTCTTTGTGACCCCTTAGCGACTCACAGAAGGTGTCTGAGACACCTTTCTGCATTCCAAATTGCGAGTTGCAATTTGCAAGTCGCTGGGACTCGCAAATTGCAACTCGCAATTTGGAATATTGGTATATCTGGCCCTTTGTCACCTTGTCCCTAACCATGTCAGTAATGTCTAGGTGGGGGTGCCATATGTGCACGCCCAGCCCGTTTCCACAGTGTGCAGCAGCACAAGCAGCTGAGTATCTGATAGAGGTGGATTTCTCACCACATATACCTAAGATGATAGTGGGGGGCCAAATGCCCCTGCAAGAGTCGTGCTTGTAGGAAAGGGCAAATATCAACTTCAGGTTCAACTCTGTTGACTACGAGCTGGTTTATGCTAGGAGAATAGGGAGGTGATCTCCTTAGTGGTGAGGTCCCCTAGCGTGCTGAGAGCATCAGTGTGGGCGAGTAGGGCATGATTAAACCAGGGGTATCTCAGAGGCATAGAGCTATTTCAAGGGGCCCAGGCATTTGCATTATCTTAAGTACCTGCAGGAGGTTGTATGTCCATCTTACTGGGAATTTTGATTTAGAGCGGTCATACAGTGTTCCTTTTGAAGCGCTAGGCTAATGCTGTTTTAGTTTGTGGCAGTCTGGGCCCGAAGGTACTCTATGGTTAAGTCTCAAGGCTAAAGTTGTGCGCGTGGAAGAGTGTAAGTTATGTGGTGGGCCCAGCGGGTCTGGCTGTTAAGATGGCGGTGGGCGGGATCCGTACATCACTCCCCTTGAAGATCCATACCTTCGGATTTGGTGAAGGTGGCTGATTACAACAAGGGTGCAGGGTACGTCCCGGCCTCGGGCCGCTTCATGAAGAGGATGGAGTCCAAGTTGCAAGAGGTGTTGCAGTACTCTGGAAGGTTGAGGTCCACCCGTTCCAATGCCCAGGTATGGCGGGCCGCAAGGCACAGGGAAGAGGGGGCGGCTCTTGGTATGGGCTGGCCCCAGGTGATTAAGCATTCCCAGTCAGGGAATCTTCCACTAAAGTGCAGTGGAGCTCCCTCCGGAGGATTTGGGTGGGTGGCATGGAGCCCGTTTTTTCTCCCTTTGGTCCCGGTAAACAGGCAGAGCCTTAGCAGTGGCGTGCGTCTGCCATCCTGTGCAACTACACACAGCTTTGCAGCAATCTCCCTACTCACCCACTTCCCCCCAGTGCATCTGTGATCGCCTACCGGTGTTCAGTTGTGTGGCGTAGAGGGGGAAGACATTACCAGGCTGGGCGAATCCTCGTTGGCAGCTGAATGTTGGTATGGATTGCGGCAGATGATGGATGGGTCCAGAACACTCTTAGAATACGACCGCTATCTTGATGCCCCAAACCACTGCCCCGCAAATACAATTTTAAAACCACACCAGACCTATGCCTTGGTATATCTAGATAATATTATAGTCTTCAGCCAAACAAGGAGGGAACACCTGACACAAGTAACCTTCTTGCTAACAAGTGTTGCAATCTGCGATGCTCCAAATAAAACCCCAAAATACTTGGGATATATCCGAAGAAAGGGCCAATTCAACCACAAGATGAAAAAGTAAAATTAGTGACACCTATACTCTTTCCACAAATTAAAGTGGCAACAAGAGCCTTTTTGGGTCTAATAGGCTATTACAGGAGATTTATCCCATACCACTCCCATATCTCAACTTCATTAACAAATTTACTTAGCCCCTTCCCCGCCATGGACATAATGGTTACGCCCATGGCTGCGGTGCTGAGGCGCCACAGACGTAACCATTATGTCTTGGGACCGGCCCTCGGAGGAAGCGCTAGCGCTCCCCCTGAAGGACACCCCCACAGGTCAGGTTTGGAAGGGGAATCGCTTCCGGGAAGGAGGTAAGTTTTTCCTCCGGGGGAGGGGGATTGCACAAAAATAGGCATCGGGGAAAGGAAAGGGTTTTCCTTTCCATCAATGTCTCTTTCAGCATTCTTGATGCCCGATCGTGATGCCATTGGGCAGCAGGAATGCCCACTAGACACCAGGGAATTTGTATATGTGTGTATGTTTTTACAGTGTGGGGGAGCAACCCCTTGGGCAAGGATCGCTCCCCTTGGGTGGGCAATATATGTATTGACGTTTCTGGCCCCCCTTGGGAGCAGACCAGCCTTTTATTTTTAGGCTGATCTGCCCCCAAGGGGGGTAGAAGCCACTAGAAACCAGGGATTGTTTTTGGGGCAGTTTTTTTGTGCTTGGAGGTGGCCCCTTGGGCAAGGGTCACCCCCAAGGGGCAAAAAGCACTGGGCAGATTGGCCTATATTTTTTAGGCCCATCTGCCCCCAAGTGAGGCAGAATCCACTTAGCTTCAGGGATCATGTGTGTGTGTGTGTGTGTGTGTGTGTGGTTTGTGTGGGGGGCAATATAATCTATGCCATTTCTGCTCCCCTTGGGGGCAGATTGGCCTATTTTATTTAGGCCTTGACACCATAAAGACGCCAGGGATTTTATTTTTTTCTTTCTTTTGTTTTTTTGTGTTGGGGGCGCCCCCTTGGGCAGGGGTCGCCCCCAAGTCGCAAAAAGCACTATTGGGCAGTTCTGCCCCCCCCCTTGACTATTTTTTTAGGCCCATCTGCTGGGCAGAATCCACTTAGCGCCAGGGATCATGAGTGGGTGTATGCTTTGTGTGGGGGGTGCCCCCTTGGGCAAGGGTCGCCCCCAAAGGGAGCAATATAATGAATGCTATTTCTGCCCCCCTTGGGGGCAGGCTAACCGATTTTTTTAGGAACACAAAAGGATGATGGACAGAGCGTTGAACAATGCAAACAGTCACCCTCAGTCACAGATCTGGGTTTAATCCATTGTTCTTTTGCTCACCATGCCACCCAAGTTTGGACCCAGCCATATGCAAATCAGTCTTGACCCTGTTCCTCATGGGAACAGTCCAGCCGTTACTGCCAGGCCAGGTCCTCCCTGGACAGGAAACAAGCATCCTGGAACTGGTTTCAGGGTATCACCCTTCATCAGCCAGGCTAGCTTCAATCCAGTGACACAGTGAGCAAGGGACCCACGTCTGGACATACCCTTCCCACTTAGGGCAACTTTAGCAACACAAAGGATGATGGACGGAGCGTTGAACAATGCAAACACTCACCCCCGGTCACAGATCTGGGTTTAATCAATTGTTCTTTTGCTCACCATGCCACCCCAGTTTGGACCCAGCCATATGCAAATCAGTCTTGACCTTATTCCTCATCGGAACAGTCCAGCCCGAACTGCCAGGCCAGGTCCTCCCTGGACCGGAAACAAGCATCCTGGGACCGGTTTCAGGGTATCACCCTTCATCAGCCAGGCCATCTTGAATCCAGCTAGGACTATTGTTTTTAGGCCTTTCGGCCCCCGAGGAGGGAGGGGCGGGGCAGAAACCTTAAAGACGCCAGGAATTTTTTTTCTTTCTTTTGTTTTTATTTGTGTTGGGGGGTGCCTTATTGGGCAAGAGTCACCCCTAAAGAGCAAAAAGCACTATTGGGCAGTTCTGCCCCCCTTGGGGGCATATTGGACTGTTTTTTTAGGCCATCTGCCCCCAAGAGGGGCAGAATCCACTTAGCGCCAGAGATCATGTGTGTGCTTTGTGTGGGGGGTAGTCCCTTGGTCAAAGGTCGCCCCCCCCCAAAAGGGGCAATGTAATCTATGCCAATTCTGCCCCCCCCCCCGGGGGCAGATTGGCCTATTTTTTAGGCCCTTCACCATAAAGACACCAGGGATCTTTTTTCTTTCTTTTGTTTTTTTTTGAGTTGGGTGTGCCCCCTTGGGCAAGGGCCACCCCCAAGGGGCAAAAACCACTATTGGGCAATTCATCAGCATATTTTTTTGGGCCCATCTGCCCCCAAGGGGGGCAGAATGCACTTAGCACCAGGGATCGTGTGTGTGTGTGCTTTGTGTGGGGGGTGGCCCCTTGGGCAAGGGTCACCCCCCCAACAGGGCCATATATTCTATATCATTTCTGCCCCCCTTTGGGGGCAGATTCGCCTATTGTTTTTAGGCTCACCTGTCCCAGGTAGAGAACACTGGACACCACGGAAAATGTATAAATGTTTGGTGGCGGGGTGTTTGTCAACTGGCGAAGTATTTGCATTTGTGATTATAACAGTTTATTTCTCCTTTTTGTTCTAGTTCAAAGCTTTTGCTTCATTTGCTGTGGCTTGTTGCGGTTTTGGCAGTGGTTGCCCTGCAGTTTGCATAGTTGCATGTTTTAGGCAAGTAAATAAATGCACTCCAAAGGAGTATTGTTGTCATGCATGAATTACATGTTTGTAGGTGGTGTACTGAATGTAGGATTGTGTGTGAAAGTATCCTTAGATTTATGCACAATGATATTTGTATTGTCTTATGTCTCATTTGCTTTTCTTTTTCTTTTTAGTGGGATATCATTGGTGATTGCTGTGGCTGTGCAGAGTAGTTGCCGGTGAGTCAAGCTTTTTCAGGCAAGTGAGCGGTATAGTGTTTGGGTTTATAACTCTTAGTGATAAAGCTACACTTTGTTTATTACTTATCTTACACAGTGCTGGTTGTTAGTGGTGCATTTGTCCAATTACTTTTTGTAGGAAGGATCATGGCTAGCTGTAGGATGACCGCTCAGCGGGTTGTTGGTGTGCTTTTTGAGTCATCTTCTGACTATGATTATGAGACTGACTCTGCATCTGAGGCAGAGGAGGAAGTGCAAGATTCTGGAAGTGAATTTTCTGTCAGAGAGGAATCACCTGATGATGAAGCCTCTCTCAGTGCTGATGAAGTGCCTGTTTTAGAGGAGGACACTGTTGTGCCAATGGTTCAGCAGCCAGCGGCTGATATGATTCCCATTGGAAGACCTGACACGTGGGTTGCACCAAACATAGAGCAGCCATAGTTGCCTGCATTTACTGGTTTCCCAGGGTGTCAAGTTAATATGGAAATCTTTTCGCCTGACAATTTCTTTGAGTTGTTTATGGAGGATATATTTTTGGAAGAGATTGTTGAGCAGACTAATTTGTATGCAGAGCAGCATTTGAGGGACAGCACTGCCAGACTTAGGCCACACTCTGGAGATAGCCGGTGGATTCTCACAAATCTGGAAGAGTTGAAAAGGGTATTGGGTTTAACTTTTTTGATGGGCTTGATAAGGAAGCCATCATTGTCTTCATATTGGTCTACTAGTCCCTTGATGGCAACTGCTATATTTCCTGCAATCATGAGTCATAACCGGTATGAGCTTCTTCATCTGAGGTTGCATTTTGTAGATAATGCTTTAGCCTTGCCACGAGATCACCCTGATTCTGACCGTCTTTTTAAGATTAGACCTGTCCTTGATCACTTGGTAGATCAGTTTTCAGTGATCTATGTTCCAGGCAAAGAAATATCTGTAAATGAGTCTTTGGTCCTGTTCAGGGGTCGTTTGGTTTTTAGGCAGTTCATTCTTAGCAAGTGGGCACGGTATGGAATTAAATTGTATATGCTTTCTGAAAGTAGTACAGGATATGTTTATAATTTCCAGGTCTACACTGGTAGGGATTCCAGTATTGCCCTTCCTGGATGTTCGCCCTCTTTTGGAGTTAGTGAGAATCTTATGTGGGAACTTAGTAGACGACTGTTTAACAGAGTTCACCATTTATATGTAGATAACTTCTACACTGGAGTTCAGTTATTCAAGGAATTGTTCAGAGTGGACACTGTTGCTTGTGGCACAATCCGCTCCAATCGTAAAGGCTATCCAAGAGAGCTTGTCTGTAAAAAACTTGAGAAGGGACATGCAGTGCCTTGCGGAATGATGAGCTGCTAGTTCTGAAATTTGTAGACAGGAGGGATATGTACATGCTAACTACCATCCATGATGAGAGTACATCACCTGTGGCTGTTTGGGGTCAAGTTGCTGAAGTACACAAACCTGTGTGCATTTTAGACTACAATAAGCACATGGGTGGTGTTGATAGAGTAGATCAAAGGTTAGAACCTTACACTGCTGCTCGTAAGGCTTATGTTTGGTATAGGAAATTAGCGGTTCACCTGTTCCACTTGGCAACTTTTGATGCTTTTGTTGTGTTCAAGGATAGTTCTCCAGAGTCAAGGATGACATTTGTGAAATTTCAGGAGTCTATCATAGCGAGCCTTGTTGTGCTGGAAGAGGCAAGAGTTCCTACAGAAGGAGTGGTGGAGGATGTCGCTAGATTGAAAGATTGTCACTTTGCTGAGCACATTCCTCCCACGGCCAAAGAAACTTTCCTGCCAAGAGAAGTAGAGTCTGTGCTCGAAGAGGTATCAGGAAGGAGACTAAGATGTACTGCCCTGATTGTCCTTCCAAGCCTGGGCTGTGTGTGGGTGGCTGTTTCAGGAGCTACCACACATAGAAGAATTGTTGTGAAATACCGTGAGCGTAAATTGCTGTTTTATATTTTCAAATGTTCAGTTTCTCGTTTGGCATTACTGGCATGTATTCAGTTAGAGCTTCTGTGTTTGTAGTTTTGCACTTCTTTATAATTAGTGGTTTCTTTGTTGTTTAAAAACATGGACTGGTCCTTGGCTGGTGGTGTGTGTGGGGTGGCGCTTGGCTGGCGGTGTTTGTGGGGTGGTGCTTGGCTGGCGGTGCGCATGGGGTGGAGCTTGGCTGGCGGTGTGTGGGGTGGCGCTTGGCTGGCGGCGTCCGTGGAGTGGTGCTTGCACTCCCATCAGCTGGTGTGATTGCTGTATCAGGCATGTGGGTGTATGAAAGTGATGGGCCCTTGAATGGCGCTGTCTGTTGCTGCAAGTGTAGTAATGTGCTGGGCCCGTGGCTGGAGGTGTGAATGGTCTTGTGCATGTCATGTATGAAAGGTGTGTGAATGGACTGTAAAGCGGTTCGTGCCTTGAAGCGGCTTTACAGCTCACGAGCTGTGAGTCATTGGTTCAGTTTTTTGGCCTTTCAGTTATTAACAGTGCATTTCACTTTTGTGAAACCTCTTGTTAGTAAAGTTTGATCTACTGAACCATCACTCACCCTTGTGTCAAATCCAACCAGTATGTGTGGTAAAAATGACAAAACCTGCTCCTCCACAATCAGGCGTCCCAGCACACCTGTGACACGCTAGGTGTCTCGGGTGGGACCCCAATGATGAAGCATGCCACCAACTTGGTTGGTGGGTGAGGGGTCTTTTTAACATCACTTAAGTGCATTTCTTTTTACAATTGTAGTGTTTGGAACATCACAAAAGTACATGGAGACATCAAAATGATCTATTGTAAAACTACCTGTGTTTTGGTGGGGGGGGCACCTATGTTTTTGGTCCCGGTTGCGGCATCTAGGAAAACCTATCAAACCCAGACATTATTTAAAACTAGACACCCCTAGGAGTCCAGGAAGATGTGGCTTACCTGGATCCCCCAAAATTTCCTTACCCAGACTCCTCCGCAAACCTCAACATTTGCTTAAAAAAGCATATTTTCCTCACTTTTCACTGTAGGATCACTGCTCTGGCACAAATTTCCTACCACCCAGCGTTCCCCTCAGTCTCCCAAGTAAAATGATACCTCACTTGTGTGGGTCCCCAAAGCAGAGTCAGCCTAAAGGTGTATAAAATAAAAATATTTGCTTATGAACTTGTTGTGCTATCCCCTCAACCTCTACAGGTTTTTGGCCTTTTTCTGTTGCAGGCACCTGGGCCACCACACAGGTGAGGTATCATTTTCATCGGGAGACCTGGGGGGAAAGCTGGGTGGAAGGACATTTGTGGCTCCTCTCAGGCTCCAGAACTTTCTGTCACCGAAATATGAGGAAAAAAGTCTTTTTTACCCAAATGTTGAGGTTTGCAAAGGATTCGGGGTAGGAAAACAATGGGGGATCAACACAAGTCACGCCTCCCTGGACTCCCTCAGGTGTCTAGTTTTCAGAAATGTTTAGGTTTGGTAGGTTTCCCTATATGGCTGCTGAGCCCAGGACCAAAAACGCAGGTGCCCCCCTGCAAAAACAGTTAGTTTTGTGTTTGATAATTTTGATGTGTCCACATAGGCCCTCATTACAACCCTGGCGGTCGGTGATAAAGCGGCGGTAATACCGCCAACAAGCCAGCAGTAAGAAAATGGAATTACGTCCATGGCGGAAACCGCCAACACAGACAGGCACTTTAACACTCCAACTGCCACGTCGGTAGAAACAAACACCGCGGCGGTAACTGCTAACAGACAGGCGGAAGACAATGTACCTCCCACACTATTACAAAGCACAATCCGCCAGCTTTTCTGGGGCGGTACCAGCGCCAACAAAAACACAGTGGAAACAGTCTTTGGAAGGGAAACCACTCACCTCTCGACACTCAACGAGGAACCAGGATGCCATGGATCCCGAGTTACAGGTCCTGCCGATACTGGTCTACTTCCTCATCTACCAGGAACATCAAAGACGGCAGCGACGACGACGGTGAGTACTGCACCTAGCACACCGGGGAGGGGAGGAGGGAAAAAGGAGTGACAAACGTACGCAACCCCCGCACCCCCACCCACAACAACACACACACACACATATCCAATCACATCACAGATACACCCCATCACCCACTGGAAGAACGCAACGACCAAATGAAATGAGTCTAATGAGTATAATAATCGAACAATCAGATAGGCCAAGATACATTTAAATCATCACTATATACTAATATATTAACAGCAAGTACACAGGTCCTTACACTGTCCCATTAAATGTCCGTGGACCATTGGTCCCCAAAAGCATGGGCAAAGCCCACACATGACACCTGCCTCAAAACGGAGAGAACACTGCAGGGGCATCATGTTGATAAAAAACAGGCACCTCAGGGGGAAGAGCGGGGGGCACCTCAGCCAGATGATGGGACAACGCCACTGCTCCCCAAGGGGGCTCCATGCCCACTGCCTGGTCCTGGGGAGTGCAAAGCCACAGTCTCTCAAGTGTGTGCTTTGCCCACTGCTTGGTCCTGGAGAGTGCCAAGCCACAGTCTCTCAAGTCTCTCAAGTGGGTGGTTTTCCCACTGCTTGCTCCTGGGGAGTGCAAAGCCACAGTCTCTCAAGTGGGTGGTTTGCCCACTGCTTGGTCCTGGGGAGTGCAAAGCAACAGTCTCTCAAGTCTCTCAAGTAGGTGGTTTGCCCACTGCTTGGTCCTGGGGAGTGCAAAGCCACAGTCTCTCAAGTGGGTGGCTTGCCCACTGCTTGGTCCTGGGGAGTGGAAAGCCACAGTCTCTCAAGTTGGTGACATGTTTCACTGGTTCTGGAGGGGGGATTTGTGCCCAGAGTGCTTCATCCTGCCAAGGACTGTGTTAGTGGAGGCATTTCTCCACTGGTTCTGGAGGGGGCTTTGTGCCCAAAGTGCTTCATCCTGCAAAGGACTGTGTTAGTGCAGGCTTTTCTCCACTGGTTCTGGAGGGGGGATTTGTGCCCAGAGTGCTTCATCCTGCCAAGGACTGTGTTAGTGCATGCTTTTCACCACTGGTTCTGGAGGGGGCTTTGTGCCGAGAGTGCTTCATCCTGCCAAGGACTGTGTTAGCGGATGCTTTTGTCCACTGGTTCTGGAGGGGGCTTTGTGCCCAGAGTGCTTCATCCTGCCAAGGACTGTGTTAGTGGATGCATTTCTCCACTGGTTCTGGAGGGGGCTTTGTGCCCAGTGTTACAGCACCAGTTGTGTGGCAGTTCCTATTCCCTCACCTGGGTGTCTGAGCCACAAGATTTTCCGGTAACAGGTAGCATGATACTCCATGGAGGCAGAGCCACACTCCACCTTTGACGACTTAGGCTGCAAACTGCTGGTAGTGCTGGTGGTGGTGCCTCATGTTGTGTTCAGGGTCCAGGACATCTCCTGCAGCCTCGGACTGCTGCCCACTGGGGATGATGCTGATGTCTGCTGTAGTAGCACTGGCTGGGCACGTCACAGGGCAGGTGGTGGTGGCTGCGGCGGTGTCTGCGGCGGAGATGCTGCCGGTGGTGCCCGTGGTGCAGGTGTCTGTAGTAGTGAAGGGAGACACCAGGCCATCTCCTGCAGCCTCGGAAGGCTGCCCACTGGGGATGATTCTGGTGACTGTAGTTGTGGCAGCTGCTGTGCAGGTGGCGGTGCAGGTGGCGGTGCAGGTGGCGGGGCAGGTGGCGGTTGTTGCAGCCCACAACGGTAGAGGTTGCTGGCCTGTCTGGAGAAATGGGGGTCACCAGTCCCTCACCTGGAGGCTCTGTGCCCTGAGGTGACTTCCCTTTGCTCTTGTGTCCCTTCCCAACCTTAGCAGTCGCTGCTGGGACCTTGGCACTGTCCACTGTGGTTCTGGATGAGGCCTTGCTGGGTTGGTGGTGCGGCTTTTCTCTCCTGCATGCTGGCCCCTTCTTTACCTTGGCAGGTGGTGGAATAGGATGGTCCTTCGCTACAGTAGAGGGCACACTGGCAGCCCTAATGGGTGGCCCTTCGATCCTCCCAGACTTGCAGGGATCACAGTGGATGACGATTTGGTAGCTGAGGTGCTGGTCTGGGCTTTAGACAACCTGGCCCTAGGGGAAGGACGTGGGGGAGGTGTAGGGAAGAGGTCAATGGTAGCCAGGAAACGTTTTTGGGACACACTGGGATAGGAAGATGGAGGGTGTTTGGGAGTGGAGGAAGAGGTAGTGATTGTAGGAGGTGTACGTCTGCTGAGTTTGGGTGAAGGTGCATGGGTTGGAGGCTGTTGTGAGGTGGATGGCTGTTGAGTGGGTGTGTGCCGGCGTTTGTGTACTTTGGGAGGAGGGTTCACAGACACACTGGGAGAGGACACAGGGGATGTGTGAATGGTAGTGGGGTGGTGATTGCTCGTGAACGGTGTGTAGTGATGGGTGTGTTCGTGATGGAGGTAGTGGCTGAGGATGTAGTGCATGCAGGTGTGAGTGGAGATGAGACAGGGAGGGAGGTGGAGGACGTGGAGGAGGGGGACACAGTGGAGGCAGTGGATGTTGGTGTGTTTGCATGGGTATGGTGCTTGTGTGAGTGCCTGTGTGATGTGTGGTGCTTATGTTTGCCTGAGCCACTTTTGTGTGTTGATGTGTGTGCATGCTGGTCTGTAGGTGTGCTTGGGATAGGCTGATGTAGAGGGGATTGGGTCTGGGTAGTGGAAGTTGGAGGGGGGAGGCTGGACACAGGGACAATGGCTGCCATCAGTGCTGAGGCCAGAGCCTGAAATGTTCTCTGTTGGGCTGCCACGCCAGAATGAATGCCCTCCAGGTATGCATTTGTTTGCTGCAAATGCCTCTCAACGCCTTGGATGGCATTCAAAATGGTTGACTGCCCAACAGTGAGGGATCTCAGGAGGTCAATAGCCTCCTCACTGAGGGCAGCAGGGCTGACTGGGGCAGGGCCTGAGGTGCCTTGGGCGAAGGAGGTGCCCACCCTCCTGGGTGAGCGGGCACGGGAAACATGCTGAGGGGCTGCTGGGAGGGCGGTGCTGGAAGGTGGGGTGGCGGCTGTACCTGTTGTTGTGGTGGGTACAGAGGTGCCCGCCACCGTAAGGGAGCTCCCATCAGAGGAGGAGTCGCTGTTGCTGGTGTCCCCTCCTGTCCCCGTTGTGGAACTCCCCTCGCCCTCCGTCCCACTGGTGCCTTCAGACTCTGTACATTAACCCTCCTGGGCCATGTGGGTTGCAGCTCCCTCCTGCTCCGGTGCCAGTGCTCCTCCGCCAGATGATGCTAATGCACACAAGGACAGGGTGACAAAAAAGAATGGGGGAAAGACAGAGGAGACCATCGGGGAATATGCCTAACCCCATTAGCTGCACACCTGGAACCCACAGGAGCCTGACTAGTTGTAGATCGCCACTACCACTTTTGGGGTTGGAGTTCCACAGAGGCAGCCTAACAAGGGACCTACCCTACCAAGTTCGCCCTGGCCTAGGAGAACCCACAACCCACATCCCCCACCCAGACACCTCATAAAGTGCCCAGAGTCAGCTGAATGACACTGTACTCACTCCCTTGTGGCTGCTGTGATGCCCTCAAGCGCCCATCCAACTCTGGATATGCCACCTCCAGGATCAGGAACATCAGGGGGATCATGGTGCGACAGGCACCCCTTCCACGTTGGGAGGCCACCCCCAACTGGGCCTCTGCCGTCTTCTTGCTCCAGCGGCGCAGGTCCTCCCATCTCTTGCGGCAGTGGGTGCTCTGTGTATGATAGACCCCAGGGTCCGCACTTCCTTGGCGATGGCAAGCCAAATACCCTTCTTCTGGTGGGCACTGACCTAGAGGAAAGGTAAAGGAGGAAAGGAATTTACTTTCCCGTCCGGCCCGTCATACTCATTGCCCACCAGTTCCCACCCATGCGCTGACACACATACACTCACCATCCTCACATGCAGACCTCAGCCCCCCCAACATGTCTCTTCCATCCACACCACTCCATACATTCATGTCCCACACATCATGCTCACAGTGTACTCACCTGTTTGTCTGGAGGACCGTAGAGTAGCGTGTAGTGGGGGAGGACCCCATCTACTAGTCTCTCCAACTCCTCCGAAGTGAAGGCAGGGGCCCTTTCCCCAGACACTGTAGCCATTGTCGCTTCCAGACTCAGGTCACAGCAGAACTTGCAGTGTAGGTCCTCTCCTCTCCGGCGTACATCGTGATTGGCTCCTGGAACCCATAGGGCCCAATGATAACCAATGCTGAATTGCGCGGAGGTCTTCGACCGCCTACCGTGACGCTGCACAACGCCAGCACAGTTACCACATTTCCCCTTGTCCTTCCTTACAGGTCAGGCAGCCGCCATTTCAGAGTGCCACATGGCATGGCACATAACTGCATCACAGCACATTTGGGCAGCAATACGGACAGACAATGGCACATACGGATTTACTCACTTTAGTGCAAAAACACCTATACATCATTATCACCTACAGACTTGATCGTGCCACAATCCAAGAACTGTGTGCTCAATTGGAGCCAGACCTGATGTCAGCTATCTGCCATCCCACGGGTATGCCCCCTCTAGTGCAGGTCCTGTCAGTGCTCCATTTCCTGGCCAGTGGTTCCTTTAAAACAACAGTGGCCATGGCATCAGGGATGTCTCAGCCAATGTTCTCTAACGTGTTGTCCAGAGTGCTATCTGCCCTGCTGAAACACATGTGCAGCTACATTGTTTTCCCCCAGGTGGAGGATTTGCCCTCAGTGAAAGCTGACTTCTATGCCCTGGGATATATCCCCAACATCATTGGTGCCATTGATGGCACGCATGTGGCATTTGTCCTCTCCGCAGGAATGAAAAGGTGTACAGAAATCAAAAAAGCTACCATTCAATGAATGTGCAGATGGTGTGTTTGGCAGACCAGTACATTTCTCATGTGAATGCCGAGTATCCTGGCTCTGTGCATGATGCTTACATTTTGAGGAATAGCAGCATCCCTTATGTGATGGGCCAACTCCAGAGGCACCATGTGTGGCTAATAGGTGAGCCCAAGGTCCCCACACAGTATGAATAGGTGTCTGGGTATGGGGTAGTCCCTAAGGGTTGGTGTATGTCTAACAGATATCCCTCGACATTTACAGGTGACTCTGGTTACCCCAACCTCTCATGGCTACTGACCCCAGAGAGGAATGCCAGGACAAGGGCAGAGGACCGCTACAAAGAGGCACATGGGCAAACTAGGAGGATTATTGAGCGGACTTTCGGGCTCTTGAAAGCCAGATTCCGGTGCCTCCATCTAACAGGTGGCTCCCTATACTACTCACAGAAGAAGGTGTGCCAGATAATCATGGCATGCTGCATGTTGCACAACCTGGCATTGCGACGCTCGTGCCTTTTCTGCAGGAGGATGGCCCTGACGTTGGTCTTTTGGCAGCTGTTGAGCCTGTGGACAGTGAGGAAGAGGAGGCAGATGAAGAAGATAATGACAACCAAAACAACATCATCATGCAGTACTTCCAGTGAGACAGAGGTAGGAGACTGGCACAGCTCATCTCAAATCTGACTATTGTAGGACATTGTATAAGTCAGCCTTTTTAACCTCTGTGTATGGACCCTGACAGTTCACGTTGGCTTTCCTTTTCACAGATCTGTGTACCACATTCTGCCTTCTGTTATGTTTACTGCTGCCCAACAACTGTCATACTTTGGTATGTGCAAATTAACATTTACATTGATATTTGTCTAAGAAGTTGTAATAATACATTGGTGAAAGCACAGACTGACTCTAGATTGTTTTGCGATTCAAGGGTGTTTATTTAAGTGCTAATAAGCAGTGGGGGATGTGCAAAGGGCTAGGGTGATGGTTGAGGAATATCCATGGTAGAGTGCAGTCTCTTTGTGTCACAGGTACATTGTCCAATGGGGCACTGGAAGGCGAGCAATGGCAGTTCATGATGGACAGGGTGACATAGAGGGACAGAAGGGTGACAATCAGGAGAGTCTTATTTCCTGGCGGGGTCTTGGCAATGTTCTCGGTCTTGTGCCCGGATCGCAGGGTCCATTTGCGGGGTGGTTCTCCTTCTGCAGGGGGTGAGGTGCTAGTGGCCTGTTGTTTCTGTGGCGGGACCTCCTGTTTACCGGCGGACGTGGAAGGCTGTTCATCATTCAGGCTGGTGTCAGGGGCCCGGTGGTATGCCACTGTCTGTCTCATGGTGTTGGCCATGTCGGGCAACACCCATGCAATGGTGACCAGGGTGGTGTTAATGGACTTCAGGTCCTCCCTGATCCCCAGGTACTGTTCCTCCTGCAGCCGCTGGGTCTCCTGAAACTTGGCCAGCACTGTGCCCATGGTCTCCTGGGAATGATGGTATGCTCCCATGATGTTGCAGAGTGCCTCATGGAGAATGGGTTCCCTGGGCCCGTCCTCCCCCTGTTGCACAGCAGTCCTCCCAGTTTCCCTGTTATCCTGTGCCTATGTCCCCTAAACCATGTGCCCACTGCCACTGACCCCAGGTCCCTGATTGTCCAGTGTTTGTGGGGTTGCCTGGGGTCCCTGTAGTGGTGGACACACTGCTGATTGACGTGTCCTGGGAACAGTGGCATGGGCCCGCTGGGTGGGTGCTGTGCTGGTGTTTCCTGATGGGGGAGGTTCTGTGGTGGTTTGGGACTGTGGCAGGGGAACCGACTGTCCAGAAGTCCCTGATGGGCCAGGCTGGTCATCTGGATCCAGGCGTGCAGAGCTGCTGTCGTCACGGTGGGCCTCTTCTGTGGGGGGACTGGATATGGCTGGCACCTCCTGTCCGGTGACGTTGGGTAGGGGTCCTGTTGGGGTGTAAATGCATTGTTATTGTATCTGTGTGTGCCATCTTGTGGAATGGGTTTGTTCCCCTCTACTACTGTGCTTGCACTATCACGTTGGCCCTTGTGTGAGTGGTGATTGTGTGCCCTGGGTGAGTCTCACCCTTGGACGTGCTGTGGTGATGGGTGTCCATGCAGGTCTGTGATGGGTGTCCATGCATTGGTGTTGCATGCACGGGTGGTATTGGGATGTGTGGGTTGTGATAGTGGTTGTGATAGTGGGGTATATGTGAGGTTGTGGAGTGATGGGGGAGGGAAGGGGTGGAGTTTGTGATGGCATGCAGGTAGGTAGGGTGGGGATATAGTAGTAAAGATATGACTTACCAGAGTCCAGTCCACCTGCTACTCCTGCGCGGCCCTCAGGATGCATGATTGCCAAGACTTGCTCCTCCCAGTTGTGGGGGAGGAGGTGAGGGTCCACCACCAGTCCTCTTCTGTACGGCTAACTGATGTCTGGATACCACAGAACGTACCTTCCCCCGTAGGTCGTTCCACCTCTTCCTGATGTCATCCTGTGTTCTTGGATGCTGTCCCACTGCGTTGACTCTGTCGACAATTCTCCGCCATAGCTCCATCTTCCTAGCAATGGAGGTCTGCTGCACCTGTGATCCTAATAGCTGTGGCTTTACCCGGATGATTTCCTCCACCATGACCCTGAGGTCCTCCTCAGAAAACCTGGGGTGTCTTTGAGGTGCCATGATGTGGTGTGGGTAATGTGTGAGGTGATGGTTGATGTGATGTGTGGGGTGATGTGTTGGGGTGTGTTCTTTGAGGTGCGTGGATGGTGTATGTGTGATGGTGTCGTGTGCCTCTGGATGCTGGTGTTGTCTTTGCTTTTCTGTCTCTCTGCTTCTTCCAAAAATGTCGTTGTAAGGGGTTGTGGGTAATGTGGGTGTGTGTTTTATAGTGTTGTGTGTGTGTGTGGGGATGGTGTGTGTATGTGTGTCAGGTGTGTGTATTTTGAATTGTCCAATGTGGTTGTGGTTTGTAAATGTGTGTGTATTTTGAGCGCGGTGGTGTGTACTGCCAATGGATTACCGCGGTTGAAAGACCGCTGTGTTGATTCGTGGGTCGTGATAGTCTGGGTGTATTCCTGTTGGCGTAACGGTGTGAGTTTTGGTACTGCCAGTTTATCACTGACCTTTGGTGTGGTGGACTTGTGTGGGTGTCTGTATAGTGGAGGATTTCTAAGTGTGGGTCATAATACTCGTAGCGGATTTCCACCGCGGACACGGTATATTGGCGGCCGTCGGCATGGCTGTCAGTGGGATTTACCGCTAGGGTTGTAATGAGGGCCGTAGTGTTTTGGGGCATTTCCTTTCGCAGGCACTAGGCCTACCCACACAAGTGAGGTACCATTTTTATCGGGAGACTGGGGGGAACGCTGGGTGGAAGGAAATTCGTGGCTCCTCTCAGATTCCAGAACTTTGTGTCACCCAAATGTGAGGAAAAAGTGTTTTTTTAGCCAAAATTTTAGGTTTGCACAGAATTCTGGGTAACAGAACCTGGGGAGAGCCCTGCAAGTCACCCCATCTTTGGTTCCCCTAGGTGTCTAGTTTTCAATACACAGGTTTGGTAGGTTTCCCTAGGTGCCGGCTGAGGTAGAGGCCAAAATCCACAGCTAGGCACTTTGCAAAAAACAGCTCTGTTTTCTTTCGGAAAATGTGATGTGTCTACATTGTTTTTTGGGGCATTTCCTATCGCGGGCACTAGGTCTAGCCACACAAGTGAGGTGCCATTTTCATCGGGAGACTTGGGGAAAGGCTGAGTGGAAGGAATTTGTGGTTCCTCCCAGATTCCAGAACTTTCAGTCACACAAATGTGAAGAAATTTTTTTTGGGGGGGCCAAATCTTGAGGTTAGCAAAGGACTCTGGGTAACAGAACCTGGTGAGAGCTACACAAATCACCAGATCTTGGATTCCCCTAGGTGTCTAGTTTTCATAAATGCACCGGTTTGGTAGGTTTCCTTAGGTGCTGCCTGAGCTAGAGGCCAAAATTCACAGCTAGGCACTTTGCAAAAAACAGCTCTTTTTTCTTTGGGAAAATGTGATGTGTCCATGTTGTGTTTTGGGGCATTTCCTGTCACGGACGCTAGGCCTACCCACACAAGTGAGGTACCATTTTTATCGAGAGACTTAGGGGAAGGCTGAGTGGAAGGAAATTTGTGGCTCCTCTCAGATTCCAGAACTTTGTGTCACCGAAATGTAAAGAAAAAGTGGGTTTTTTTGGCCAAATTTTGAGGTTTGCCAAGGATTCCGGGTAACAGAACCTGGTGAGAGCCCCACAACTCATCCCATCTTGGATTCCCCTAGTTGTCTAATTTTAAAAAATGCACAAGTTTGGTAGGTTTCTGTAGGTGCTGGCTGAGCCAGAGGCCAAAATCTACAGCTAGGGACTTTGCAAAAATACATCAGATTACAATGTAAAAATGTGATGTGTCCATGTTGCGTTTCCTGTCGCGAGCATTAGGCCTACCCACGCAAGTGAGGTACCATTTTTGGCAGGAGACTTGAGGGAACACAGAATAGAAAAACAAGTGTTATTGCTCTTTGTCTTTCTCTACATTTTGTCCTTCCAAATGTAAGACAATGTGTAAAAAAGACATCTATTTGAAACATGCCCTGTAATTCGCGTGCTACAATGGGCACCCCAGAATTTACAGATGTGCAAATAACCACTTCTTCTCAACACCTTATCTTGTGCCTATTTTGGAAATAGAAAAGTTTTCTTGATACCTATTTCTTGATACCTTGATTCACTCTTTATATTTCAGCAAAAGAATGGCTTTATATCCGGTACAGAATTACAAGGTGCAGCTCATTTATTGGCTCTGGGTACCTAGGGTTCTTGATGAACCTACAAGCCCTGTATATCCCCGCAACCAGAAGAGCCCAGCAGATGTAACTGTATATTGCTTTCAAAACTCTGACATCGCAGGAAAAAGTTACAGAGTAAAATGTGAAGAAAATAGCTGTTTTTTTACCTCAATTTCAATATTTTTTTATCTCAGCTGTTATTTTCTGTAGGAATACCTTGTAGGATCTACACAAATTACCCCTTGCTGAATTCAGATTTTTGCCTACTTTTCGCAAATGTTTTGCCTTCTGGGATCCAGTATTGGTTTCACACCCATTTCTGTCACTAGCTGGAAGGAGGCTGAAAGCACAAAAAATAGTAAAAATGGGGTATGTCCCAGTAAAATGCCAGAATTGTGTGGGAAAAATGTACTTTTTTATTCAATTCTTCTTGTTCCTGAAAGCTGGAAAGATGGTGATTTTAGCACTGCAAACTCTTTGTTGATGCCATTTTCAGGGAGAAAATCACAAGCCGCCTTCTGCAGCCCTTTTCCCCATTTTTTTGAAAAAACTAGATTTTCACTGTTTTTTGGCTAATTTATTGGTCTCCTTCAGGGGAACCCACAAAGTCTGGGTACCTCTAGAATCCCTATGATGTTGGAAAAAAAAGGATGCAAATTTGGCATGGTTAGCTTATGTGGACAAAAAGTTATAAGGGCCTAAGCGTGAACTGCCCCGAATAGCCCAAAAACAGGCTTGGCACCTGAGGGGAAAAGGCCTTGCAGCTAAGGGGTTAAGAAAACTGCCTCGAAGAGGCATTATCAAACTCCTGGACTGCAGCCTTCCAAGTCTTTTAACAGGTTAGAAACCTTTCAAACCCATTCTAAAGTCCCAATGTTTCCATAAAACCTTTACACTACAAACCGATACAGCAGATGTAGAGGTGGGGCAGTTCTAACTCAAGTAAAAAAACAGCAAGAGGAAAAAGCAATTATCTTTATTAGTCAAAAACTGTTCCTCAGAAATTAAAATTATCGCACTATTAAAAAGGCATGTTTAGCTATCAAGTGAGCTATGGAGAAGTTAAATATTATTTAGGGGGCTGGACTGTCATATTGTACACTGATCATGCCCCACCTACCTGGATCAGTATTAAGGTGGTTTTTGTCCCTATAGACATAACAATTTGTGGTCAGACATAGAAAGAGAAAAGAACAAAATAATGCTGACTTCCTTGTGAGATATTTAATGACTCTTTCCAAGTGGAAGGAGCTAAGGGAGGAGAAATGTGAAGAATTGACTGACTTATCTGGTGGTTTTGAGATTCTTTGTTTCTCTGACCGACCCGGAACCTGGAAGATAAAGGAGGGATGGTAAAATGAACAAGCAATTGCAATGCAATGGGTCTCGCATTTGCTTGAGTTAAAGCTAATAGCGTATGAAACTCCTAACCGGACTTTTCTTGCACACATAAATTGAAAATTAAAAGTAAAACAGTTTCACATAAACGAGCCAATTCACATTGCCACAGCGTCAGCGTGAAGCAACGCACAAAAGGATAAAGAAGTTTCCTCGCAGTCAAACGTATCAGCAAAAGTGCAATTAGCCCTGTAACAGGGACGATAGCCAAGGAGGGACAAACATAAGCCATTTATCAATGTCATCAAAGGATTTTTGTAGGGCAAGCCCACAAATGAGTGGTAGTGATGTAGGCATTGTTAAAAGCCCAGGTGCACGCCAGAAAAGCAGCTATGCTCAACCTAAAAAGGACTCCTGAAAATGGATACAATGAAAGAAAGGAAAGGAAAGAAACACTTACCTCTACCTCGCACGGACCGCATGTCACAAGAGGAAGATGCAGGACCCTACACCAAGGGCTGGTGGGAGGGCTCTGCGCGAAGACAAAGGGCAACAACTCAGAAGAGGGGAGAGAACCAGCAAGAGCAGAGTGTCTGACTAAAGGAGGGCAATGAGCAAGAAGAAGTACACTTCTGGAGGCAAACCTCCACTCAACCAGCCCAGTGTCCTGTGCACCAAAGACCCCTGTTTGTCAACTCCCAATTGTAGTGTACTCACCTGAGAGGATAGCATTTATATTGTGTGTGTAGTAAAGGGACTGACATGGCTGCCAGGCCAGGAGGCACTGTTATTGTCACTTTCCTCAACCAGCCCAATGTCATCTCCTCCAAACACCGTGTTTGTGAACTCCCAATTGAAGTAGACTCACCTGGGAAGATAAAGCGCCGAATTTGCGTCGTTTTTTTCGACGCAAATTTGACGCTAAACTAACGCCAACTAATGCCATATTTATACTATGGCGTTAGACGCTTCGGGCGCCAAAGTGCCCGGAGTGTGCGTCATTTTTTAGCGTGAACCCCTTCCTTGCGTTAATGATATGCAAGGGAGGCGTTCCCGTCTTAAAAAATGACTCCCAGGCCTTTACGTGGTATTTATACTCCCGGGCAAAAATGACGCCCGGGAGTGGGCGTGGCCAAAAACGGCGCATTTGCGCCGCTTTTTAACGCCTGGGTCAGGCATGGCGTTAAGGGACAAGTGGGCTCAAAATGAGCCCAGAGTGCCCTCCCCTGCCCCCAGGGACCCCCTCTGCCACCCTTGCCCACCCCAGGAGGACACCCAAGGACGGAGGGACCCATCCCATGGACATTAAGGTAAGTTCAGGTAAGTATTTATTTTTTTATTTTTTGTGGCATAGGGGGGCCTGATTTGTGCCCCCCTACATGCCACTATGCCCAATGACCATGCCCAGGGGACAGAAGTCCCCTGGGCATGGCCATTGGGCAAGGGGGCATGACTCCTATCTTTACAATGATAGGAGTCATGTTGATGGGGGATGGGCGTCGAAAAATAATGGCGCAAGTCGGGTTACGACGATTTTTTAGCGTCAACCTGACTTGCGCCATTTTAAGACGCCCTAACGTCATTTTTTCCCAACGCCGGAGCTGCCTGGTCTACGTGGTTTTTTTCCACGCACACCAGGCAGCGCCGGTCTGATTGCGCCGTCTAACGCCATTCCATAAATACGGCGCCCGCATGGCGCTTCAGAATGGCGTTAGACGGCACAAAATTTTTTGACGCTAAACTGCGTTAGCGCAGTTTAGCGTCAAAAAGTATAAATATGGGCCAAAATGTGTATAGTATGTGAAGTACAGGGGCTGACATGACTACAACTCCCAGCAGGCACTGTTTCTGGTACTCCAAGAACCAGACAAGTGGTCACTTTCTCAAAAACATCTGTTAGTGAACTCTCAATCGAAGTGTGCTCACTAGGGGGGAGAACATGGGTCAGGTATGTGTACTAGAGTGAGTGGCAGGACTGCAACTCCCAGCAGGCACTGTTCCTCCAGCTCCAAACACCAGACCACTGTTCTCTCCTCAAAAGACCCCTGTGTCTTAACTCTCTACTGAAGTGTACTCACATGGGAGGAAACCATTTGTAAAGTGTTTGTAGTACAGGAAGTGATCTGACTGCTAATGCCAGGAGGCCCTGTTTCTGGAAAACAAAACATCAACACAGTTTTTTCTTGTCCAAGGACACCTGTGTCTTATCCCTTAAATGAAGTGCACTGACTGGTGAGGATATCATTAGTATAGTGTGTGTAGTACAGGGAGTAACATGACTGCAACTCATAACTGGATCTCTTACTATCCTTCCAACCACCAGTCCTTTGTCCTGTTCTCCACAGACTCCTGTTTGGGAAATCACATAAGAAGTGTACTCTCCAGGGGGATGACATTTCCCAAGTGTACGAAGTAGAGGGTATGACATGAAAGCTAAGGCCAGGAGGCTCTGTCTCTCCAGTTCCAAATACAAGCCCAGTGAACACTTGTCCAACTACTCTTGTTCATTAACTCACAATGGAAGTTCACTCTCCTGGGAGGATCAACTTTGTCTAGTGTTGGAAACTAGTGGGAGTGACCTGAGTGTAAAGCCCATGGGCCCTGTTTTGCTAACTCCAATCACCAGCCCAGTGTCCACTTTCCCCAGTGCATCTGTTAGTGGACTCACAAAGGATGTTTACCCACCTGGGAGTGTAACATTTAGCTAGTGTTGGGAACAAGTGGGCGTGACCTGAATATAAAGCCCAATGGATCCTGTTTTGCTAACTCCAATCACCAGCCCAATGTCCGCTTGCCCCAGTCCATCTCTTAGTGAACTCACAAAGGATGTTTATTCACCTGGGAGGATAACATTTGGCTAGTATTGGGAACTAATGGGAATTACCTCAGTGTAAAGCCCAATGGGCCCTGTTTTGCTAACTCCAATCACCAGCCCAGTGTCTGCTTGCCTCAGTGCATCTGTTAGTGAACTCACAAAGGACGTTTACTCATCTGGGAGGATAACGTTTGGCTAGTATTGGGAACTATTGGGAGTGACCTGAATGTAAACCCCAATGGGCCCTGTTTTGCTAACTCTAATCACCAGCCCAGGGTCCACTTGCCCCAATGCATCCGTTAGTGAACTCACCAAGGAGGTTTACTCACCTGGGAGGAAAACATTTGGTTAGTGTTGGGAACTAGGGGAGTGACCTGAATGCATCTCCTAGGAGGCACTGTTCAAGTGAGTCCAAATAGAAGAGCAGTGGTCACTTGCCCAATTAACCTTGCCTGATCACTCTCAAATGATGTTTACTCACCTGAAAGGGACCACGATACAGATCATGCTCAAATCAGAGATGTGGCTGGCCACTTAGCTCAATATTGAACCACTAAGCCAAGATGAAACTGTTGAGGACGGGAAAGACAGCTCACCCAGTGAGCAACATAAATGAACAACGAGGCCTCAAGATGCATCACCAGAATGGTATTGGCTGCAGACACATTCACTATGCACCGACCACATGATGACTCCAATCACATTTACAACAAACTCCTGGGTCAGCCTGCATAACAATCACCTAGGCCTCAAAATGGTCCAAGCCACATCCTGCCCAGCCACTGTTTCCCCTGAAACGGTGGCAAGATGTATTTCTGTGCCAATCATCTCAAGTGCTAATGAACTGCTAATTTCAGCAGCTGCTTGACTCAAATGGAATTGGCATGCTTCACAATTGGATAGCCTGCAAATCAACTATGTACACAGGCTTTGCAAAATGTCACTATAAACTTTTAGAGGTAGATGTCACAATACAACCAGTAACATTGTATCTTTCACATTAACAGGCCGAGCTGCCACTGTGCACACAGAGCCCACAGAAAACACTGCCACAACCCCCACTGATGAAACTCTCAGTGACGAAGACACTCCTGGACTTCTGGACATGGAGGACGGTTCTTGCCCATCTGGACAACCTGGTCAGACTCCTACAGTGAGTCTCACTGTGGCCACATCCACATCTCCCAGCGAGGTAGCCTCAATCGCACTTTCAGCTATTTGCCCCCATCCTGTGTCTCTGGGACAGTGGCAACCATCACATGCCCCAGTAGAGGATCCTGAGTCGCATCACAACACCTTGGACAATAATGGCATTGAAACCAATAGTAGGGGGCACCCTGTGGCAAGGGCACAGGCCCTTGGGGGTAGGAAGCATAGGAGAGATGTTGTGGGGCACTGGGGTGAGGCCACTGGGGATGCTCTTGGCCAGGACACCATCAGCCAAGTCTTGGGGGGTCTATCAGGAGTACCAAGGCGTGATGGGCCTGGTAATTTCTGAACTCCAGAAGATGAAGCAGCTGCAGAGGTGCACCCATAGGGATATGCCTTAACAGTGGTAGGCCACCAATACCAACCTTGCCTCCTTAACACGGGGGGTGAGGGACATTAGCACTACCCTGATCACGGAAAGTTAGCAACACTCTACCCCTTCCTTTGGCACAGCAACATTAAGCCCTTCTTCATTGATGCACAAATTCACAATAAGTACCACCTACCACAAAGTTTGTGTGTGCTTGCTTCTGTTTCAATTGTTGCTATGTAGAGATGAAAGACCATGTGAAACAAATGATGGACACAAGATACTAGTGCAAGGAGAGATGTTTTGCAGGAACAGTGTCCTGCTAAGGATTACATCGAACACACACAAACACTGGTACAAGTGTTTGGTCACACCAAACATTGTATTTCACTGTATAGCACATGGGCTGTCCATATGTCTGGACTGCCATAGCCAAGAATGGCTGACTCATATTGTGGCAAGGTAGATATACGGAGGTACAGTCCCCCAGACCACAGAAGGAAGGGCCTTGTCAGACATTGTCCTGTAGAATAGGCAAACAGAGATGTGAATGGTGTCCCCAGCTTGAGCCTCATCACGTACCAAAACCAAATAATCCAACATCACATAAACCAAGATGCAGAAAGAGGGCAGGACAGCAGTCCCTGACCACAGGTCCATCATAATCCAATGACTATGCATCTTGTGGTATGACTCAAACAAATGTCAGTGTTGTGGCACATGCACTGTGGCCTGCAATGATGAAACATATCTACAGCTACATACACATAATGCACAAGAAAAGTGTTTAGCCTATGTGAAGGGTGACTGTCTGGCTTGCATTTGATGGCCTGCAATGATGAAACATATCTACAGCTACATACACGTCATGTACAAGAAGAGTGTTTAGCCTATGTGAAGGGTGACTGCCTGGCTTGCATTTGATGACAACATATTTCATGCCCGCATATTCACACACATGATGCAATCAGCCAAACACAGCATATTGTACACTTTAGACCTTCCACCCACAAGCTGCCTTGTCAAAGGTCTCATACACCAGAAATCTTTGACCTACATTACCTGGAACAATCCTTGTCCACTTACTATGTCAGAACAGCATCAGATGCCTGCCAATGTCACACCTCTGAAATGGCCACATGAGGATGTCATGGTGAAGGTACCTGTACAAAGACAAAACAAGAAGTATAGATTTGTAAACATACCTATTACACAAATTACATAGTAAGCATCTGGAAATGTGGCTACATTGCAATGAGACTGACACAAACAAAGCAGCTACATTAAGGTGGGGATATGTCAAAGGGTAACTCTTCAAGCACCCTTTGACTGAATATTTCAGAGCATTAGCTCCCCAGTGTTTCGCCAAAACACTCTGCTCCACATATTCTGACAAATACAGTTCTTCATAAAGTAATAGTCATTACATCACATGACATACTTACACTAAATAAAAGTAGTTGATGAAATCTTCCCACAAGTCAGCGCCTTCCTCTTCACCACTGTCATCCTCACTTGGCATTTCATAAGGCACACCTGGTGGCACTGCAGGCTTCTCCTCCTCTTGGATGTATGGGATATTCCTGTGCAGGGCAATGTTTTGAGGCATGCAGCAAGCCACAATGACCTGACACACTTTATCAGCTGAGTAAAGGAGGGCTCCACCAGTACGGACCGGACACCTCCGGTTGAGTGAGGTTCTGACTGCCCCCTCATCAATTAGAGATGAACCATGTGTCGCACAGTGGATGAGAGATTGTTTGTGTTGACATGTCATGTTTTTTATACTGATGTGCCTTGCCTATTGTATGAGGGACCTAGCACAAAACTGGATGGAATCCTCAAACCACTCACTCTGAAAGGACCACGTATGGCTGTGTTCAGTTATCAATCATGTACTGTTTGTGGTTGTAGCGTGTGCATTTTCTATGCAACAGACCACTACTCCTCAGTGCTCCAGGTCAAAGGTAAATAGGTGATGGATCACTGTCCTCAACCATGTGTCTGTGTAAACGTATATGTTGGCAACTGCCACTCAGAAGCTTGTTTTCTTTAGTGCCTGATGTGCGCTGGTGTCTCACTGCGGTCTGCAATGTGAAGGTGTCGAGCATACATGTGACAGGGCTTACATTGTTCTTTGGATGCAGCCATAGATCACTACTTTCCCTTGATAAGTGGGGAATATCCATTGACATGAATTATGTGCCATCACTGTTGCCAACATTCCTTGTGCCTTAATATCAGGATGTGCCCCTTTCTCTTTAGAAAACATTTGTAAGCTGCAGTTTCATGCATGGTCTGCCTATGTAGATAGGATGATGTCTGTATTCCCTCACATATATGTGCATGGCAAACTGTTTGTGGAATAGTACATTTACAATGGGGTTACATTTCAAGTTGTGCCACATACAGGAGTGTGTCACCATTGCGAATTGTCTGACACATTCCCTCATGCATCATAGTATGTCATTTGGCATGTACAACTGCATGAGCAATGAGGGACATGACAGGTAGGCCTAGAGTTTAGAGTCACAATGTGAATAGTTAGGTCCTTGATGTAGGATTAGGTAGAAAAATACCCTGAACATGTGTAATGGTTAAGGTATGTGCCCCAACTGTTGGCATGCATTATGGAGTGACTTGCAGTTATGTTTTGGAAACATGTGGGTGCAGGCATGACAGACATCTGGCTTTGCACGATCAAGATGGGGACAGTGATGTAGCTTCCCAATGGGCAACCTGTTGACGGCCTTCTACAAGTCCTTGTAACTTTTGTGTCTCTTCAACATGCAAAGGGCAAATGGCTCCTACTGAAGCACTCAGAAAAAGTCATTGTGAGAGGTACCAGAGATTAGTTGTGATTACCCTGGGGCTTGCAGATTCATTGTTTGTGTATTTTGGAGATATCTCTCCCTGACACATTGGACATGATGTCTACAGTGTTAATTTCCATGCCACATGTGTGACCTATTTGAGTAACATTAATTCTCCCTTCTTGACTCTATTGGGACAAATATCACTTGGTGAACTATATACCGTTGATATGTTTGCTGTGTGACATGGGTATGTCCATGTCACCTTCTCCAGGATATTGTACTTTTCTCATCAGGATGACTGAATTTTGGAGCATCATTACTTATTGTTGGTTCATTACATATGTGAAAAATAGATGGGTGCATGACCTTGTGTGGGGTCTGTGGAAATGGACTTTGCATTGGCCTATTAATGTATGCCAACAGGTGACTGAGGTCTGCTCCATGGGGCAAAGCTTTGAGGGTGATAAGGTCTCCTAGTTGTTGAATGCTTATTGTGATTGCACACATTCAGCCATGCAATTGTAGTTGTCTGAGATCCAGAGTTTCCTGTGGGCAACTGTTGATAATTCAGATGGCATGCACGCATATGGTACGGCACGTGCATAGGACACATAGGTGGAGTTTATTGCTGGGGCCTACTTGACATCATTGTAAGGTTTGCTAATCAGAGCTGTTTTGATCATGGACATGTGATGACCCTATTCCTCATGGTATTTGCACCATCAGCACCAGCAAGTGGAGATGACGAGGCAAAGCTGGGGAAGCATCTGGCCACGGGAATGCGAGTCAAGACACCACTGCACAGAAGGACCCACTGGCCTGGAGGGCAAGAGGAGTGCCACAGGGTAGACTGGATCTACATCCTCAACATCATCAGATTCCTCCTCCATTGGCACTCCATGGTGGTGGCATACCCATCGGGGCGCCCCTGTACCATCCTTGTCCACCACCCCCGTTCTATCACCACCCTACCTGTTGCTCCCCACCCAGTTGGCCATGCTTGACCACCCAAGAGGGTGGGCATCTCCTTCGCCGCAGGCAATTCTACCCCAGCCCCTGTTACCGCTGCTGCCTTCAGTGAGGAGGCTATTAACCCCCTGAGAACTATCTCTGTGGGTGACTCAGCCACTGTGAATGCCATACAGGGACTGTCTACCCAGCTACAAAAGACCAATACATTCCTGAAAACTATTCATGGTGCAATGTCTGGCCTATAGAGATCTTTTCAGGCTCTGACCTCCTCACTGATGGCAGCCAGTCACCCCCCATCTTCCGTCCCCCCCAACTCCCTCTTCCTAATACAAATCCCCTCTTCCCCTACCTACCCAAAGCACATAGACAGATCAGCAGGCATCCACATCAACAGCCAAGTGGAGCACACCTAAACACAAGAATCACAACCACTCCCTTGACCTCCTAATCTTGAGCCCTTTCTGATGACTGTCTCCGTGTCCCTAAGAAAGTTTTTTTGTTTGACCTGGACCTTTGACCTGTTGCCTCCACCCTCTGTCCCAAACCCAAGAGGCACACAACTAGCTCCTACCCCTCCCTTCCACCTCCAAGGTCTCCCCTGCTCCCACTTCAAGCACTCATACAAGAAGAAGCCCACCCCTCCCAAAAAGAAGCCATCCCTCCAAAGACCAAGCCCCTCCTCACCCCCAGATAATCCCTGAGGTGCCTGCCTGCCTCCTTGAGGCCCCTTCTTGTGGAAGTTCCCTGGCAGTACTTGGGAGTCAAGTGTGAGCACATGAATGTGCATGTACAATTTATTATGGACTTCAGTTGGTTCTGAAATAAATCCAAAGCGTTGTTTTGTTTTGGGTACACACTTGTCCTGCAATTCCTTTGCTACATTAATGTTGTTTCTTAGTGCCTTGCATTGTGTACCTACAGATGTGTGTGTTTCAGCCTGCTTGCTGCTCCATTTTATGTTGTCTGCAAACAACAGTGCTGGTGGCCCCCAAGAGAAGGGTATATGTTGAGTGTATGGATATGTGGGTGTAAATGCTATGGTGGTGTCATGGCATGGGGTACTGTTTCTTCAGGTAGGTATTTCATCTTGTGTTGTCCAATGTGAACATGTATAGTGTTAGACTTGTCTCCCTGATATGGCCTATGTGTTCATCTGATGTGTGTCAGCTTGAGTTTTGTTTGTGCAGACATGGAGTGTGTTCAGTTGTGCTACCTCTGTTTGCAATGGACTGTGCACATATCTATTTATGTGTGTGTACCTTGCAGTTACATTATGTAGATGTATGTCCCATGCAGTTGAAGTTGTATATGCTTTGTTGACTTGCATTTCCACATTGTGCGGATGGGCATGACACTTGGGTCTAGTACTGTTTCTCCCTGTGACATATGTAGGGCCAGTTCCTGTGCACATGTTGTTTGAGGGGCCTGTGCAAAGTGATATGTATCCCAGTGCAGTCATCTTCCCTGAGTGTTCCTGATGGCCCCATCCCCATTGTTCAGGTGTTGTTAGCATAGTGTTTTTTTGTCTATTTGACTTGTGCAAGCCATTGTCCTTCTATTGTGCTGCAATGTGTGTGTCCATTGCAGGGCTCTTTAATGGTAGTGTTGTTTGTGTTCCATGCCACATCGATTTAAATATATATGTGCATGTGACGACAGTCCTGGCCCGAGTGGAATGTGAGTTTGTGAGTTGTATTTGTATATGTGATGTTTGTGTGTTGTTGGTGATGTGTGAGACAATGTTGTGTAGGATTCACTATCCCTGTGCCTGAGATGTGTGGCTGTGTGTTTTTGTGTAGTGTTGCAGTGCAGTATCTGGGGGGCTGCCTGAAGTGGGCATAATGTGACTGTGGATGTGTCCGTCTTAATATATGTGTCAGGCTGAGACTGTGTACAGGATGTAACGTGTACTTGATGCCCGTGGTGTGCCCCTCATATGATGTGGACGATGGCGCTATAATCTTTTTTTACACTTAGTGATACAGGTAGGTGTCTGTACTTATGGTCGGTAGCGCCCACGGTGGCGTTGATTTAATGGTCCTTTAATGAGCAGCAGGTGACAGGACATGCGTGATGGGCTTTGTGGCGGCACTGGACATTTAAGTCTGCCTGCAGTGGAGTGTCTCCCTTTCTGCTGTCCGTTTTCACCTTCTGAGACATGGTGATTTGCCCGCCACAGTCACATTGGTGGTATGCAACCTTGTAATGTGTCGGTGGAAACTCTGTCTCTGCCAGCCTGTTTGTGCTGCCTCGTGACCATGAGGTCTGTGCTGCCTGACGGTACCGGTAGCACTGCGGCAGTCTTTGCTCCATAGGCCCGTATGTCTCATGATATGTTGGTCCAACTGCCATCGCTACCAAGGTCAGACTGCTGCCGCCATGGCAGTCCAGGGACTGTCAAACTCGTAATGAGAACCTATATCTGTTATGAACAATCACTGTGTGCTTAAACATCTATTATTTCGACACATATCTTTAACCTGATGATGACCTCTTTCCTTTCAATCTCGTAGTGAGCTAGACCATCATGCAAGTCCACTAGAAAGGGGTGGCATTATTATTGGAATTGTCATCATTACAGTTGTGCACCGATGTCAGGGAACTTCCATAGTGCACCCCCATTCTGAATGAGTATGTCTCCAGCCCTATCAGCTGAAGCTACATGGGGCTTTGAGGTGGTAGCAGGGAAATTATGGTCAACGGGCACAAGCATGCCTGTGCTCCTACTTATAGACTAACTACTGGCTCTCCTTCCTAAAGGTCCATCCGGTGCCCACAAAGGGGCTCCCTTGCATTCACCATGTTAGGAACACAAACGTAGGATGTCGATCTATGCGTCTGGGATATGTATTTTAGGGATGGACTGGTGAAAGATTAGGTCCTTTTGAGCCTCATAAATGTGTGCTGCACTCACTGGTGGTCTTTTTGCATATGAGCTGGTAATGTCACTCTGAAACAGTCCAGCCTGCAACCATGCACTTTTGTCAACCTCCTCAGGACCTGGAACCTTGGTGGGTGCGGAAGGTTCCTGCATGTTCCTTTTGTGCCTTCGAGGTTTCCCCGCTCTTGCACATAACACATGGACAAGTCACAACTTAACTAATCAGTGACCCAGTGCTCAGAAGCCGACAAAGGCAAACCACCAACAGGGACAGGATGTTAGTTCAAAGCTGGAGAAACACATAAACACTGAAATTATGCACACCCTATGGTTGCCTCAAGTCTTCACACTCAGGGGATGCAAGAACAGGACCCCTTAGCCTGCATTCGGTTTGTTCTTTATCACCAAAATACCGAAAAAAGGCCCCTGCACTAGTGTATGAGAAATGATGAAAAACAAGAGTTACAATCCAAGTTGGACTGCTTCTCTGCCTCCGAATGTAGCCAACTACTGCGGAATAAGTGAGGAGATGCAGATTTCACAACATCATGACCAGTCAGAACTGGTCTGACTGGAAGATTTGGGTTCAGATAAACACTGGCCAGTTCGACCAATGCTTCCTTGTAAGGAGAAATAGTTCTGCCAGCTATGAAAGAAGTAGCCGTATTGCACCTTGCTAAGGAAGACATGGCTGGAAGAATAAATCAATTGCCCCATCGACCTAAGTAAGTTTGGGGGCTGTCAGGAGATCTGTGTCAGCTCACGGCATAAGCTCGCAGAGCAATTGTGCAGGAAGAATAATCACCAACTTTCAGCATTGTCCAGGGCAAAGGGGAATGATTACCACTGGTATTGCACCTCCAACAAACCTGAAACACCCTCTCAGTTCCATATCTTGATCATGAGAAGTAGCTAGGTGGGGGCTTACAGACTCCATAACCATAAACCACGTTAACCCATTAAGCAGTTGCACAGATAACATTGGTTGAAATCCCAGTCCATAAACCGCAGCTATGCTCTGGCTAGCAGAGTCTGTTTCTCTGGATATTTTGACACTTGCTTTTTGAAAATGTATTTTTATTGATAAAGAAAACAAGTGCAGAACATTTCACTGCATATTTTCTTGTGCAATGCTCTACATTCCAGTAAGCCACAGTATTACAGTAGTATACCTCTTGGTCCCTTTTTTCTCCTTCTCGTTGCTTCCCAGCTTCCTCCTAGAGCTATACATTGCAAGCATTATCAGTAATGCAAGCATAGACCAGAGAAAATCGATCGTCATCAAGCTCTTCCTACAAAGGCTCTTCAGTGCCATTATCAAATACCAGAGAAGAAGACAGATGTGCGATGAAGGTATTGACCAGGAACGACAGGCACATGTTGGTTTGGCTCCTTGCAAGGAAAAACAAAAGACAAACCATCAAACTAAACAACCAAATTCATTTAGACACTGCCCCAAGACTACAATAAAGGTCAACGGTTGCCCCATAACCTTTATCATAGACATTGGTGCATTGATTAACATCATGCTTGTCGAGAGGTTGAGATGTTCAATAGCCTGTCTCTTGTGCCACGCTTCAACTAGTCAAACACAAAGGTATACTCGTGGGCTGTTTTTAAGCCGTTGCAGAGTCAAGGGTCATTTACAGCGACAATGCAAAATAAAGAGTATCAGTGCAAGCGCCAGTTCATGTTCTTCAAGAAACTTTGTCGAGTGCATGCCTACTCAGTTTTGCCATTGCTGCTGACATGGGACTGATATCTCTCAATTACAACCTCCACACTCAATCTAAAATTGTGAGTCAGTTTCCGTTGTTGTTTCATGGCCTAGGAAGACTCAAGACAATGAAAGTGTGACTTCACATTAATGGGGACATTCGTCCTGTTTCCCAGCGGCACTGCGGAGTTGCTTTTTACTTTCAGGAAGCCATTGAGAAAAAAACTAGAAATGCTCTTAAAGCAGGACAACAGTGAGGACTTCACCGGTCCTACGCCATGGGTTTCATCCATACTGGTGGTACCAAAAAAGACATGCAGTGTGCATTTGTACTGATATGGGCCAGACCAACAAAGAAATCGAGAGAGAAAGACATCCTGGTCCACACACAGCAGACATGATCATGCAATTAAATGGTGCCAAAGTCTTCTCCCATCTTGACCTGAACAAGGGATACCATCAACTCAAGTTGGAGGAGAATTGTAGGTACATCATTACTTTTTCAACTTATGTTGGTTTGTTCAGATACAGAAAGTTGAGTTTTGGAGTGTCGTCAGCAGCAGAACTATTACAGGATGTTACACGTCAAATACTTCAATCAGTTCCGCATGCTTTTAATTACAGTGATGACATACTAGTATTTGGAACAACCCAAAAGTAACATGACAAGGCTAGTACACAAGTGTGCCAGCTATCTATTAATGCAGGTCTCACTCTGAATGCAGCAAAGTGTGAGTTTCACAATACCAAAATGTCATTCTTTGGGCACTTAGGGCCCTATGTAGGAACACTTTTTCCCATAGACACAGAATGGGTAAAAGCCTTTGGTACATCTGGCCCTTATTTCCTGATGGAGGAATTACTCCTGACCCTAATAAAGTGCAAGCACCATGCTTGATCCTTCTTAGGCATGGCCAGTTATTGCTCAAGGTAGCTTCTGTGAGTGCCCCATTGAGAGATTTGACAAAATGAAATATCCCTTTTCAGTGGTCTGCAGACTGTGATCAAAGCTTCAAAATAATAAAACGTGCGACTGAGAATGCAACCAAGAGGGCCATTCTGACTCCAAATTACATATTGAGATCGCAGTAGATGCGAGTCTGATGAGGCTGGGGTGTGATCTTTTCACAACATAATAGTCATCCAAATGCACAGAGACACATTGTGGCCTACGTCAGTTGAAGCCTGTTTGACACAAGCTGCCTATTCTCAACCGGAGAAACAGAGTTTGGCTGTAGTGTGGGCCTGTGAACATTTACTTGTGTTTCTGTATAGAAAACATTTGACTATTGTGAGAAGCTGGCCTGGTTTGTAGTGGGTACCAGAGGTACTTACATCTTATACCAGGTCCAGTGATCCACCTTAGTGAAATGTAGGCAGTGTCTAGCAGCTTAGGCTGTCTCGGGGTAGCTGTAGCAGAGCAGCGAAGGCTGAACTAAGAGACATGCAAAGCTCTTGCAATACCACTATAGCCACACAGTACTTATACAGAAGAAAAACAATACTTAGTGTTACCAAAAATAAAGGTACTTTATTTCAGTGACACAAGCCCAAAAATATCATAGAGGCAGCACTCCTTCTGGAGGTAAATATTATACACAATCTGTAAACTAGTAACCAAAATCAGGTAAGTAAACAGTCATAAAATAGTGCAAACTGTGAAAAACACAATAGATTGCAATGGGTCTGGGGGCAAACAAAACCATATACTAAAATAGTGGAATGCGAATGTTGGTTTCCTCCCCAGGCAAGTGTAGTGTGTAGAGGGACACTGGGAGAGTGGGAAAACACCAAAGGTAAGTAAATTACCCCCATCCAGAGCCCAGGAAAGCAGGAGTAAAGTACAGCAGTTTCCTTAGAATACACTAGAAGTCGTTGTAAAGGATTATGCAAAAACCAAGCAAGACTGCAAGAAACCAACAATGGATTCCTGGACCTGAAGACCTGTGGAGAAAGAAGACCAAGTCCAGAAGTCGATAAAGAGTCCAGGAAGAACAGGAGCCCCTGCTAACCTGGATGAAGGTGCAAAGGTGGATTCTCCGGTTGATAGAAGAAGTCAGAAATGCACCAAAGAAGGCAGCTGCGGGATCCTGCTTGGGGCAAGTGATGTCCCACATTGAGTCGTTGGATGCAGGCTGGTTTTCGTCATTGGATTTCGCCAACAAGCCTTGGGTCACGCAAATGTCGCGGTTGGTGGGGAAAAAGGTGCAACCTGGGTCCAGGAGGGACTTGGGTGTCTCAACTCAGACTGAAGAGACAGAGGGTGCTCCCAGCACTTTAGAGAGCCCTCAGAAGACCAGGCAGCACCCACAGGAGTCCCAGAACAGGATGACAAAGGAGTTGCAAAATGCAGTCGTCGCAGCACTACACATAGGGATCCCACGCCGCCGGAGAACAACTCAGGGAGCTGAGCGTCACAGGATAGAGTGCTAGGGACCTAGGCTACACTGTGCACAAAGGATTTCTGTAAGAAGTGCACAGAAGCCCAAAGAGCTGGAGATCATGCGGTGCACAGGGGTAATGTCTGCCATGGGGAGGCAAGCCCTTACCCTCACCAAATTTGGACAGCTTCACCTTTGGACAGTCAGGATCACTTTGGTACACCACCTGTGTTCCAGGGATCAGGCTCCTCGACAGGAGAGGAGTCCCAGGGTATCGGATGTCTTTGCAGAGAGGTGCCTGCTGAAGCAGGGAAGTGACTCTGTCACTACACGGAAGATTCCTTCAGTCCTTCTGGTGCAGAATGAAGACAGGCAGTCCTCAGAGCATGCACAACCTGAAAACTGTTGCAGTTGCTAGCAGGAGCTAAAGTTGCAGGATCACAGTAGCCTACTTGGATACTTTGTTGCAGTTGCAGTGTTTCTGGAGCAGTCTGCGGTTGATCCGACGGTCAGAAGCTGAAGCAGAGGATGCAGAGGAGTCCTGGTGGAGTCTTGGAATCCGATTCTGAGGAAACACCCGCAGGAGAGACCCTAAATAGCCCTCAGAGAGGGATTAGTCACCTAACCAGGTATGAACCTATCAGGAGGGGTCTCTGACATCACCTGCTGGCACTGGCCACTCAGATGCTCCCAGAATTCCCTGACCATCCTGAAAACAAGATGGCAGAACCTAGAGACACACTGGAGGAGCTCTTGGCACCACCCATGGGGTGGTGATGGACAGGGGAGTGGTGACTACCCTTTTCTTTGTCCAGTTTCATGCCAAAGCAGGAACTGGGGATCCCTGAACCGGTGTAGACTGGATTATGCAAGGAGGGCACCATCTGTGCCCTATAAAGCACTTCCAGAGGCTCTGTGAGGAAACCCCTCCCATGCCTGTAACACCTATTTCCAAAAGGAGAGGGTGTAACACCCCTCTCCTAAAGGAAATGTATTGTTCTACCTTACTGGGATTCAGCTGCTCAAGCCAGAGGTGGCAGCAGCTGGGGCTGCACTGAAAACCTCAGAAGACTGCTATGGCAGTACTGGGGGGCCATGATGAAGCCCCCAGGGTGTATGGAATTGGCCTGCCAATACCAGAATCAGATTGGGGGTACAATTTCTCAATCTTAGACACCTTACATGGCCATATTCGGGGTTACCATTATGAAGCTACATATATGTATTGACCTATATGTAGTGCACACCTATAATAGCATCTCCGCACTCACGAGGTCTGGGGAACTGGTCCTAGACAATGTGGGGGCACCTCTCCTAGTGCAGGGGTGCCCTCACACACAGTACCTTTGTACCTAGCCTTCAGGAACTGTAGGTTAGACATATAGGTGACTTATAAGTTACCTGGTGCATTGAAAACAGCTGTGAAATAGTGCTTGCACTATTTCACTCAGGCTGCAATGGCAGTCCTGAAGAAGTGTTTGTATGAGCTCCTTACGGGTGGAAAAAGAAATGCTGCAGCCCATAAGGATCTCCTGAAAACCAAATGCCCTGGATACCTAGGTACTATATACTAGGGACTTATAAGGGGGGGGGTCCACTATGCCAATTTGGAGTGGAATACTGGGTTACCAGTATGTAAGTACAAATTTGGAATCAGAGAGAGAATAAGCGCTAGAGTTCTAGCTAGCAGGACTCCAGTGACACAAAAAAACACACTGACAAAACAGTAAAACATACTGAGATATAGGCCACAAACTATGAGCACTGGGTTCCTGGCTAGCAGGATCCCAGAGAGACAGTAAAAACACACTGTCAAACACTGACAAGCAGGCCATAAATGGGGGTAACCATGCTAGAAAGAGTCTATTTTCTCACAACTATTGTTACAGACCACAAAGCACTGCTCACTATTTTGGATAAACCCGAAAACCATGATGCCCCCTCGCTTTGAGAGGTGGGGATAGCGACTGCAAGAGTACAACTGTGCAACTGTACACAAGCCGGGTGAAGATCAGAACCCTGCTGATTACTTTTCACAATTATCACTACAATGTCACAGTGTGACATCAAAACAGCTGAGGAGCACATTAACTCATTGTGAGGTCCAGCACTCCAGCAGCCCTATCCACTGAACAGATTGCTGCTACTGATGCTGATAAGAACATGCTCATCCTCAAAAACATCATTTCAACTCAATCGTGGAAGAGGAGCACTCAATCTTGTGCTCATGATGTTGAATTCCAAAAATTCAAAAAGGTAGAGCAGTGGCTCCCAACCTTTCGACTTCTGTGGACTCCAACTTTACCATTACCTGAACCCGGGGGACCCTACAGAATCATTAATCTGGGAACCCCCAACTGAGTCATTACTGAAAGCTGGGAACCTAATCTGTTAATATTAGTAAATTTTCTAAGCAGTCGCGGACCCCCTGAGGAGGCTTCAAGGACCCCCATGGGTCCCCGGATCACAGGTTGGGACCTACTGATGTACAGGATGAACTTCCCTTGACTAGGGAAGGTGTTGTGTTGAGAGGCTCGAGAAACATCATACCTGAGAGCCTAAGACAGCAAGTCATTGAACTAGATCATGAAGGACATTGTGGCACTGCAGCTACCAAAATAACCCTAAGAGACCGAGGGGGTCATTCTGACTTTGGCGGGCGGCGGAGGCCGCCCGCCAAAGTAACCCCGTCGGAAGACCGCTCCGCGGTCAACAGACCGCAACGGTCATTCCGACTTTCCCGCTGGGCCGGCGGGCGACCGCCAGAAGGCCGCCCGCCGGCCCAGCGGGAAAGCCCCTTCAACAATAAAGCCGACTCCGAATGGAGCCGGCGGAGTTGAAGGGGTGCGACGGGTGCAGTGGCACCCGTCGCGATTTTCAGTGTCTGCAAGGCAGACACTGAAAATCTTAATGGGGCCCTGTTAGGGGGCCCCTGCACTGCCCATGCCAGTGGCATGGGCAGTGCAGGGGCCCCCAGGGGCCCCACGACACCCGTTCCCGCCATCCTGTTCAACAGGATGGCGGGAAGGGGGTCGGAATCCCCATGGAGGATTCCCTTGGGCAGGGGTAAACCGGCGGGAAACCGCCGGTTGCCCTTTTCTGACCGCGGCTTTACCGCCGCGGTCAGAATTGCCCATGTAGCACCGCCAGCCTGTTGGCGGTGCTACCTCCGGCCTCCACCCTGGCGGTCTATGACCGCCAGGGTCGGAATGAGGCCCCGAGTGTGGTTCTCGCACCTAGATGAGTGAGCTGAGTGGGAACTAAAAGAGTTCCATATTTGCAACTGCCTTAAGGGTAATTCAACAAGCATCGACGGAAGGGGTCAAGTTAAAGCAGGCTCCATGTCAAGCCCTCCATGTTTATTGTTCAACTCCTCACTCCACAACTGGTAAGAGTGCTGCCACCTTGCTGTTTGGAAGAGCAATCAGAAACAAACTGCCACAGTTGACAGTGGACTGACCCTTAACCCCTTCTGTGCCCAGGACGTAATGGTTACGTCCTGAGGCACAGTGCTGCTGTGCCCAGGACGTAACCATTACGTCCTGTGCACAGAGCCCAGAGGGAGCGCTCTCGCTCCCTCTGTGGGGTTCCCCCCCACCCCCCCAAGTCAGGGATGGAAGGGGAAGCCCTTCCCCTCCCACCCCCGACCCCCCCAACCCCCCCTGTGACGTCAGCGCGCGAACGCGGGCTGATTAGTCACAGGGTCTCCCCCATCGCGCTGGAAGCAGAGCTTCCAGCGCGATTGAAAAAGAAATGCTTTAGCATTTCTTTTTCAATCCCATGGGGGAGGCCCCGAGAGGCTTCAAAGGGAAGGAAATGTATTTCCTTCCCTTTGAAGTCTCTCACAGGTTTCAAAAGCCGGATTGCTTGCAATCCGGCTTTTGAAACCCCACTAGACACCAGGGATTTTTTTTTTTTTCCTTGAAATTGGCAAAAGGGAGCGACCCCTTGGGCAAGGGTCACTGCCAGGGGGGCATTTTTTTAGGAAGCCCTTTCCTGCCCCCCCTGGGGGCAGATTGGCCTATTATTAGGCCGATCTGCCCCCAGGGGGGGCAGAAACCTCTAGGCACCAGGGACCTTTTTTTTTTCTTTTTTTTTTTTGTGATGATTTCTTTTTTTTTAGGTGGGGAGCGATCCCTTAGGCAAGGGTCGCTCCCCTACGGGGCAATATATATTTAGGCCATTTCTGCCCCCCTTGGGGGCAGATTGGCCTATTTTGATAAGGCCAAACCATTAGACACCAGGGAGTTTGTTTTTGCGCGCGAATGTCACGCAACAAAGCGACCCCTTTGGCAAGGGTCGCTCCCAGGGGGGGCAATTTTTTGGGAAGGCCTTTTCTGCCCCCCCCTGGGGACAGATCGGCCTATTATTAGGCCGATCTGCCCCCAGGGGGGGCAGAAACCTCTAGACACCAGGGATCTTTTTTTTTTTTTTTTTCTTTTTGTTATGTTTTCTTTTTTTTTAGGTGGGGAGCGACCCCTTAGGCAAGGGTCGCTCCCCTAGGGGGCAAATTATTTTAGGCCATCTCTGCCCCCCCTGGGGGCAGATCGGCCTATTGGTATTAGGCCGGTCTACCCCCAGGGGGGGCAGAAACCTCTAGGCGCCAGGGCAAATTTTTTTTTTGTGTTTTTTTTATTGGTTTGGTGTTTTTTTTAGAGAAGGGGAGCGACCCATCAGGCAAGGGTCGCTCCCCTGTGGGGCAAATTGTGTTTAGCCCATTTCTGCGCCCCTTGGGGGCAGATTGGTCGATTTTAGGTCAATCTGCCCCAAGGGGGCAGAAACCACTAGGCACCGGGGATTTGTTTTTTGGCGCCAATGTCACGCAGGGGGAGCGACCCCGTAGGCAATGGTGGCTCCGGGGGGCGGGGGGGGGGGGTGTTCAGGGGGCAAATTTATTTTAGGCCATTTCTGCCCCCCCTGGGGGCAGATCGGCCTATTATTAGGCCGATCTGCCCCCAGGGGAGGCAGAAACCTCTTGTTGCCAGGGCAAAAAAAAAAATTGTGTTTTTTTTTTGTTTGTTTGGTTTTTTTTAGAGATGGGGAGCGACCCATCAGGCAAGGGTCGCTCCCCTGGGGGGCAAATTGTGTTTAGACCATTTCTGCCCCCCTTGGGGGCAGATTGGTAGATTTTAGGTCAATCTGCCCCAAGGGGGCAGAAACCACTAGGCACCGGGGATTTGTTTTTTGGTGCCAATGTCACGCAGGGGGAGCGACCCCGTAGGCAAGGGTCGCTCCGGGGGCGGGGGGGGTGTTCGGGGGGCAAATTTATTTTAGGCCATTTCTGCCCCCCCTGGGGGCAGATCGGCCTATTATTAGGCCGATCTGCCCCCAGGGGGGGCAGAAACCTCTTGTTGCCAGGGCAACATTTTTTTTTTGTGTTTTTGTTTTTGTTTGTTTGGTTTTTTTTAGAGATGGGGAGCGACCCATCAGGCAAGGGTCGCTCCCCTGGGGGGCAAATTGTGTTTAGACCATTTCTGCCCCCCTTGGGGGCAGATTGGTAGATTTTAGGTCAATCTGCCCCAAGGGGGCAGAAACCACTAGGCACCGGGGATTTGTTTTTTGGCGCCAATGTCACGCAGGGGGAGCGACCCCGTAGGCAAGGGTCCCTCCGGGGGGGGGGGGAGTGGGTGTTCGGGGGGCAAATTTATTTTAGGCCATTTCTGCCCCCCCTGGGGGCAGATCGGCCTATTATTAGGCCGATCTGCCCCCAGGGGGGGCAGAAACCTCTTGTTGCCAGGGCAACATTTTTTTTTTGTGTTTTTGTTTTTGTTTGTTTGGTTTTTTTTAGAGATGGGGAGCGACCCATCAGGCAAGGGTCGCTCCCCTGGGGGGCAAATTGTGTTTAGACCATTTCTGCCCCCCTTGGGGGCAGATTGGTCGATTTTAGGTCAATCTGCCCCCAAGGGGGCAGAAACCACTAGGCACCGGGAATTTGTTTTTTGGCGCCAATGTCACGCAGGGGTAGCGACCCCGTAGGCAAGGGTCGCACCTGGGCAGGGGGGGTTTGGGGGGGTGGGGGCTCAAATTTATTTTAGGGCATTTCCCCCCCCTCCCCCCCCCCCCCCCCGGGGCCGGCTGAGCTAGAGGCCAAAATCCACAGGTAGGCACTTTGCAAAAAACACCTCTGTTTTCTGTGAAAAAATATGTTGTGTTTTGGGCCATTTCCTTTTGTGGGCGCTAGGCCTACCCACACAAGTGAGGTACCATTTTTATGGAGAGACTTAGGGGAACGCTGGGTGGAAGGAAATTTGTGGCTCCTCTCAGATTCCAGAACTTTCTGTCACCGAAATGAGAGGAAAAAGTGTTTTTTAGCCAGATTTTGATGTTTGCAAAGAATTCTGGGTAACAGAACCTGGTCAGAGCCCCGCAAATCACCCCATTTTGGATTCCCCTAGGTCTCTAGTTTTCAAAAATGCGCTGGTTTGCTAGGTTTCCCCAGGTGCCGGCTGAGCTAGAGGCCAAAATCCACACATAGGCACTGTTTTCTATGAAAAAATGTGATGTGTCCACGTTGTGTTTTGGGCCATTTCCTGTCGCGAGCGCTAGGCCTACCCACACAAGTGAGGTATCATTTTTATCGGGAGACGTGGGGGAACGCTGGGTGGAAGGAAATTTGTGGCTCCTCTCAGATTGTAGAACTTTCTGCCACAGAAATGTGATGAACATGTGTTTTTTTAGCCAAATTTTGAGGTTTGCAAAGGATTCTGGGTAACAGAACCTGGTCCGAGCCACACAAGTCACCCCATCTTGGATTCCCCTAGGTCTCTAGTTTTCAGAAATGCACAGGTTTGGTAGGTTTCCCTAGGTGGCGGCTGAGCTACAGGCCAAAATCTACAGGTAGGCACTTTGCTAAAAACAGGTCTGTTTTCTGTGATGTGTCCACGTTGCGCTTTGGGGTGTTTCCTGTTGCGGGCGCTAGGCCTACCCACACAAGTGAGGTATCATTTTTATCGGGAGACGTGGGGGAACGCTGGGTGGAAGGAAATTTGTAGCTCCTCTCAGATTCCAGAACTTTCTGCCACAAAAATGTGAGGGACATGTGTTTTTTTAGCCAAATTTTGAGGTTTGCAAAGGATTCTGGGTAACAGAACCTGGTCCGAGCCCCGCAAGTCACCCCTCCTTGGATTCCCCTAGGTCTCTAGTTTTCAGAAATGCACAGGTTTGGTAGGTTTCCCTAGGTGCCGGCTGAGCTAGAGGCCAAAATCTACAGGTAGGCACTTCGCAAAAAACACCTCTGTTTTTTTCCAAAATTTAGGATGTGTCCACGTTGCGCTTTGGGGTGTTTCCTGTCTCCGGCGCTAGGCCTACCCACGCAAGTGAGGTATCATTTTTATTGGGAGACTTGGGGGAACGCTGGGTGGAAGGAAATTTGTAGCTCCTCTCAGATTCCAGAACTTTCTGCCACAAAAATGTGAGGGACATGTGTTTTTTTAGCCAAATTTTGAGGTTTGCAAAGGATTCTGGGTAATAGAACCTGGTCCGAGCCCCGCAAGTCACCCCTCCTTGGATTCCCCTAGGTCTCTAGTTTTCAGAAATGCACAGGTTTGGTAGGTTTCCCTAGGTGCCGGCTGAGCTAGAGGCCAAAATCTACAGGTAGGCACTTCGCAAAAAACACCTCTGTTTTTTTCCAAAATTTAGGATGTGTCCACGTTGCGCTTTGGGGTGTTTCCTGTCGCCGGCGCTAGGCCTACCCACGCAAGTGAGGTATCATTTTTATCGGGAGACTTGGGGGAACGCTGGGTGGAAGGAAATTTGTAGCTCCTCTCAGATTCCAGAACTTTCTGCCACAGAAATGTGAGGGACATGTGTTTTTTTAGCCAAATTTTGAGGTTTGCAAAGGATTCTGGGTAACAGAACCTGGTCCGAGCCCCGCAAGTCACCCCTCCTTGGATTCCCCTAGGTCTCTAGTTTTCAGAAATGCACAGGTTTGGTAGGTTTCCCTAGGTGCCGGCTGAGCTAGAGGCCAAAATCTACAGGTAGGCACTTCGCAAAAAACACCTCTGTTTTTTTCCAAAATTTAGGATGTGTCCATGTTGCGCTTTGGGGTGTTTCCTGTCGCCGGCGCTAGGCCTACCCACGCAAGTGAGGTGTCATTTTTATCGGGAGACTTGGGGGAACGCTGGGTGGAAGGAAATTTGTAGCTCCTCTCAGATTTCAGAACTTTCTGCCACAGAAATGTGAGGGACATGTGTTTTTTTAGCCAAATTTTGAGGTTTGCATAGGATTCTGGGTAACAGAACCTGGTCCGAGCCACGCAAGTCACCCCTCCTTGGATTCCCCTAGGTCTCTAGTTTTCAGAAATGCACAGGTTTGGTAGGTTTCCCTAGGAGCCGGCTGAGCTAGAGGCCAAAATCTACAGGTAGGCACTTCGCAAAAAACACCTCTGTTTTTTTCCAAAATTTAGGATGTGTCCACGTTGCGCTTTGGGGTGTTTCCTGTCGCCGCAGCTAGGCCTACCCACGCAAGTGAGGTATAATTTTTATCGGGAGACTTGGGGGAACGCTGGGTGGAAGGAAATTTGTAGCTCCTCTCAGATTCCAGAACTTTCTGCCACAAAAATGTGAGGGACATGTGTTTTTTTAGCCAAATTTTGAGGTTTGCAAAGGATTCTGGGTAACAGAACCTGGTCCGAGCCCCGCAAGTCACCCCTCCTTGGATTCCCCTAGGTCTCTAGTTTTCAGAAATGCACAGGTTTGGTAGGTTTCCCTAGGTGCCGGCTGAGCTAGAGGCCAAAATCTACAGGTAGGCACTTCGCAAAAAACACCTCTGTTTTTTTCCAAAATTTAGGATGTGTCCACGTTGCGCTTTGGGGTGTTTCCTGTCGCCGGCGCTAGGCCTACCCACGCAAGTGAGGTATCATTTTTATCGGGAGACTTGGGGGAACGCTGGGTGGAAGGAAATTTGTAGCTCCTCTCAGATTCCAGAACTTTCTGCCACAGAAATGTGAGGAACATGTGTTTTTTTAGCCAAATTTTGAGGTTTGCAAAGGATTCTGGGTAACAGAACCTGGTCCGAGCCCCGCAAGTCACCCCTCCTTGGATTCCCCTAGGTCTCTAGTTTTCAGAAATGCACAGGTTTGGTAGGTTTCCATAGGTGCCGGCTGAGCTAGAGGCCAAAATCTACAGGTAGGCACTTCGCAAAAAACACCTCTGTTTTCTTCCAAAAATTTGGATGTGTCCACGTTGCGCTTTGGGGCGTTTCCTGTCGCGGGCGCTAGGCCTACCCACACAAGTGAGGTAACTTTTTTATCGGGAGACTTGGGGGAACATAGATTAGCAAAACAAGTGTTATTGCCCCTTGTCTTTCTCTACATTTTTTCCTTCCAAATATAGGAGAGTGTGTAAAAAAGACATCTATTTGAGAAATGCCCTGTAATTCACATGCTACTTGGTCACCCCGGAATTCAGATATGTGCAAATAACCACTGCTCCTCAACACCTTATCTTGTGCCCTTTTTGGAAATACAAAGGTTTTCTTGATAGCAATTTTTTACTCTTTATATTTCAGCAAATGAATTGCTTTATACCCGGTATAGATTGAAAACGCACGTCAGGGTGCAGCTCATTTATTGGCTCTGGGTTCCTTGGGTTCTTGATGAACCTACAAGCCCTATATATCCCGCAACCAGAGGAGTCCAGCAGACGTAACGGTATATTGCTTTCGATAATCTGACATTGCAGGGAAAAGTTACAGAGTAAAACGTAGAGAAACATTTATGTTTTTTTCACCTCAATTTCAATATTTTTCTTTTTCAGTTGTTATTTTCTGTAGGAAACCCTTGTAGGATCTACACAAATGACCCCTTGCTGAATTCAGAATTTTGTCTACTTTTCAGAAATGTTTAGGTTTCTGGGATCCAGCATTGGTTTCATGCCCATTTCTGTCACTGACTGGAAGGAGGCTGAAAGCACAAAAAACTGCAAAAATGGGGTATGCCCCAGTAAAATGCCAAAATTGTGTTGAAAAATTGGGTTTTCTGATTCAAGTCTGCCTGTTCCTGAAAGCTGGGAAGCTGCTGAGTTTAGCACCGCAAACCCTTTGTTGATGCCATTTTCAGGGGAAAAACCACAAGCCTTTTTCTGCAGCCACTTTTTCCAATTTTTTTGAAAAAAACGAAATTTTCACTGTATTTTGGCCAATTTCTTGGCCTCCTTCAAGGGAACCCACAAAGTCTGGGTACCTCTAGAATCCCTAGGATGTTGGAAAAAAAGGACGCAAATTTGGCTTGGTTAGCTTATGTGGACAAAAAGTTATGAGGGCCTAAGCGCGAACTGCCCCAAATAGGCAAAAAAAGGCCCGGCACAGGAGGGGGAAAAGGCCTGGCAGCGAAGGGGTTAAGTGCTGATAAGGTTCGTATCACAGACACTTCTGGAAAGTGCAAAATGAAAAAAATATGCTGATCATCGTCGACGAGCTCAGAAAACAGTCTTTGGTGAAAGTGACTGGGTCCTGCTCAAGAAGAAACAAAAGCAGAAAACAGACACTCAGTTTGCTGTCAATCCTCTAATGGTGGTGATGTGCAAAGGACACATGGGGACGGTACATCGTCCAGGAAAGTCTATCACATGGGACTCATCACACTTTAGGCATCTACCTCGACGTTCATCAGCTCCTGCAATTATGAATGTGGTGATCCCGCCTAACAGTTCAGATCAAGTATCAAAAACTGTGCCATCGGTACACAACCTGAGTATATCTCAACTACCTCACACCACTCGATTTGGCTGACTAGTGTGAGCGCCTCGATGACTTACCGAAGAAATATAACGTGACTGCTGTTTACACTTTTTATTTAACAAAGGGGGAGATGTAGTGTCGTAGACTATGTGCATTAGGACCCTTGTGGTTCTAAGCGTACTCAACAAAGGAATTACATAACTTGCTGGGAGGTGTCAAGGTTTGGTTATTAACTGTTTTGATGTAATTAGTGTGCAGTATGTGATTGTACGCTAAGGATAAAGACGTCTGTTATGGAGTTCCGTGTTTGGTGTGTTCATTTACATGCTCCTGGGGTGGGGAAGATGCTACATGTAGTACCTACTGAAATTCTTTCCATAGTTTCATATTCTAGTGTCTTTCATTTTTCTCAGTTCTTGCATTTCCTCTGTCATGGTCAATGGTGCTGGTGGAGATAGGTAGAATATAAACCAGCCAAGGTCCCAGCAACTCTAATCTATGCTGGTGAAATTCATGGGAAATAGGCATCCCCATCATCCAGCACTCACTGGGTTTGTCCAGAATCTGAAGCATAGCTGTCTCTGAGCTCCATTAAGGACTGAAACAAGATTAATAATAGATAAACAAATGTGGTCAGTGATGCAAACCTGGAGTTGAAGTCTAGCATAGCATTCAAGAAGCATATCCAAATACTGGTTTAGGAATTAGGCACAAATTCACCAGTGTCTAAGGAATGGTGCTTTAGTAATGGTAATATGTGGTCTACCTTCATGGATATCTGGAGCCGAAGCACTGCGACTATTGTTCAACAAAGTTCTATATGATGAAAAGAGGAAAACTGAAGAGAGCTACGGGATATTACCTTAATCATGCAGCTGAAACTACATCATCACATTAGGCCACAACAGTCCTAGAGCCTAAAGCATGGCAACATTAATAAATATAGGAGAAAAATAACCAGAGAGAACTGATACATAAACACGTAAGATAGTAGAAACAGGACCAGAGCTTACATTTTGGCAGACATGTTTGGAAGGATCTAATATTGTTTTTTAAACAATAGATTGAATTTGTAGGCTGTAGAAGAAGAGCTAGCTCAGTCTGAAAAGTGTAAGGGACTCATAACTGCAGTGAAATAATTGAAGCTATTAAAATAAAACTCAACAAGTCAGGAAGCCTACAATCTAACATGAGTTTAATGCAAAAACAGTGAGCAGAAGAGCATATAACCAAGAGACAACTGCTTTTTACTTCGACCAGAGCTCCAGCTCAAAATGGCCAACTGGGAGCATGAAATGCTAAAATGCATACAAATTTGCGGTGTTTCTATATATCTTTTCTCAATACAAGTCTATGGAGCACAAACGCATTACAGGAACTTGTTACTTTCAATAGAACTTAACTAAAGAGTAGGTGGCAGGATCTTCTCAAAGAATAAATGCAAGACATGCAAAATATACAATACATTAATTACCTAGTGGTGGTCACCACTAGGTATTTATAGATTGGACCTAGTTTCTATAGAAAAAGTGTTTATTGTTTTGCTAATAACTTTGGTGCCGTTTGATGAATCTTCACGAAATGTTTCCAAAAACAAATGTGGTCACTTCAACTGCTGTCTGAAACGTTTTGAGGTCATTCATCAAGCAGGGCTTCAGAAAAAGAGGAGTAGGGGGGGGGGGGGGCAAAATGCATTTTCCCCATTCATTTTTCTATAGAGATTTTGAACAGTGATAGTGCAACTGGACGGAATTACACCAAACTTGGCAGAAAGTTAGCCCTTGGTCCAGAAAGAGGCCTTTTTATTATTAGGTGTAAATCCATTCAGTAGTTGTAGAGAAATTAAAGTAAATCCAAATTTGTATATCTAGGGACGTGACGTGAAGGCTTTGTGAACCCTCCCAGTCTTGTGCTGAGATCTGATTGGCTGTCAACACTTCAACAACAAAGTGTTGGCAGCTTCAGCCGAGTACCATACAAAAGTGTAAAAAAAAAAAAAAAGGGGCCAGGGTAGAGTCACCCTGACCCTTTAGCGCTGATGCTCACCAGAGCTAAACGTTTTTTTTTTTTTTTAAGTTTGCTGTGATTCGCGGGCTTCAGCGCTTCTGTTGGAGAGAGAAAGAGAGAGAAAGAGAGAGAAAGAGAGAGAGAGAGAGAGAGAGAGAGGGAGAGAGAGAGAGAGAGAAAGAGACAGCGAGAAAGAGATGGTCATTGCAATGGTCTCTCCTTGTAATGACAACAAAACCAATTAGCAATCACCTGTGGCATAATGGTTAAGGTCACAGAGTCTCCCACCAAAGGTTGAGGGTTCTAGTGTAGGTGTGTCTGTTGTCATTTCCCTATTTTAATTTATTTAAAACTTTAAAAGTTAGAGGTTCATACTAAAAGGTGATCTCACTCTTTTTAATTGTCAAATACATTTTTATTTTCAGTTTACACAGAAATATCTCATTCCAAGTATATCATTCACCAAAGCCTAAGAAACCCACTATATCTCTTCCTCTCACTTTTTTCTCTCTCATTTTCTCTTTTTCAGTCTCTTTCTCCCACTCACACACCCACTAGGACCCTTACACACCTACTCACAGACCCACTTAGACACTCATGCACCCACTCACAGACCTACTGAAATCCTCACGGACCTACTCACTGACCCATACAGACAAGCGGGGCATGAGTTATAGTTACCTTAGGGCACAAGTTACAGTTACTTGAGAAAACTGTAAGTGGTGAATTTCTACAGTTTGGTACGTTTAAAATGTGAGCATAACTATAATGTCCTTGTAGCCTTTGGTTTTTAAAGTGAATATATAAATACTTAAATGCACTACTGACTTCATTAATTTCTTTAAATCTTCTTGAAATCACACTTACTATTGCAAATGTCAAAAACGAGTCTAGACTCTTCTACAAGATACAGAGAATATGCAAATGTACTACGTAGAATGAAATGCTTTCTAGGCCTACTACAATAATTGGATTTAGCAAGCATATTGAGAATAATGGGCAGTTGAGAGCAAAGAAGGAAACAGTAAAATTTGGGCCCATATTTATACTTTTTGACGCAAACCAGCGCTGGCTTGTGTCAAAAATTTTGCAGCCGGCTAACGCCATTCCTTCGCGCCATGCGGGCGCCTTATTTAAGTAGTGACGTTAGCCGGTGCTGCGGACTGGTCTGAGTAAAAAAATATGACTCAAACCAGGTAGCGCCGGCGTAAGGGAAAATGGGGGTTGTGCGTCAAAAAATGGTGCAAGTCAGGTTTGAGGCAAAAATCATGCCTCAAACCAGACTTGTGCCATTTTTTTGACGCACAACCCCCATTGAAATGACTCCTGTCTTAGCAAAGACAGGAGTCATGCCCCCTTGCCCAATGGCCATGCCAAGGGGACTTCTGTCCCCTGGGCATGGTCATTGGGCACAGTGGCATGTAGGGGGGCCCAAATTAGGCTCCCCTATGCCACTTTAAAAAATAAATAATAATACTTACCTCAACTTACCTGTACTTACCTGGGATGGGTCCCCCCATCCATGGGTGTCCTCCAGGGGTGGGCGAGGGTGGCAGGGGGTGTCCCCGGGGGCAGAGAAGGGCACCTCTGGACTCCTTCCATGGTCAGAGACCATGGCAGTGAGCCCACAGGTCCCTTAATGCCTGCCCTGACCCAGGTGTTAAAAAACGGGGCACATCAGGCTGTGCAACGTTTTTTAAGGCCTGCCCCTTCTGTGCGTCAAAATGACGCTGGAGTATAAATAAGGCGCACAGGCCTTAAAGTAATTTTTTGGGCGGGAACGCCTACCTTACATGTCATTAACGCAAGGCAGTTTCCGGCATCCAAAAAATGACGCACACAGAGGAATTTTGACATCCGCAGGCTCGGGCGTCAAAGTTTAAATATGGTGCACGGTTTGCGCCGAATGTGCGTCAAAATGTTTGACACACATTCGGCGCAAACAGAATATAAATATGCCCCTTGATTTTAAAATAAATGAGTGCATGTTGTGCGACCGAGGAGAAAAGAGAGACATTGACATTAAAAAAATAGAAATGCAACAATATGTTTTCACAAAGCTGTGCTTGACTTTAGCACTATTAGTCTGAATATGTGAAGCTTGAATCAGTGAAGGTTTACATTGTAATTAGTGTTTAGTTAGTGTGGTTTAAAGTAAAGAGCTCAGAGAAACAGAGGGAGACACAATATTCCTCCTTTCTTTTCCCACCAGCCAATCATAGATTTTTTAACAGGCAAACCATCAGAATAGCAGAATGCAGACGTTTTAACTTATACAGACCTTTTTTAAGCCAAAATATCTCCACAAATCAAAATCATCACTGTTGCATGTCAATGCTTAAGCAGACTTCTTCAAGGTAGAGACACATCAGATAAAAGAACGAGCCAACCAATCAAGAATAGTTGGCTCTTTTACTTTGAGAAAATTAGGTCTGGTAAAAATTAAATCCAATATGATCCCTTCAGAATTAGTAAGGGAAGGCACATACTGGCCTAATTCAAGAGTAGTGAAGTGATTAGGCAAAGCAGTAACATTTTTATCAAGGACAATACCCCATTGCAAATGTAGTGGCCAAAATACTACTGCCATCAGCAGTGAAGTAAGTAGTAAAAATATTCAAAAATTGATTTTACCTGACATAAGAATAAATTGCAGCTGAAAAAAATCAGTATACATTTGTTCAATTTTCACAGAAACGCAGAATAACTTGAATGCCTATATCATGAAGAAAATGTAAGGACATTTGGTTTATTTTATATACATTCCTATTTAAAACAGCTCTGCATTTCAGTGCATAAACAAAACAACATACTTTTTCAAGAGGTAGCTATGAATGGGCATTGGGTTTCTTAATTATCTCCTCAACACATTTCCTCTTAACACTACCTACTCTATGAGGTGTGCTACCCCTATTCAGGCACCATGTGACCTAGCTGGAGCCAATCAAATACTCAAAAACAAAGATACCCTTAGTTCCTCCTGGATGCCCCTTCCATCATGGTAACAAAGAGGGCCAAAGCCTATCACACGTCCTGTTCTTTTGTCTGGTCTTTGGTCTCCTCCTTTAGCTCTTAGGTAAGAACAAGACACTGTTTTAGGACTGGAGTGGTTGAATTTTTGCGTAGGTAGTACTATTTAAAAAAAATATTTTTTTGATGTACTCCCCCAGGTTTGGTAGTTACTGAAGGGGTGAAACCTCTTAAAGTTCCCAGTCTCTGGCGTGCTAGCCTTCTAAGTTTTATTTTGCTACATCTTTTATTCTGTATTTGGCACGCTTTCATTTATTTAAGCTGGTCCCTGCTTTTGAAGTTACAAAAACAACAAGATGATGGATGGAATGCTTAAATTAATCCCAGGCACTGGCGATCGGTTGGGCCACATCCCAAACCATAATTTTTTTACCACCATGCCAACTCAGTTTGTACCCAGCCATATGCAAATCAATCTTGACCCTGTTCCTCATGGCAACATTCCAGCTTGAACTGCTAGGCCAGCTCCTCCCTGAACCGGGCCACTTTCGACCTAGTCAAAGCACTTCAGACAGGTATAGCTTGGTTCCAGTGGCACAGTAAGCCCAAGACCCACGTTTGGGCATACCAGGTGCACTTAGGGCAGCAAATGCAAAAACAACAAGGTGATGGGTGGAATGCTTGAATTAATCTCAGCCACAGACGATTGCTCGGGCAGTATCCCAATCCATCATTTTCTTCGCCACCATGCCACCTCAGTTTGGACCCAGCCATATGCAGATCAGTCTTTACCCTGCTCCTCATTGGAACAGTTCAGCTTGAACTGCCAGGCCCTGAACCAGAACACAAGCTACCTCAGACTGGTTTTGTTCTAAGTGGGCTCTTCAGTCAGGTATCGCTTGGTTCCAGTGGTACAGTGAGCCAGGGACCTTCATCTGGGCTTTCCCGATGCACTTAGGGCAGCAAATGCAAAAACAACAAGCTGATGGATGAAATGCTTGAATTAATCTCAGCCATTGGTGATTGTATAGGCCACATCCCAATGTATCTTATTTTGCCCGCAATGCCATATCAGTTTGGACCTAACCATACACTAATCAGTTTTCACCTGCTCCTCCCGGGAACAGTCCAGCTCCAACTACCATGCCACATCCTCCCTGAAATGGAACACAAGCATCCTAAGACTGTTGAACCCTTGGTTCCAGTGGCACAGTGAGCCTGAGACCCACGTCTGGACATACCTGGCACCCATAGGGTGTTGATTTTTAACACCGAAAGCTTGTTCCGCCTTGAAAAATCAGCACGAGCTGCACCATGTGGCACACCAGAGGGTACAGGTCCTGGTGTTGATTTTCTGCAGCTCAAGTACATTTTCTACCCAAGCGGCAGCTTTCTGACCACGAAAGGTTGCGACTGCCCGCTCTGGGGAAATTTCACCAGCTTCCTTACGTGCTAAAGGAGGCCAAATCTCGCTCGCCAACTTACCGTTGCCAAGCAACACATGAAAAAAAACTCCATCACATGGTGGTTTGAGGAATTTGGCCGGAACTAATCATAACATCCCTAAGGCCGAGTGGCCAAAACTCTACCAACTCTCTGGCCGACAGAATTTCCCTAAATATTTGGTGCTATGTCTGTGCCACATGTTCATTGTTTTCTGTTTTTTGTCTACATAGCCTGGGGCAGCAGATGCCCATTAGGTTACCAATACAGACAGTATTTTTATGTTAAGGATGATAAAAAATTTAGATGGACGAAAGACTGTTTTTCTTTCATTGAAATATAAAATTAGAACAGAAAATACAAAAAGAAATCACTTCAAATGAAGTTTAGAGCCATCTAATCTATTAGTAAATGAATATTAAAATAAACATGTACAGAATAACTGGGAAAAAAGAATGCAGAGACCTGGACTTAAATTCTCCAGAAGCTCAAAAAATGAACGAAAGGCCAGTGTTTGTCTCTGGGAAAAGTGCCCAAAAATGAACGAAAGGCCAGTGTTTGTCTCTGGGAAAAGTGCCAAACCTCTTTTAGAGCCACTGAAGTTTTTGTGATTATGGGTAGTTACAGGTCATTGAGTAGAAAATTGTTGTCCTGTGATAAGAAAAGGATTAGGTGTATGCTCCAGCACTAGGTGATAGAGGGTAATGTCAGTTAACCTGACAAGGGTATACAAGAGTTGATGAGTGTGGCTCGTTTCATGCGCAGTAGGGAATGAGAGTGTGCGCTGGTCCTGTTTGTAACAGAAGAGATGTTTATGCCCTGGTACTGCTTGCCGATAACAGTGCTTGCGGACGGCATCATATGCAGCATAAGTGTAATAGGGGTCGACTATGGGAGGGTCCTGCCCTGACTGCAATAAAGAGAAAATGTGGAGTTCCACTAATCTTGTGCACTGTAGATGGTGGTGGGTACTGTGGTCTCGTTTGACTCAAAGGAAGGGAAGCATGCTATAACTCTGGTGTCATTGTTGTTCTTTTTTTGCACTGCTCAGACAAAAGAAAAGAAATGCTTACCTTCAGTAACTTTGGGCCTGATTTTGATCTCGCAGATGCAAAACTCCATCACAAATGTGACGGCTATCCCATCCGCTGTATTATGATCTCCAAAGGATATAATGAGATTGTAATAAGGCGGACGGGATATCAGTCAACTTTGTGAGGAGTGTTCCTCTCCGCCAAGATCTAAATCAGATCCTTTATTCCTAATGGTTAACATATCTTCCTGTACATTTCTCATCTTGTGAATATCGGGAAACTTTTTCCCTAGCAACAGCTCTCCAGAGCCACCAGGTGGTGCAATGTGACTTCAGCAGTGACCCCACTGATCTCCACGAGGGAATGTACAAGGCACCAAACAACAGGCTAGAATCATGTCCTGATATATCAGCAACCACTGAGGCATAAATAGGTTGTATGTCAGAATATTGTCCTTTGAGGTGTAACTGTTGGGTCTCTTTTTTATATATAAAATGTTATTAACGAGGGTAGGTCGCTCCCCCTGCCGCTGCAGCTCCACCAGCCCAGGCTCCTGACCCCTCCCAGCAAGACCTGCTAAAAACAGTAAGTACTCCCCCCGCCCAGCCCCTCGCCCAGCCCCGCGCTACTCACCTCTCTTCTCCTGTACCTCTGTCTTCTGCCTTCCGCTCTCTCCTCCAACCTCTCTCCGCACCTCTGCTGGCCTTCTTCCCTTCGCTCCCTGCTCCTCTTCTGCAGCCCTCTTGCTGCTTGTTCTGCTCTTCCTCGGCCCCGCTCCTCTTCCTCACCGCGTTCTCTTCCTGGTTCTTTCTGCATCTCTGGTCTTCTTCTGTGCTCTTCTCTGTGTTCTTCTTTGTCCTCTGCACCCCGACCTGCGTGTTCTTTCTTCTTTCTTCATCTGTGTTCTTCATCTGTGTTCTTCTTTCTTCCCTGCACCCCGTCTTGCGTGTTCTCTCTTCTTCTTTGTCCTTCTTCTGTGTTCTTCATCTGTGTTCTTCTTTCTTCCCTGCACCCCATCCTGCATGTTCTCTCTTCTTCTTTGTCCTTCTTCTGTGTTCTTCATCTGTGTTCTTCTTTCTTCCCTGCACCCCATCCTGGGTGTTCTCTCTTCTTCTGTGTTCTTCACTGTGTTCTTCATCTGTGCTCTTCTTTCTTCCCTGCACCCCGTCCTGCGTGTTCTCTCTTCTTCTGTGTTCTTCATCTGTGTTCTTCATCTATGCTCTTCTTTCTTCCCTGCACCCCGTCCTGCGTGTTCTTTCTTTCCCCTCTGCTTCTCAGGTCTCTCCTCTGCTGCCTGACTCCTCTTCCTTGACTCTTCTCTCTTCTTCTTCTTTACCCTTCTTCTTGGCTCTTCTCTCTTCTGTTCTTCTGTTCTTGACTCTTCTCTCCTCTTCTTCTTTACCCTTCTTCTTGGCTCTTCTCTCTTCTGTTCTTCTGTTCTTGACTCTTCTCTCCTCTTCTTCTTTACCCTTCTTCTTGGCTCTTCTCTCTTCTGTTCTTCGGTTCTTGACTCTTCGCTCTTCTGTTCTTGACTCTTCTCTCCTCTTTTTCTTTACCCTTCTTCTTGGCTCTTCTCTCTTCTGTTCGTCGGTTCTTGACTCTTCTCTCTCCTGTTCTTCGGTTCTTCTGTTCTTGACTCTTCTCTCTGTTCTTCCTTACTCCCCTCCACCTCTGTAATCCCCCTCCCCTATCTTTCTTCCTTACTCCCCTCCACCTTTAACCCCCCCTCCCCTACCTTTCTTCCTAACTCCCCTCCACCTTTAACCCCCCTCCCCTATCTTTTCTCCCCTCCCCTCTACCTGACCCCCCCACCCTCCGCCACCTCCTGCTCGGCCCCGCCCCCGCACTCCCATTCGTCGCCCCCCTCCCTCCCCCAGCTGACCCCTCCTCTCCCCCTCCTCCTTCTTATGGCGCCCGCTAAGCGGCAGAGTTAGCGACCCTTGACCCGAGGGTAGGTCGCTCCCCCTGCCACTGCAGCTCCACCAGCCCAGGCTCCTGACACCTCCCAGCAAGACCTGCTAAAAACAGTAAGTACTCCCCTCGCCCAGCCCCTCGCCCAGCCCCGCGCTACTCACCTCTCTTCTCCTGTATCTCTGTCTTCTGCCTTCTGCTCTCTCCTCCAACCTCTCTCCGCACCTCTGCTGGCCTTCTTCCCTTCGCTCTCTGCTCCTCTTCTGCAGCCCTCTTGCTGTGTGTTCTGCTCTTCCTCGGCCCCGCTCCTCTTCCTCACCGCGTTCTCTTCCTGCTTCTTTCTGCATCTCTGGTCTTCTTCTGTGCTCTTCTCTGTGTTCTTCTTTGTCTTCTGCACCCCGACCTGCGTGTTCTTTCTTCTTTCTTCATCTGTGTTCTTCATCTGTGTTCTTCTTTCTTCCCTGCACCCCGTCCTGCGTGTTCTCTCTTCTTCTTTGTCCTTCTTCTGTGTTCTTCATCTGTGTTCTTCTTTCTTCCTTGCACCCCGTCCTGCGTGTTCTCTCTTCTTCTTTGTCCTTCTTCTGTGTTCTTCATCTGTGTTCTTCTTTCTTCCCTGCACCCCGTCCTGCGTGTTCTCTCTTCTTCTTTGTCCTTCTTCTGTGTTCTTCATCTGTGTTCTTCTTTCTTCCCTGCACCCCGTCCTGCGTGTTCTCTCTTCTTCTGTGTTCTTCAACTGTGTTCTTCATCTGTGCTCTTCTTTCTTCCCTTCACCCCGTCCTGTGTGTTCTCTCTTCTTCTGTGTTCTTCATCTGTGATCTTCATCTGTGCTCTTCTTTCTTCCCTGCACCCCGTCCTGCGTGTTCTTTCTTCATCTGTGTTCTTCATCTGTGTTCTTCTTTCTTCCCTGCACCCGTCCTGCGTGTTCTCTCTTCTTCTGTGTTCTTCATCTGTGTTCTTCATCTGTGCTCTTCTTTCTTCCCTGCACCCCGTCCTGCGTGTTCTTTCTTCACCTGTGTCTTCATCTGTGCTCTTCTTTCTTCCCTGCACCCCGTCCTGCGTGTTCTCTCTTCTTCTGTGTTCTTCATCTGTGTTCTTCATCTGTGCTCTTCTTTCTTCCCTGCACCCCGTCCTGCGTGTTCTTTCTTTCCCCTCTGCTTCTCAGGTCTCTCCTCTGCTGCCTGACTCCTCTTCCTTGACTCTTCTCTCCTCTTCTTCTTTACCCTTCTTCTTGGCTCTTCTCTCTTCTGTTCTTCTGTTCTTGACTCTTCTCTCCTCTTCTTCTTTACTCTTCTTCTTGTCTCTTCTCTCTTCTGTTCTTCGGTTCTTGACACTTCTCTCTTCTGTTCTTCTGTTCTTGACTCTTCTCTCCTCTTCTTCTTTACCCTTCTTCTTGGTTCTTCTCTCTTCTGTTCTTGACTCTTCTCTCTCCTGTTCTTCGGTTCTTCTGTTCTTGACTCTTCTCTCTGTTCTTCCTTACTCCCCTCCACCTCTGTAACCCCCCCTCCCCTATCTTTCTTCCTTACTCCCCTCCACCTTTAACCCCCCTCCCCTATCTTTCTTCCTTACTCCCCTCCACCTTTAACCCCCCCTCCCCTATCTTTTCTTCCCTCCCCTCTACCTGACCCCCCCACCCTCCGCCACCTCCTGCTCGGCCCCGCCCCCGCACTCCCATTCGTCGCCCCCCTCCCGCCCCCAGCTGACCCCTCCTCCCCCCCTCCTCCCTCTGATAGCGCCCGCTGCGCAGCAGAGTTAGCGACCCTTGACCCGAGGGTAGGTCGCTCCCCCTGCCGCTGCAGCTCCACCAGCCCAGGCTCCTGACACCTCCCAGCAAGACCTGCTAAAAACAGGAAGTACTCCCCCCGCCCAGCCCCTCGCCCAGCCCTGTGCTACTCACCTCTCTTCTCCTGTACCTCTGTCTTCTGCCTTCCGCTCTCTCCTCCAACCTCTCTCCGCACCTCTGCTGGCCTTCTTCCCTTCGCTCTCTGCTCCGCTTCTGCAGCCCTCTTGCTGCGTGTTCTGCTCTTCCTCGGCCCACCTCCTCTTCCTCACCCCGTTCTCTTCCTGCTTCTTTCTGCATCTCTGGTCTTCTTCTGTGCTCTTCTCTGTGTTCTTCTTTGTCCTCTGCACCCCGACCTGCGTGTTCTTTCTTCTTTCTTCATCTGTGTTCTTCTTTCTTCCCTGCACCCCGTCCTGCGTGTTCTCTCTTCTTCTTTGTCCTTCTTCTGTGTTCTTCATCTGTGTTCTTCTTTCTTCCCTGCACCCCGTCCTGCGTGTTCTCTCTTCTTCTTTGTCCTTCTTCTGTGTTCTTCATCTGTGTTCTTCTTTCTTCCCTGCACCCCATCCTGCGTGTTCTCTCTTCTTCTGTGTTCTTCATCTGTGTTCTTCATCTGTGCTCTTCTTTCTTCCCTGCACCCCGTCCTGCGTGTTCTCTCTTCTTCTGTGTTCTTCATCTGTGTTCTTCATCTGTGCTCTTCTTTCTTCCCTGCACCCCGTCCTGCGTGTTCTTTCTTCATCTGTGTTCTTCATCTGTGCTCTTCTTTCTTCCCTGCACCCCGTCCTGCGTGTTCTCTCTTCTTCTGTGTTCATCTGTGTTCTTCATCTGTCCTCTTCTTTCTTCCCTGCACTACGTCCTGCGTGTTCTTTCTTTCCCCTCTGCTTCTCAGGTCTCTCCTCTGCTGCCTGACTCCTCTTCCTTGACTCTTCTCTCCTCTTCTTCTTTACCCTTCTTCTTGGCTCTTCTCTCTTCTGTTCTTAACTCTTCTCTCCTCTTCTTCTTTACCCTTCTTCTTGGCTCTTCTCTCTTCTGTTCTTCTGTTCTTGACTCTTCTCTCCTCTTCTTCTTTACTCTTCTTCTTGGCTCTTCTCTCTTCTGTTCTTCGGTTCTTGACTCTTCTCTCTTCTGTTCTTCTGTTCTTGACTCTTCTCTCCTCTTCTTCTTTACCCTTCTTCTTGGCTCTTCTCTCTTCTGTTCTTCGGTTCTTGACTCTTCTCTCTCCTGTTCTTCGGTTCTTCTGTTCTTGACTCTTCTCTCTGTTCTTCCTTACTCCCCTCCACCTCTGTAACCCCCCTTCCCTATCTTTCTTCCTTACTCCCCTCCACCTTTAACCCCCCCTCCCCTATCTTTCTTCCTTACTCCCCTCCACCTTTAACCCCCCCTCCCCTATCTTTTCTCCCCTCCCCTCTACCTGACCCCCCACCCTCTGCTTTCCCGCCGCCACCTCCTGCTCGGCCCCGCCCCCTCTGCTCCCATTCGTCGCCCCCCTCCCGCCCCCAGCTGACCCCTCCTCCCCCCCTCCTCCCTCTGATGGCGGCCGCTGCGCGGCAGAGTTAGCAACCCTTGACCCGAGGGTAGGTCGCTCCCCCTGCCGCTGCAGCTCCACCAGCCCAGGCTCCTGTCACCTCCCAGCAAGACCTGCTAAAAACAGTAAGTACTCCCCCCGCCCAGCCCCTCGCCCAGCCCCGTGCTACTCACCTCTCTTCTCCTGTACCTCTGTCTTCTGCCTTCCGCTCTCTCCTCCAACCTCTCTCCGCACCTCTGCTGGCTTTCTTCCCTTCGCTCTCTGCTCCTCTTCTGCAGCCCTCTTGCTGCGTGTTCTGCTCTTCCATGGCCCCGCTCCTCTTCCTCACCGCGTTCTCTTCCTGCTTCTTTCTGCATCTCTAGTCTTCTTCTGTGCTCTTTTCTGTGTTCTTCTTTGTCCTCTGCACCCCGACCTGCGTGTTCTTTCTTCTTTCTTCATCTGTGTTCTTCATCTGTGTTCTTCTTTCTTCCCTGCACCCCGTCCTGCGTGTTCTCTCTTCTTCTTTGTCCTTCTTCTGTGTTCTTCATCTGTGTTCTTCTTTCTTCCCTGCACCCCGTCCTGCGTGTTCTCTCTTCTTCTTTGTCCTTCTTCTGTGTTCTTCATCTGTGTTCTTCTTTCTTCCCTGCACCCCATCCTGCGTGTTCTCTCTTCTTCTGTGTTCTTCATCTGTGCTCTTCTTTCTTCCCTGCACCCCGTCCTGCGTGTTCTCTCTTCTTCTGTGTTCTTCATCTGTGTTCTTCATCTGTCCTCTTCTTTCTTCCCTGCACCCCGTCCTGCGTGTTCTCTCTTCTTCTTTGTCCTTCTTCTGTGTTCTTCATCTGTGTTCTTCTTTCTTCCCTGCACCCCGTCCTGCGTGTTCTCTCTTCTTCTGTGTTCTTCATCTGTGTTCTTCATCTGTGCTCTTCTTTCTTCCCTGCACCCCATCCTGCGTGTTCTCTCTTCTTCTGTGTTCTTCATCTGTGTTCTTCATCTGTGCTCTTCTTTCTTCGCTGCACCCCGTCCTGCGTGTTCTTTCTTTCCCCTCTGCTTCTCAGGTCTCTCCTCTGCTGCCTGACTCCTCTTCCTTGACTCTTCTCTCCTCTTCTTCTTTACCCTTCTTCTTGGCTCTTCTCTCTTCTGTTCTTCTGTTCTTGACTCTTCTCTCCTCTTCTTCTTTACCCTTCTTCTTGGCTCTTCTCTCTTCTGTTCTTCGGTTCTTGACTCTTCTCTCTCCTGTTCTTCGGTTCTTCTGTTCTTGACTCTTCTCTCTGTTCTTCCTTACTCCCCTCCACCTCTGTAACCCCCCCTCCCCTATCTTTTTTCCTTACTCCCCTCCACATTTAACCCCCCTCCCCTATCTTTTCTCCCCTCCACTCTACCTGACCCCGCCACCCTCCGCTTTCCCGCCGCCACCTCCTGCTTGGCCCCGCCCCCCCTGCTCCCATTCGTCGCCCCCCTCCAGCCCCCAGCTGACCCCTCCTCCCCTCCTCCTCCCTCCTATGGCGGCCGCTGCGCAGCAGTGTTAGCGACCCTTGACCCGAGAGTAGGTCGCTCCCCCTGCCGCTGCTGGCCCCCAGCCCTTCGAAAACCCGCAGCACCGCTACGACCCCAACACCCTCCACGCCCTCAACCCGGGGCGCTCCAGCACCTGCTTCCAAGCCAACCCGAAACGCACCCACGGACCCTTCGCTTGCCACACCTGCAAACTCACCTTGCACCGCGAAACCACCCCGGACGCCAGCCCACGCTCCAACAACCACCTCAAATGCATCCTGATCAACGCACGCTCCGTCCACAAGCACGCCATTGAACTTTGAGACCTCCTGGACTCCACCGCACCGGACGTCGCCTTCATCACTGAGACCTGGATGAACGCCTCCTCGGCCCCCGACATCGCCACAGCCATCCCCGACGGCTACAAGATCTCCAGGAGAGACCACACCAACCAAGTCGGTGGAGGAATCGCCATCGTCTTCAAGAACTCCATCAAAGTCACCACCTACACCGAAGACACCCCCCTCGCCGCCGAACACCTGCACTTCTAGATCCACACCGACCCCAGGACCACCCTCAGAGGAACTCTCATCTACAGACCCCCTGGACCACGCGCCCTCTTCAGCGACTCTATCACTGACTTCATCTCCCCGCACGCCCTTGCCTCGCCGGACTACATCCTCCTCGGTGACCTCAACTTCCACCTGGAAAAGAACAACGACCCCAACACCACCACCCTGCTCGCCAACCTCGCCAACCTCGGTCTCAAGCAACTGGTGAACACCCCCACCCACATCGCCAGACACACGCTCGACCCCATCTTCTCCGCCAGCAACCACGTATCCTTCAGCCACTCCTCCGTAATACACTGGACCGACCACAGATGTGTCCACTTCACCTTCCGATGCGAGACTCGCCATCTCCGCACACAATCCATCCCACGCTGACATTGGAACAAAATCCCCACGGAACAGCTTCTCTCCACTCTCAGCGACAACCAACCCACCTTCTCCACCGACCCCAACGACGCAGCCCTCAACCTCACGCATTGGATCACCAACTGCGCAGACAACCTTGCTCCCCTCAGAAGCCTCCCAAGACAGACCAACACCAAAAAACCTATCTGGTTCACAGACACCCTCAAGGAATCTAAAAAAAACTGCCACACCCTCGAGAAAGCCTGGCGCAAGGACCACACCGCAGATAACATGGCCGCCCTCAAGAACGCTACCCGCGAACACCACCAACTGATCCGCGCCACCAAAAGAAATTCCTTCACAGACAGACTGGACAAGAACACTCACAACAGCAAAGAACTCTTCAACATTGTCAAAGAGCTCTCCAACCCTAACGCCAACGCCAACGCCATCACGCCCTCACAAGACCTCTGCAACTCCCTCGCCACCTTCTTCTATCGTAAGATCACCGACATACACGACAGCTTCGGACACCAGACCCAGCCAACCACCACAGAACCTACAACCCCAGCCATCACCCTCAACACCTGGACTCACATCAACACGGAAGAGACCAAAGCCACCATGAACTCCATCCACTCCGGTGCCCCCTCAAACCCCTGCCCACACTTCATTTTCAACAAAGCCGACAACATCATCGCCCCGCATCTCCAGACCATCATCAACAGCTCGTTTGCTTCTGCCACTTTCCCCGAGAGCTGGAAACACGCAGAAGTCAACGCCCTACTGAAGAAACCTACGGCAGACCCCAGCGACCTGAAGAACTTCCGCTCCATCTCGCTCCTCCCCTTCCCTGCCAAAGTCATAGAGAAGACCGTCAACAAGCAACTTACCATCTTCCTTGAAGACAACAACCTACTTGACCCCTCTCAGTCCGGATTCCGAGCCAATCACAGCACAGAAACCGCCCTCATCTCAGTCACAGATGACATCAGAACTCTGATGGACAACGGAGAAACAGTCGCCCTCATCCTCCTCGACCTCTTGGCTGCCTTCGACACCGTCTGCCACCGAACCCTAATATCCCGCCTCCGTTCCACCGGGGTCCAAGGACAGGCACTGGACTGGATCACCTCCTTCCTCTCCAACCGCTCCCAAAGAATCTACCGCCCACCTTTCCGCTCAGACCCCACCGAGATCATCTGCAGTGTCCCACAAAGCTCCTCGCTCAGCCCGACGCTCTTCAATATCTACATAAGCCCCCTCGCCGACATCATACGCAAACACAACATCAACATCACCTCCTACGCCGACGACACTCAGCTGACAATTTCCCTCACCAAGGACCCCACCAGCGCCAAGACCAACCTGCAAGATGGAATGAAAGATGTCGCAGAATGGATGAAACTCTGCCGTCTGAAACTGAACTCAGACAAAACGGAAGTCCTCATCCTCGGAAACACCCCGTCTGCCTGGAACAACTCCTGGTGGCCCACGGCCCTTGGCACCGCACCAACCCCCTCAGACAACACACGCAACCTCGGATTCATCCTGGACCCACTTCTCACCATGACCAAACAAGTCAACGCCGTTTCATCCTCCTGCTTCCTCACCCTCCGCATGCTCTGAAAGATCTTCCGTTGGATCCCCGCCGACACCAGAAAGACCGTGACCCACGCCCTCGTCATGAGCCGCCTGGACTACGGCAACACCCTATACGCAGGAACCACCGCTAAACTCCAGAACCGTCTGCAGTGAATTAAAAACGCCTCCGCCCGCCTCGTCCTCGACATACCCCGCAACAGCCACATCTCCGCCCACCTGAGACACCTGCACTGGCTTCCCGTCAACAAAAGGATCACCTTCCGACTCCTCACCCACGCACACAAAGCCCTCCATAACAAGGGACCCGAATACCTCAACCGTCGACTCAGTTTCTACACTCCCACCCGTCAACTTCGCTCCGCCAACCTCGCTCTCGCCGCCGTCCCTCGCATCTGCCGCACCACGGCAGGTGGGAAATCCTTCTCCTACCTGGCAGCCAAGACATGGAATTCCCTCCCCACCAACCTCAGAACCACCCAGGACCACCTCGCATTCCGGAGGCAACTCAAGACCTGGCTCTTCGAGCAGCAGTAACCCCATCCCCCTAGCGCCTTGAGACCCTCACGGGTGAGTAGCGCGCTTTATAAATGTTTATGATTATGATTATGATTATTTGTAAGAGGAAATTATTTAAGTGTTGGCCCATTAAAAGAAACAAATTATAATTGGTCTATTAGTAGCCAAACACGCATTGGCCAAAAATGTTTAAAAACCCATTCCTTTAATTTTGAATAAATGCATAGACTTTTAAAGCTGAAGAAAAAATTGAATTCCTTCATAATGAGACATCTTGACCTCAACAGCATGTCCTTCCACATTATAGAAGTTTGCATACCTTGTAAATACTTGTATTAACCATGGAATCTAATCGTCATCTAGAGCGAGGGCAGTGAGAAATCTGTTGGAAGATAAGAGTATCCGACATAAATATTATTACAGAAAGTAAGTAACTTTGTGTTCTGACGGATACTTCTTCTTGCAGATTCCTCACCATATGATTGAGTTCAAAAGCAATACATTCCTGAAGGTGAGAATGAGAAATACCAATCAAACATAAAAGTCATACGCCATAAACAAAGCCCAGATAGATGTATGTAAAGATTACCACATGGCCATCCAGAAGATGTCAGACTTCTGACTGTCTCTTGTGAGAACCGTGGAAGAATCCAGGGCCCTGCTGTGGTGGACATGAAAACAAGAAAAAAGGGTATTTTTTGGAAAAGTCCTAGCAGATTGTAATGCAAAGGGTAAGCCTACACAAAATGGTGAACTTATTTACTGCTTTATTCTTTCTGGCTCCAGCGAAGCTCGCATAGAGTCGATTATCCATTGTGTCCTGTTGCATATGATTAGTATAGTAAGACAATGCATGACAGTCTATGAAGATACTACTCCACTTTGATGGGATGAGGAGGACAGTAGAAGGAGGAAAGAGTGATAGACTGTCCCATTTGAAAGGCAGATACCACTTTCTTTGGGTAAACTGGCCAGGTGCAACATATTAGCTTCTCATTATAGACAACAGTGAATGGTAGTCCAACTGAGAGGGAGCGGAGTTCACCGTTGGGCCAAAGTTATCATCCCTAAAAAACACATATTTCAAACTCAGAGCTTGAACTTGGTGAACTGTGCATCGATTCCAATTAGGATGCCAAGAGGAACACTGACACAAGAGGCAAATTCCACTTAGACACAAAAAATGAAGTGGAAGTAAACAAGTTGAGTACATCTTTCTTGAAATACAAATCGTGGCCATTGCAAGGGAGGAAGCCTGCCACCTCCAACCCTAAGAGTTCAAATTAGCCATGTCCTCAAAGTTATGCAACACCACCAGGTCAGGAGACCATTGTAGACAAACACTGTAAAGCTGGGATACAATACTCCATATCTTGGCCCTGGAGGCTTCCAGGTTGGGTCAAAACCAGAGAACGTGAATATCTTTGTAAAGGTGGTCACAGTGCCAGCAATTAGATGTTTGTTTGATGAAGATTATAGGGTGACCATTGTCAGTTGTGAAGAATCTTAAAGTAGTGATATTTTAGTTGGTCTTATTGGCCTTTTTTATAGGATAAATAGGATGAGAGGATTTCTGTCCATTATTCCTCTGCAAAGTCTTTTTGGCATTTGCTGGTCCATAGGTTTTGTAGGTGCTTCTTGGTTAGTTTGAAGTACAGCTTGTTGATGATGGCAGCGTATAAATCGAGTATGAGTTTCCTGAATGCACCCCATTTAGTTAGATAATAATGAACAAATTATGTCCTAATTAGTGTTGTTCTTCACTCAGTTTCTTGAATATGCAGCTTCTCAACTATAAGAATAGCGAGTATTAGTTTCCAGCGAGGTCATATTCTGTTCACAGAATCAGAAATCTTTTTTATATTTCAGATCAAAACAATTGCTGAACTGTGGGGATATCCTTTGAAGCCCAAGCTTTTCAGTAGAAAAGAAATGTATCTATACTTAGGTCAGCAGTAAACCACAGTGGGGCTTAAAGATGATAGAATCCATCCTATTTTATTGGTTTATGTTGCACTTTCCCTACCTGTATCAAGTTGAGCAATGTGGAGTTTGTAGGGTCTTCAGATCCCTTGAGTTGTTTGTACAGGACTTCTAGGCCACTGGCCTTGTTGTGAATGTATCCCTCAATAAAGAACAAGTCCAGAGTTTCTAGTTCAATCTGAAAGTGGTAGGTGAGCTGTGATAGTCGAAGAGATGCATTATAATGTTCCAACTAAGAGAGTTGTTGACCACCTGAAGAAGTTTGCATATAGTTTGGACATTGCCAGTGTAGACTTTCTGTGATCGCATATGTATGTCTTGATTTGTTGATCAATAGAGAGCAAGGTTGAATGAGGAAGAGATAGTGTAAAAGTATGCCAAACTATAAAAAAATGGTGCGACAGTCATCTTAATGGTTTGAACTCATCCCTAAAGAGAAATGTGAGGATTTTTTCATGTAATAAATTATCTTTGCATCTGGCTAATTAAGACAGTGATGTTGTTGTGCATCATCTGTCAGACGTCTCTACTGATCAGGATTCACAGGTATCCATTTGAAGATGAGGCCAGTGAGGGAAGGTATCACAGTAGGGTCATTCACTAGCATAGCTTTTCTTTTTTTTCCCACTGCTCATATATATTGAAAAGGATAAAAGATTTGAAATGGTTGTCATCAACACAGGGATGGACACATCAGGAGAGGATACCATGACGTAAACATCATCTGCATATAACATGACAAATTCTCCAGCCGGAGCCAGTATTCCCTTAAGGTTGAGGCTATGCTTGATTGCAATCGCAAGAGGTTCCAGTACTTTCAGGAAGAGAAAAGGGAATACTAGACATCCCTGCCTAGTTACTCTGCAATTTCCGGATGTGCTCAGAGAGAAACCCATTGCAGGTAATTTGTGCCAATGGGTTGCTCTATACTATTTGCACCATTGTAATGAACTGAGTACCAAAGCCCATTCTGGACATGATCCAGAATAAGTACCACCACTCTACCCGATCAAATTTCTTCTCCTCATCAAGGTAGAATGCAACTATCTTAGAAACGCCATTCTAAAGGAGCCGACAGAGATGTAGCAGGGCTGCTGTTTTTTTTTCTCAAAGATCTTCCAGGACCAAAGCCAAATTAGTTTTTGTGGATGAGGAGCGTAATCACTTTTTTCAGGTGGTTGGCAAGAATCTTCAGCAGGATTTTTATGTCACAATTTAAGAGCGAGATGGGCCTGTAGTTTACGAATTGCAGTGGGCCTCTGCCTAACTTGGGTAGCAAGTGAAGTAGGCTCTGTTGAACTCTGGGCATAATGCATCAGTTTCTGTAGCTTTCTTGAAGACTTAGCAAGAAGAGGCATGGAGGACTTAACTGTAATTTTGTAACAGTCTAATGGGAAGCTGTCCTCACCTGAAGGTTTCCTAGAGGGCATTCCTTTGATTGCTTCCAACACCTTTTTGGTTGTGATGTCTTGGTCTAATATATCACCCAGTGCACTTGTCAACTTTGGGATAAGCAGGGCAACCTAAAACGATGATTCAGTTTGGATAATGCTTATCACTTTCTCCTCGTAAAGTTGTGAGTAAAAAGAGGCAAATTCCCTGGTAATTTCAAGGGGATTAGTCAGTAATGTTCACTGTACACTGTGTATGACTGGAATCTTTGAGTTGGCCTCACGCTGCTTAGGTTGGAGTGCAAGCAGTCTACTGGCCTTCTCACTATGGTTGCTTCAAACTCACCTTATGACCTTTTCCACTATAGATGAAACATGATGTTTAAATCATATTTTTTCTTCTTCAAGGGTTGTAAGCATTGAGCCATTGGGGCAGTCCTAAGTGTTGGCTGCAGATCAATGATCTTGTATTCCAATGTCTCTCCCTGAGCTCCAAGAGTTGTTCGGCTTAATGATTCCCAATTTATCATCAGCCTCTGATATAGGCCTTCTCAGTGGCCCATAGATTTTGCGGGGAAGACATAGAGCTTCCGTTCAGATCTAGGTAATCCTAACTTTGCAAACATAATTGCTTTTTCTTTTGGGGTTGCCCATAATAGAGGGTATTCATTTTCCAGGTCTTTCATTTTAGGGTGAGCATCCGAAACTTGAGCATCAGCGTAACTGTGGCGAGCTCTGACAACCCTACTGCTTTACTGTCCCACTTCTCCTCCCTAGGTATTAGGGGGGTATTCATAAGGAAGAAGTCTATACGTTTTTCTCTACCATGTTGGCAGGAAAAGGAGACTTGTGGGATGTAATAAATACCATTGGTCTACCAGACCGTGGTCCAACATCAGATCTTTGAGCATATTCCTGTCCAGATTACTGTTGAGGTCTGGCTGTCCAGATCTATACAGCATTGGATCTGCGGTCATGTTCCAGTCTCCTTCAATAATGTGGCCCACAATGTGGCCCAGGTCTATATATAATCTACTGATCTGTGAAAATAAATTACTTTTCTGGACATTGGAGCATAAACTGTGCCTACACCAAGACGGTAATATTGCACTGAGAGTTTGACAAAGATGTACCTGTCCTCCATTTCAGTCCATGTATGGGTTATCCTGGTTATCAGGTTCTTATGCAAAAAAGGCTCATCCTTGTTTCCAATAGGAAGTAGAATGCTTACTTGGTAATTGGTATAGTTGCGAGTTTAGAGCTGAGAAAATAGCTTTGCCCACCCATTCTCTCTTCAGGGATCCCTCTGTAACCCATAGGTGTGTCTCTTGCAAGCAAATTATATTTGGCTTGTGTGGTGCTAGATATGATAGTACCTTTTTGTGTTTAATAAATGTGGATAGGTCGTTTATGTTAAAGGATCAGATGGAAGATGGTCTGGTAGAAGATGTCATGGTTCAATTGTTTAAGTCCCCGGGTTCTGATGACTACAACGAAGTTTGTGATTGGATGATGAGTGAAAAAATTAGAGAATGGAAGGAGGGCTATGCACTTTGTTTTTTTTTAGAGGGTTTTCTAGAGGGAGAACATGGCCCATGGGACATCAGAGTGCTGAACAAGGAACTGGTTTAATTAATAGTAAGGTTAATAAAGGTTAAAAAATGTAACTATTTACACATATTCATTTCCTGAGTCTTTTGCATTCTTTAGAGTTTTCCTGTGGATTTTTTTGGTTTTCCCATATTTTGTGTCAGGCATCATGCCTGGGTCTAACGACGGCTGTTGTAGTCAGCCATCACTTCACCATTCCCACAACGTGTAGCTCTTTAGTACTTATGTTAGTCTTTAGGCAGAGTTCATTTAATTATCAACTTGATAGTTTTTGTTGGGGTGAGTGTCCAAACCTTCTATGTCTGGTTTGCGTCAGGGTCGTTCTGACTGTTTGCTCAAATGTTGTGCTTTCTTGGATCCCTCATTGACCTGTTGGTTGTAGTTTGTTCTTCTGGGTAAGGATTTTGTCATCAGTATTGCTTTCACCTCCTTCTTGAAGGTATCTGTAGATTAGTTTGTGCAAGTTTTTGGTGGTAGGACATTTCAGGTTCTGAGTGCAACTCCAGAGAACCTTTGTGCATGGGTCTTGCTTTTCTTGATTCTAGGGGGTGTGAGTAGTAAAGAGCTTCCGCAGCTTGGTCCACATGTGCCTATCGAGGTGGTGAGGAAGTTTGCTAGATATTTTAGGAGTGCTGAAGTGTACCGCTTTATGTGTTATGCATGCGATTTTGAGTGAATGTCTGCCTTGAATAGGTAGACTTTGAAGGGATGTTAGGGAGCAAGTGATATGGTCAGACTTTCTCGTCCTGGTTACGGGCCTTGCTGCTGCACGATGTGTCGCCTTGATAGCGGCTAGGTATGTTTTGGGTATTCAAATTAGTGCGGCAATGCCATAGTCAATTATAGGTATTACCAGGGTGTGTACTACATTCTTGAAACCGGGTGGAGATATGAATGATTTTATCTTCTTTAATAGGCTCAATTAATCTCAGGCATATCTAGTGGCTGTGCTGATGTGTGCTTGCACATCTAGGCCCATATTTTCATACTTTTTTTGTGCCGCATTTATGTAATTTTTTGATGCAAAAGCAGTGCAAACTTACAAAATACAATTATATTTTGTAAGTTTGCGCCGCTTTTGCGTAAAAAAATGACGTAAATGCGTCGCAAAAAACGTATAAATATGGCCCTTAGTTTTTTTGTCTAGTGTGATTCAAGGGACTTAGTGACGGTGATGACTACCAGCTTCCTTATGAGAGCGTTTAGGTGGTGCATCCAGTTTTATATCAGCAGGGGGATTTGGAGGTGGTGAGAAGAGAGGTATGCAATGGTTATATGGCTATCTTTCAGTTACTGGCTGTTGTATTCAGGTGTTTAGGTGGTACTATTGAGGTAAAACTTTTACCTAAACAGTCTTAATGTGTGCTAAAATGGCCAAATATTGAAACAATATTGCTACAGAATATGCCATAGTATTGCATATAATTCACCTGTTATTTGCTGCACAATTTAGTCAATTATGGTGCGTATTGTTTTCTCTATTGCCACATAATTCTAGGGGCCATGTCAGTGGCTCACACTTTCCAATACTCCCATTAACTAGTGCAGCCTTCGATATTCTGAGGTTAGTAAATTGAGTATGGTTACATTTGGTAAATTAATAACTGTTGTTTAGAGTACTTCGAATTACAAGAAACAGGTTAGAAAGAAATACAAGTGATTATTAAGACCCACAAATATCACATCACACCATAACACATAACATCACACTGAATCATACCACTTGACTACAGAAAGCATCACATTACACTTTTGCAGACCATATAGTTAGGCATGGCTGCACACCCCTGTTCACAACACCACTATAAACAATGGCACAGCACCAAACACCCATACTACATCACCCCTCCCAAATCACACTTTACACTTCTATACAATGCCACAGGCAAATGTGGTGCTAAAAAAGAATAAATATGGGCCTGAGAGAGGTGATAGGTGTGTGAGTTCGGCATTCTGATCCAACTATAGCCTTATCCCCAACCCCTTAGGCCAACAGGACACAGTTCAAGGCCATTGTACAGTATTCTGTAACAGCATGGATCTCTGGGCGTGTATCGGATCAATTATCAAGCATTAACGATTTGGAGGCGGCATAAGCTATTTCTTCTCGTATTTTGACACAGTGTCTAGTTTATCTGATGGCCTGCTATACACCATTGGAAACAGAGCAGAGAGGAATGTGTTAGTTTGGGCACCTCATTGTGTCTCCGCAGTTGCTGAAGGGGATGTTCAGCAGAGTGTCTGGTGACAGATTCCTTTCCATAATGTTTTTGAAACAAACTGCTTGTAGGGAAGCAGTATTCAAAGGGGGTGTTGTGAGATATAGGCTTAACCACAGTCCTGCACTCAGTTTAGCCCGAAGATGCTCCAGTTGGTTGAGTCTATGGCCCTGATTTATACATTTTGGTGCTAAACTGCACTAACGCAGTTTTGCACCAAAAGGTTTAGCATTTGCTTGCACCATTTCTGAGCACCAGCCGGGCACCATATTAATGGAATGGTGCAAGACTGTGCAAAGGGTAGGCTAGCGTAAAAACAATGATGTTAGCCGGGTGGGGCTGGCGGTATGGAAGAAGGGGGTTTTGCACCAAAAAATTACGTTAGGCAGGATAGAGTCAACAAAATGACTCTAACCAGCCTAGCATCATTTTCGGAAGCAAAACCATCCATACCACATGACTCCTGTCTTTTTAAAGACAGGAGTCATACCCACCACCCCAATGACCAGCACAAGGGACCAGGGTGCCCTGGGCATGGCCATTGCACCCAGTGCCATGTAGGGGGGCTGATTTCAGGGCCCCCAATGGCACTTTAAAAAAATAAACAAATACTTACCTGTACTTACCTATACTTACCTGAGATGGGATCCCCCATCCTCCGCTGTTCCTCTGGTGTGGGTGGGGGTGTCCCTGGGGCCTGGGGAGGGCACCTGTGGGCTTATTCCATGGTGTTCCACCATGGAAATAGGCCCACAGGTTCCCTAACGCCTGCCCTGACCCAGGCGTTTTAAATATTTGACCTCTCCTCCCCGTGCATGATTTTAGCACAGGGGATAAATATGGCGCTAAGGCCATAGAGTCATTTTTTCTACAGGAATGCCTTCTTTCCATCTCATTGACGAAAAGTAGATTTCCACATCAAAAAATGACTTTAACTCCATAAATTTGGCGCTAGATGGGTCTAGCACCAAAGTATAAATATGGAGTTAGTTTTGCACCAAATTTGCTTAAAAAAATGATGCAAATTTGGCGCAAAGCAAGTATAAATATGCCCTTATGTGTTTACAAAACAGTCCACACTCGGAAAAATCAAGCTGGATATTGTTGGCCAGATGGTAGCAAGTGGGATTAGAAGAGTACTCTATGTTGAATGTTCACTCAGGCCTCTGCATTCGGGTAGAAGGTGGCCATTGTAGAACAAATCAAGGCAAGTTTAATTTGTGCTGAGGGGCACTCCAATCAAAGACACTCTGCATAACATATTTCTCTTGCAACAAGCAAGTAGGTGTTGTTCACATACATAGACAGTAAGCTCCATTCAAGGACAGGTGCAGTACAGTCTGACTTACTGCCAACTCTCCATTCCACAGCCACGAGATGTCTCACTAGGAGGATGAGGAAAGTGGCAAAGAAATCGGAACAGACCCACAGAAGGATCCAGTATCCGTAAGATGCACACATGCCATGGGTAGAGGTTGAAGTGCTGGAAGGCGACTGCCCAGCATTATGCAGTTGCAGGGGAGGTGAGTTAGCTTCCTTCAGAAACACAGTGCTGGCTGTCATCGGTGCAGGAGAGAAGGCAGGAGCAGTTCCAGCAGGCAGCCCTAGCTAAGGGAAAATTTCAGGTTTGTAAATGAGCACTAGTGGAAAGGCGTTGCACAGAGAGGAATGGCCCCAAACCAGCAGTCCACACCACTTGGCAGCTATGTTGGTGATGAGCAGTGAAAGATATGATCCTCTCCAGTGGGCTGCAGGGAAGACTTCTGCCAGTGCACCTTCACTGACACTTGCTCTGCTGGCTGAAGGATGTGGCAGCCTTTGGATGGGAAGCCAGGCGGAAACTGAGAACTGAAACTGTAGAGACAGTGAATTAGTTTTCTACAGTATTGGAAAACTGCATCATCATTTAACTGTAGGTCTAAATTAGCAGATGAGATAGGTGGATTTGAAGGCAACATCATATGGCATCCCATAACTATTTTGTAGGGGATCAGCTTGGTTTTCTGGCTTCGAGCTGCCTTGATTGACCCCAGTGCAAAGGGCAAGACATCCAGCCAATTCAGCAGGGTTTTGGAATCTTTCCTATCTTGTACTTAAGCTACTGTTACTTCAACTGGGGTGAAAGGTACAATATGAAGTGTTGGTTGATCCCCGAAGCTTTGCAAATCTCCTGTACTTCTGTTGAAATAAAGTGTTTTCATCAGTTGCTTGTTTGGTCCAGTATTACTTTTCAATTGCAGAGTCCTGTTCCAGTAACAAAGGCAGATCTTTTAGACAAGGTACAGGGAATAAGTAAGTTGGTACAACATACATAGCACCTTCATTGTTTTGAGACAGAGCAGCCTTTTTAGTGTGGAATCACCTAGAACATTCCCCTAAAAAACTTCATCATGAGAGTTCTGGTGAGCAGCACATTTAACAACTACAACTACAATTCATTTGAATAAAAGTAAATCGTTTTGCAGACTGTGTATGTACCAGCCATTTTTAATCAAGGTACGAGCAGAAGCTGCACCCAGAGAGTCCCAAAGTCGTATTTGACTCCAAACACATACTTTGAGTCTGGGAACATGGTTACAATCGTTTTGTCAGCGTGGATACATGTTCGGGTAAGGGCAACAAGTTCAGCAACTTGGGCAATTCTGACATTGGGCAAGCAGGGAATACAGTGCGTACTTACAGTGTATCCAGCAACCAGCTCATCACTATTTCTAAGACAAGATCCAGCCACAAAATATATTTATTTATAGTTAGGTTATCAGTACCCATAAAAACAGTGTAAGGCTGTGTTACATGTTGAGTTACCACAAGACAATCATGAGGCTCTCTTCAAAGGTGAGCACAAGAAATGCAGGGTCCGGGTGAGACAACAGGTTAGGGAGAAGCAGACAACAAAATAATTTTGTACTGGAACAGCCTGTCACTGAAATCATGTTGGATCTTGGTAGTGAGGAAGAGGGGGCAACAGAGTGGGGGATAGCCACTATCAATGTAGAACTCAATACAATGTTTTTAAGAGGCTTCAACAAGGTGTACAGGAGTGTCTGAAGAGCAAAGACATGGAGGGAAACCTGCCGCTATAGGGTTAAAAGTCATGAAATAGAATGATAGGGCTTTTTCTGATCCCAATGATCCCGCACCAGTGCCAAAAGGCAAATCCATCACATTCCTGATAATTCAGTGTAAGTAGTTGTGCAGAGCCAGAGTGCCCTAAGGTGGGTGCAGAGGTAAGAGATTGCTTTATTTGTACAAAACCTTATTCTTCTTCTTTGGACTACTGAAGGGCTTCAGAGGTATCCTTTAGCGGAATACCCAAGGATCTACTGCCTGCAATACCTTACCACAGAAAGATTTGTGCCTGTAAGAGGGCAACCAAAAGTAGTAACTTACAGCTGGCTTCAATTCATTCTTCTGACAAGTGACACTTTCAGCAAAGATCTCATGAGCAAGATAATGACCCTGGGGATGAAAAATTATTTGTTTTCCTTTGAAGCCGTGTGCCCTTACTTCGTCACTTCATTGAGGAGGGATATGTGTTCTAAAGTAAATGAGACAAGCAAAAGGTCATCAAAGTGCTGCACCAAAGTAAAGTTCATGGGAACCACCAAGGTGCCCAAATCTGTCTTTGAAGCTTGGTAGAAGATGGAGGAAGAATATGTAAATCCTTGAGAAATTCTCTACCAGTCAAGCTGAAATCTGCTGAATAAGAATGCAATGAGAAAAGGAATTTCTTCATGGATGGATGTGAAGAAGAAGGCAGAACACAAATATACCACTGAAGATTCTAGGGCATTTCCATGGATAGATGAAAGGATGGAACCATGTTTAGGAACCTCATGGAAAGTAGGAATAATCGCATTATTTATAGACCGCAGGACTTGGATGAATCTGTACTCATTGGTCTTTCTTGCTTTATTGATAGGACATTTAGGAATATTACATCCACTAAAAACTAGTACCAAAACGCCTTGCTTGACAAGATCCATGATAAGTGACTGAATTTCTGCTTTGGCTTCAAATTTAGAAGGTACTCAGAATTCCAGATAGTTGTTTTATATAGTTGATCTTTATATGTACGAGATCTATGGACTGGATGCATCCCTCCACCCATTACTGGTCTCTATTGACTATAACGTGAAGGGAACAGTGCAAGTAGTTCTCATAAATCTTTACACATTACAGGGTGTTGTACCAGGCTGACAATACTTCTCACATAACAGGGCAGAGTTCTTGTGTTCTTTGCTCTGTGGTACTCCAAGACTCTACCCAGTGTGCATAAGACAGTACAGTTCAACTTACATAAAATGTCGTGATCCAACAGATTAGCAGGTGAGGCAGTACTAAAGAGGAGCACACACTTTTCTGTGATAGGACAAAGGGTTATGAAAAACTGGATTAGAATGCGGTGTGTGACTCAAGTGAAAATATTGACTGAGTCTATGGGTAAACCTGAGAGAGGTAATTAAGGGTATTCAGAGGTTTTCAAGGCTGAGCAACTTTCACTGGTATCAGTACATGTAAGTTGTAGGGTTTCCATTTATCATACAATCATCAAAGGGACATTTCTGACCTACAGAAATAAGGGTGATCGGGGTACAGCGGCACCTCTTAGGATGTCCTAGTATTCAGGATAAAAGCTCTGTGTAACCTGGTTAAATTTGGGTGGGTCAGTAAGACAAGGCACATTTAAAACAGCATTAGGGAAATCTCTCTTCCAATGTCCCAACTAGCTACAGGCAAAACATGACCCTCATCCTCCTGAGGCTTCTTCTCTGCCTCAACTGGTTCCTCTCACTACTCGTTCTCCACCATGTCCTGCCTTTTGTTCCCCCCTTCTATGAGCTCCCCAACCCCTCCCTATTCTGTTGTACATTCTGTAATTTCAAAATCATAAGTTTAGGTCTGGCAGATTCTATCTTTCATTCTTGTGACACCATACAATTGATTGCCACCGTTACTAATTCAGCTAGCCTTTCAATACAAATAGCCATTATTTGTTTCTCAAATTCCTGCACTAAAGCAGCACCTAGAGCTTCTTGAGCAATTTTGGTCAGATGGAACGTGCCACAATACCTTTTAAACACATCCATGAGGCCTGTCTAAATAGTCTGCTGGCGATTCTCTTTTATTCTTCATAAAATTCTAAATCCCTGTCCAATATGTTTTCACAACGCACACATCCCAAAATGTATTCAACAAGGCATCCGTTGCCATGTTCAGAGCCCCGTCATTTCCGGGAACCTGTCTCAGCCAACACAACTATTCAACCAATTGATCTATTACCTCACTTGGCACCACTAAATGCAAGAACTGATTTACATTTGTCCAATTAGGTCTGTACACTTCAACCATGCTTTAACATTTTTCACAAACCGTTTCTTGATGCTTATTATGTCAGGAAGGTGCAGGGGGGTTTTGAACAGTAACATCCGCAGCAGTGTAGTCTCTTATTGGAAAGGAGGTACCAGGGACTGGCAAAGTGAGGCCTTTCTTACCTGCATTGCTAGAATGAGGTATTTGACCCCTCTAATTCTGTTCATAGTCAACTGATTTGTGGTTCTTCTAAGACTGCATTAGGTCTCAGTGGACTGTAGCAGTATATGGGGTCAACCCAATAACCCTAAGAACCAGGGTAATAACACTATATCAAAAGGCGTGGGTTAAATTGGGAGGATCAAAATCAGAGAAGCAAACAAGGCAAGCCAAAAATATTAAATGTGTACATTTTTTTATTTATATCGTTTTAAGATCTATTCTTGGGATTCATACTTGGTTTTGTTAGATTTATCGTACCAATTTAGAAACGGTGGCCATTGCTTAGCAGCTATCTTATTTTTAAGATCCTTCAGCTTATCAGATTATTCAAACAATCTAGATCGAAAGAATTGTTGTAACAAAAGGACTTTTTTTCAGTCTTCATTAGTGAGTCACACCCATTGCTTCAAAGCTCCCCATTGCTTCAAAACTCGTACCCGTACCGATGGTAAATTGTGTAGTCAGAAGGCCTTTTTTGTGGGGGTTCACTCTGCTCAGATTTCATTGCCCCCATTACTACACTTTTATTCACACACAGACAACAAGAAGGTGTCTGCTGGCCTTGTGCCGTTACTCATCCAGTTGCGGGGACGAAAAGGTAATAAAGAGTAGCGCATTGGATGCCTGAGTTACTTCTCAAAAAGATCTTATGCAGGAAGGGAAGGTATTCTGCACTCGCAGTCAAAGCTCCCCTTGCCTTTGTTCTATCTTTGGTTAGGGGCCCAGAGGGGCTACCAAATGGGGCTGCGCAGCTGGATCAGAAAGCGTCTTTCTCACACAAAAGTATCCTTCTAAGGTCTGTGCATATGGTCCTGACATTCCTGTTGATCTTCCTCATTCCCACAATACAGTCTAAAGTCCACTCACTCTACATGAAGGATTACACACACACCATTTTTAGCTATAGGACTCATCCAGTTCTGCCAACACAATTATCCCATTGTCTCCTACCCATACAATACTTTGTGCACATTTTGATACATCACAAAAAGTATAAACAATACATGCAAAGCAAAGTAAAGGAAAAGATAACAAACATAGGCCCTCATTACGACCCTGGCAGTCGGTGATAAAGTGGCGGTAATACCGCCAACAGGCTGGTGGTAAGTACTGCCAAATTATGACCCTAGCAGTTAGATCTCTGAAAGACAGCCAATGTACCACACCGACCGCCAGGGCGGAAACAACAGTCACCACGGCGGTAGCCACCTACAGCCAGGCGGAATACAAAGTTCCGCCCACCATATTATGACAACACAATCCATCACCTTTTCCGGGGTGGTACCAACACCATCAAAAGCCTTGCGGAAACACATAACAGAAGTGAAAGGACTCACCATTGGAGACACAGGGAGGAACCACGCTGCCATGGAACCAGAACTGCAAGCCTTCCCGATGATCTTCTACGTTATGTTCCACCATGAACACCAACGACGGCGAAGATGATGCCGGTGAGTACAGCCGCCTAGCACACAAGGGATGGGGGAGGAAAACGAGAGTGACACATACACGCACAACACACACCCCACACAAAAACACACACCATACACACAACCAGCTGCCATTAAATCGGCTGAAGAATGCAAGGAGAACAGGAATTGACTAAAGTGATTGTAATAAGATCAACACAAGTTTAATAATACGATTTGTCAATGAAATAGATATGTACAAAAAGGGGTCACTGCCCAGTCCTCACAGAGCAAAGTCCAAGGCCCCATTCATTTGCTGCACCAATATGGAGAGAACACTGCAGGGGCATCAGTTGGCAAATAGGCAGGCACCTCGGGGGCACCTCAGCCGGAGGGGGCAACAAGCCCTGTGCTTTGCCCTGGAGAGTGCACGACCGCAGTTTCTGGAGTGGGTGACTTGCCCACTAGTTCTGGAGGGGGCAACCTGCCATGTGCTTGGTCCTTGGGAGTGTAAGTCCACAGTCTCTCGAGTGTGTGACTTACCACTGGTTCTGGAGGGGGCAACATGCCCTTTGATTGGTCCTGGGGAGTGCAATGCTTTAGTCTCTCGGATGGGTGAATACCCCACTTGTTCTGGAGGGGACAGGCCGCACTGCAGCCCATGGAGACTGGGTCACATGGCGACCGCTGGCGGTGACGGCTGCACTGTGGTGGTGGTGGTAGTGGTAGGCTCCTGCTCGGCCCCTGCACCCTGCAATGGCTGCACTGTGGTGGTGGTGGTGGTGGTGGTGGTGGTGGTAGTGGAAGGCTTCTGCTCAGCCCCTGCACCCTGCGATGGCTGCACTGTGGTGGTGGTGGTAGTGGGAGGCTCCTCCTCAGTCCCTGCACTCACTGATGGCTGCACAACCACAGCTGGCGGTGGGGGCTGTGTGACAGCTGTTAGTGCAGGCTCCTTCCCCTTTATGCTTGCTGGTGCAGGCTCTTTCCCCTTCTGGCTTGCTGGTGCAGGCACCTTGCCCTTCTTGCTTGCTGTTGCAGGCTCCTTCCCCTTCTTGCTTGCTGGTGCAGGCACCTTGCCCTTATTGCTTGCTGTTGCAGGCTCCTTCCCCGTCTTCCTTGCTGGTGCAGGCTCCTTCCCCTTCTTGCTTGCTGGTGCAGGCTCCTTGCCCTTCTCGCTTGCTGTTGTAGGCTCCTTCCCCTTTTTGATTGGTGGTGCAGGCTCCTTCCCCTTTTTGATGGCTGGTGCAGGCTCCTTCCCCTTTTTTATGGCTGGTGCAGGCTCCTTCCCCTTCAGTATTTGTGGCCTGGAATCCTTTCCACCACGAGGTGCTGATGGAACTGGGCCCATGAACTGTTTGGCTGAGGTGCTTGGCTGCATTCTTGATACCCTGGCCATACGTGCAGGACGGAGGGAGAGGTAGAGAAGAGGTCAATGGTGGAAAGGAAAAGCTTTTTAGGGACATTGGGTGGGAAGAGGGAGAAGTAATGGGAGTGGAGGATGAGGGAGAGGTTGCTGGAGATGTCTGTCTGCTGGATTTGGGTGCAGGTGCATGGGTTGTATGCTGTTGTGAGGTGGATGGCAGTTGGGTGTCTGAGTGCTTGCATTTGTGTACCTTAGGAGGGGGTGACAGACACGTTCGGAAAGGACACAGGAGATGTGTGCATGGATGTTGTGGAGGTGTCTGCCACTGAGGTGTGTGTTCTGCTTGGTGTGGTGATGATGCAGGTAGTGGATGATGAAGTAGTGCATGCAGGTGTGAGTTTGGACATAACTGGGTGGAAGGTGGAGGAGGATGAGGAGGGGGAGACAGTGGAAATAGTGGATGTTTTTGTGTCTGCAACTGGATAGTGTTTGTGTGAGTGCCTTTGGGATGTAGTGTGGTGCTTGTGTTTGCCTGTGACACTCTTGGGTGTTGTCCTGTGGGCATGCGCATCTGGCTGTGTGCTTGGGATGGGTTAGGGTTGAGGAGAATGGGACTGGGAAGTGGAAGTTGGGGGGGGACGGTAGAAACAGGGACAGTGGCTGCCATCAGAGAGGAGGCCAGAGCCTGACTCGATCGCAATTCCACTATGAATGCCCGCCAGGAATGCATTAGATTGTTGCATCTGGGCTGCCAGCCCCTGGATGGCATCCACAATGGTTGATTGCCCTACAGAGATGGGTCTCAGGAGGTCAATCGCCAACTCACTCAGGGCAGCAGGGCTGACTGGGGCAGGGCCTGAGGTGCCTGGGACGAAGGAGATGCCCACCCTCCTGGGTGAGCAGGCACGGGCAACTCGCTGAGGCGCTGCTGGGAGGGCGGTGCTGGTACGGGGGTAACGGCTGTACCTTTAGCTGGTCACAGAGGTGTCCGCCACCACCAGGGATCTCCTATCGGAGGAGGTATCAGAGTCTGTATTGTCCTCTCCAGTCTCCGCCGTGGTTCCCCCCTTCGCCCTCCGTCCCACTGGTGCCTTCAGCGTGGGTGGACTCTGCCTCCACGGTCCAGTGGGATGCAGTTCCCTCCATTGCCGGTGCCTCTGCTCCTCCGCCAGATGAAGCTAATGCACATAAGGACAGGATGACAAAACAAGAAAGAGGGGAAGAGAAAAAGGATACATGGGGTCAATGACTGCACCAACACCACTGTTGGCGTACACAGCACCCTCACATACGGGGTACAGACCTACGCACTATGCATTGCACTACCAGTGATACTGCTAGTCACCAAGGCATGAGGAGGAGCACACACCGCTAACTGCAGCACATCTGGGACCCACACAGCTCTGGCCAGTAGTGGATGCTATCAAGCTAGGTAGGCACCTTTTTCCCTTCAGACCCTTATCCACCAGAGGACCTACACAGCTATGTCTGGCCTGGCCTAGGGGCACCCTCTGACACCCACCCACCCACCACATGGATAACACCCCACCAGGCGTAAGTTGTAATGATAGCCACTGTACTCACCTTGTGGCTGTGGTGTTGCCCTCAAGCGCCCATCCAGCTCTGGATATGCCACCGCCAGTATGTGGCCCACCAGGGGGGTCAGGGTTCGATGGCACCCCTTCCTCGTTGGGAGGCCATCCCCAGCTGGGCCTCCACAGTCTTCCGTACCCAGTGTCTCAGGTCCTCCTACGGTTTGTGACAGAGGGTGCTCTGCCTGCCGTAGACAGCCAGGGTCCGCTCCTCCTTGGCGATGGCACACCATATACCCTTCTTTTGATGGGCGCTGACCTGCAGAGGCAACACAGACAGGAAAACACCATTAGAAAAACAATCCAGCCAGTTACACAAATTGCCCACCATACCCGTTTACAGCACTATTGCCCACACATAGCCCAGCACCCAATGTGTTCCCAGTCAGGAGGACATCCCTCACCCCTTACACAATGCCTTCACACACACCTCCATACATGCATGCCACATACATCGTACCCACAGTGTAATCACCTGTTGGTCTGGAGGCCCATACAGCAGTCCGTTCTGGGGTAGGAGCCCATCCACCAGTCTCTCCAACTCCTCCGAAGTGAAGGCTGGGGCCCTTTCCCCAGTCACACGAGCCATGGTAGGTTCCAGACACAGGTCACAGCAGAACATGCAGTGTAGGTCCTCTCCTATGGAAGGTCTGGAAACAAGTGAGGAATATGATAGAAAATGGTGGTCATGTCCGCGGGGGTGCATACTGTCAACGCCAGCGTAGATCACCATTGGCCACTGTACCCCACAGGGCCCAATATTAACCAATGAGAAGTTGCACAGTGGGTCCTGACCGCCTACTGCCACGGCGCACAACGTCAGCGGCATTACCTCACTTCCACCTGTCCCTCCACGCAGGACAGGTGGACGCCATTTCGGGGGGGGGGGGAACAAGCCGGTGGAATAATGCTGCATCACAGGAGAAATAAGCACATACTGTACAGATCACACTGACCCATTTCATGTATACAGATTGCAAACTACTGTTGTGGCTCCATTGTTCAGTTTGTGACAGGCTCCTCACTCTTTTGTCCCTTAGATTCCTACCGCTACGGATGAATAGGATATGGAGACAAACCCCAGTGCACAGACCCTTGGTGGACTTGCCTACACTGGAGGACAGGCACATAATACTCACCTATAGACTGTACAGGGCCATAATCACAGAGCTGTGTACCCAATTGTAGCCTGACCTCATATCTGCTATCCGTCAGCCCAATAAGATCCCCTGTCTTGTTGCAAGTTCTATCAGTGCTCCATTTCCTGGCAACTGGTTCTTTCCAAGCGACAGTGGGCTTGGCAGCAGGATTGTCACAGCCAATGTTCTCAATAGTGCTGACAAGATGTAGGAGGCTGGCCTGGCTTGTAGTGGGTAGAAATGGTACTTACACCTTGTGCCAGGTCCAGTTAGCCCTTATTAGTAGAGTAGTAGTGTTGTAGCAGCTTAGGCTGATAGAGGTAGCTATAGCAGAGCAGCCAAGGCTGAACTAGGAGACATGCAAAGCTCCTCCTATACCACTTATATCATATAGGTACTATATCATAAGAAAGACAATACTCAGAGTTACTAAAAATAAAGGTACTTTATTTTAGTGACAATGTGCCAAAAATATCTCAGAGGATATACTCCCTTAGGAAGTAAGTAAAATACACAAAATATACACAGAAAACCAAATCAGGTAAGTAAACCAGTCAGAAAGTAGTGCAAACACTGTAGAATACAATAAGATGCAATAGGCCTGGGGGCAACACAAACCATATACTAAGAAAGTGGAATGCGAACCACGAAAGGACCCCTAGGCTAGTGTAGTGTGTAGAGGGTCACTGGGAGTGTAAGAAAACACTAAGGGTGTCCAAGATACCCCACCCCAAGACCCTGGAAAGTAGGAGTAAAGTCCTACTATTTCCCCAGAAACACACAAAAGTTGTGATAGAGGATTTTGCAAAGACCATAACAGACTGCAAACCACTGAAGATGGATTCCTGGACTTCAGGACCTGCAAAGGAAGGGGACCAAGTCCAAGAGTCGCAAAAGTGTCTTGGGGGGGGGCAGGAGCCCACTATGGCCCGGATGAAGGTGCAAAATGGCTGCCTCCGGATGGAAGAAGCTGATGATTCTGCAACAACGAAAAGTGGTAGGAAGATCTCCTTTGTGCAGAAGATGTCCCACAGAGTGCTGGAGGATGAAGAGTTGTTTCCTTGGCAAAATACTACAAACAAGCCTTGCTAGCTGCAAGAGTTACGGTTGAAGAAAAAGGGGGCTGCCCAGGCCCAGGAAGGACCAGGATGTCGCCACTTGGGAAAGGAGACAGAAGGAGCCCTCAGCAACATAGAGAGCCCATGTACAAAAAGATAACACCCGCAGAAGTACTTGAACATGGGTTCGAGAAGTCTGAACATGGCAGTCATCTCAACACTGCAAAAGGAGGTCCCACGACACCGGAGATCAACTCAGAGAGCTGAGCATCGCAGGACAGAGTGCTGGGGGCCTAGGCTCAGCTGTGGATGCAGGATTTCTTAGAAATGTGCACAGAAGCCCCTACAGCTGCAGTTCACGTGGTGCACAGGATTACTGTCTGTAGAGGGGAAGAAAGGACTTACCTTATCCAAATTTGGACAGTTGGACCACTGGACAGTCTGGGTCACTTGAGTCCACCACCTGTGTTCCAGAGGCCATGCTCGTCAGGATGAGAGGGGTCCCATAGTACCGGTGACGCTGAAATTTGGTGCCTGATGGAACAGGGGGAAGATTCCGTCGACCCACGGGAGATTTCTTCGTGGCTTCCAGTGCAGGGTGAAGGCAGACAGCCCCCAGAGCATGCACCACCAGGAAACAGTCGAGAAATCCGGCAGGATTAGGTGCTACAATGTCACTGATAGTCTTCTTGCTACTTTGTTGCAGTTTTGCCGACGTCCTGGAGTAGTCAGGGGTCGATCCTTGGCAGAAGTCGAAGAGAGAGATGCAGAGGAACTCTGGTGAATTCTTGCAAGTCATTATCTGAGAAAAAGCCCACTGGAGAGACTCTAAATAGCCCTCAAAGGAGGATTGGCCACCTAGTCATTTAAGCACCTATCAGGAGGGGTCTCTGACATCACCTGCTGGCACTGGCCACTCAGAGGCCTCCAGAGTGCCCTCACACCTCTGGAAACAAGATGGCAGAGGTCTGAGACACACTGGAGGAGCTCCGGGCACCACCCCTGGGGTGGTGATGGACAGGGGAGTGGCCACTCCCCTTTCCTTTGTCCAGTTTCGCACCAGAGCAGGGACTGGGGGTTCCCTAAACCGGTGTAGACTGGCTTATGCAAGGAGGGCACCATCTGTGCCCTTCAAAGCATTTCCAGAGGCCTGGAGAGGCTACCCGTCCCCAGCCTTGAACACCTATTTCCAAAGGAAGAGGGTGTAACACCCTCTCTCAGAGGAAATTCTTTGTTCTGCCTTCCTGGGACTGGGTTGCCCAGACTCCAGGAGGGCAGAACCCTGTCTGTGGTGTGGCAGCGGCGGTAGCTGCAGAGAACGCCCCAGAGAGCTGATTTGGCAGTACTCGGGGTCCATAGTGGAGCCCCGGGGATGCATGGAATTGGCTCCCCAATACCACATTTGGCATGGGGGGACAATTCCATGATCTTAGACATGCTACATGGCCATGTTCGTAGGTACCATTTTGAAGCTACATATAGGTATTGACCTATATGTAGTGCACGCATGTAATGGTGTCCCTGCACTCACAAAGTCAGGGGAAATGGCCCTGAACTGTGTGGAGGCACCTTTGCTCATGCAAGGGTGCCCTCACACTTAGTAACTTTGCACCTAACCTTCAGCAAGTGAAGGTTAGACATATATGTGACTTATAAGTTACTTAAGTGCAGTGAAAATGGCTGTGCAATAATGTGTACCCTTATTTCACTCAGGCTGCAGTGGCAGTCCTGTGTAAAGGTTTGTCTGAGCTCCCTATGGGTGGCAAAAGAAATGCTGCAGCCCATAGGGATCTCCTGGAACCCCAATACCCTGGGTACCTAGGTACCATATCCTGTGGAATTATCAGGGTGTTCCAATGTGCCAATTAAAATTGGTAAAAGTGGTCACTAGCCTATAGTGACAAATTTAAAGGCAGAGAGAGCATAAGCACTGAGGTTCTGATTAGCAGAGCTTCAGTGACACAGTTAGTCACTACACAGGTATACACATTTAGGCCCCAAACTATGAGCACTAGGGTCCTGGCTAGCAGGATCCCAGTGAGACAGGCAAAAACAAACTGACATACATGTAAAAATGCGGGTAACATGCCAGGCAAGATGGTACTTTCCTACACAAGAGTGTTGTCTGCCCTGATAAAACACATGTGCAGCTAAATTGCATTCCCCAGGTTGAGGATTTGGCCACTTTGAAGGCAGAGTTTTATGCAATGGCACATATCCTCAATATAATTGGGGGATTGATGGGACAAATATTGCATTTGTACCCCAATGAACATGTGTTCAAGAATCGCAAGAGTTTCCACTCCATGAATGTGCAGATGGTGTGCTTGGCAGAACAGTACATCTCCCACGTCAATGCTAAGTATCCTGGGTCGGTGCATGATGCCTTTGTCCTGAGTATTAACAATATCCCAAATGTGATGGGCCAACTCCAGAGGCACAGGGTGTGGCTAATAGGTGAGCCCTGGTTCCCACCCAGTATATGTTGGTGTATGGGTATGGTGTTGACCATATAGGATAGTGTGTGGCTAAATGTTGTCCCTCAATATTTGCAGGTGACTCTGGTTACCCAAACCTATCATGGCTGCTGATCCCTGTGAGGAATGCCAGGACAAGGGCAGAAGAACGTTATAATGTGGCACATGGACGAACCAGAAAGATAATTGAGAGAACCTTTGGACTCCTGGGGGGCGGAGCTAGCCTGCCGGCAAGATGGCTGTCACCGAGTGAGGCTCTGCCGGACTTAGGGCTATTTTGATCAATTCTCCTGATGGAGCGGCGTTAGTAGCGCTCCCCCCGGCCAGGAGACTTCCAGATTGGGACGGTGCCTTCGCCCGCCCCGAAATTCCAGTTGCCTGCAGCCCTGTGGGCAGGCGACGCAGAGGTGGGCTCGGCCGGAGTCAGGCCTGTTGAAGGAGGCACGCTAGGCTTGAGCAGGCTGCCGCGCGCTGCTGTGGGTGCCCGGGAAAAGGCCTCTGCCCCCCGCTGGAGCAGGGTGCGAGGTGAGTGCTGCTGGGGGAGCCTTCGGCGGTCTAATCGGGCCGCAGCCCCCTGCGATCTTCTAGCCCCGGGCCTCCGGTGGCCTGTGGCCTCGTGGTGCGCGGCTGCCTGGCGGCGCGGCCTAGAGGAGCAAGGCCTGCCCCGCCCTGGGGGTGGTGGAGTCGGCGGCAGTGTTGCGCCGGCTTGGTGGTGGCTGGCGGGGGCCCTCTGGGCGGCGCTGCAGTCGAAGTGTGGGGGCCCCTGGGATTTGGTGGCTGGGAGGCCCTCCTGTGCGGCGGGGGGGCCTGGCCTGGGGTCCCGTGGTAGGGAGGGCTCGCCCTGGGCCTCCTGGCGTTGGGCCGCTGCTGGGGGACCCAATGGTATTTGTTGCGGCTGGGTCAGGCCGGGGGAAGCCTTTTGAGCCGTCTTTGAGCCGTTTTTGAGCCTTTTGGGCCTTTTGGAGAACTTGGCCCCCCTTTTTTTGGACCGCCGCCATAGCTAGCTGGTCTGCTGGTTGTGACACAGGGCGTCTTGGTGTTGGCGGCGGACTGAGGAAGCATTTGGCGCCTCCTGGTAGAAGACTGACTGGCCTTGAGGAACTCCAGTACTTACCTCCGGGAGAGTGCGGTTACTGGCTGGTGGAACTCGCCCAGCTGCTGGGAGTTCCTTGGTGGTCGTCGCCTGGGCCCAATACTATCTGGGTGGTCTGCCTGCTTTTTGGTGATTGGAGGTGCAGCCACGGCTGGGCTCATAGTGGAGAACGCTATGGGCAAGGCGGAGCAGCGACAGGCCAAGCTTTCCTTCGATGGTGGCAAGCGGAGGCGGGGCACCCCCGCGCCGCAGCCTGGAGAGGTGCAGATGGACGATGGGCCCTCAGATGCCTCTGTTAAGTCCATGTTTTTGGATCTCAAGAACAGCTTGGCGGGCATAGATGCCAAGCTGGGCCATTTGACGGAGCAGATGGACCGCATCAGGGCCCGGGTGAATGAACACGATGCTCGCTTTGGGCAACTTGAGTCGCGCACCTCGGAGATGGAGGACTAGCGGCATGATGAGTGAGAACGCTTGTTGCAGATGGAGCGGGTGCTGGACGTAAAAAGGAATATAAATTAAGATTTGGAGGCGCGGTCCGGGCGCAACAACGTCAGGATGATTGGTTTTCCCGAGTCCGCGGACATGGTCAGGATGGAAGACTTCATGGAGAAAATGCTTGCCGACCTGTTTCCTGGTGAGCTTTCTCGCATGCTGGTGGTGGAGAGGGCTCATCGATCGTTGAGCCCTAGGCCCCCTCCTGGGACTCCGCCGCAACCTGTTATTTTCCGCCTCATGAATTATCGTGACGTGACACTGTGCTGCGGCTGTCTACAGAACGACGTCCGGTGATCTATAGAAACACAGAGCTTCATTTTTTTCCAGACTATATTCCGAGTGTGCAGGCGGCGCGCAAGGCGTACCTGCTGATCAAGCGCTCTTTAAACCTGACTGCAGCTCGTTTTTCTCTTATCTATCTGGCAAAGCTTCGGATACAGCCTGGCGGCACACTACATTTCTTTACGGATCTGAAGCTGGCGGGCAAATTTGTCAAGACGCTTCCACGCCGATCTGCGGCTGAGGAATCTGGAGATCCTGGCCCAGAGCAGGCGAACCTTAGTGACACTGATTGACTGTCTTTGGAGTCGAGTCGCTGTTGGGCCCTGATTCCTATTGGGCGTTATTATTGCAATGCCCTTGATTCTCTCTTTAAGAGCTGCTGTGTCGGTTTACCTGTTTCTCTAGCCCTTTGTCCTTTCCAGCCTGTATGCACTGCGGATGGGCTGGATGGCTAAGCTTACGACCCCTGGATGAGTCTTTTTACTATGCTGTGGGTTCCTGATCTTCTTTGTTGGGGGATGGGGGGGATCTCTGCTTTGACCCGTTTGGGGGGTCTGCGTGGGTGGGGGTGGGTCTGTGCTCTGGTTCGTTGTTTCTGTGATGTTTAGATTTTTTGCTATTGTCTATTTGTGATGAATAAGAAAATAAAAATAAAAAAACCTTTGGCCTCCTGAAGGCCAGGTTCCGGTGCCTCCATCTAACAGGTGGATCCCTGTGCTACTCACCCAAGAAGGTCTGCTAGGTAGTAGTGGCATGATGCATGTTGCTCAACCTGACCCTCAGACACCATGGGGCATATTTATACTTTGTTTGCGCCGGATTTGTTTTTTTTTTTTTTACGCAAATTCGGCGCAAACTTAACTCCATATTTATACTTTGGTGCTAGACCCGTCTAGCGCCAAATTTATGGAGTTTGAGTCATTTTTTGTATGTGAAAACCTACCTTGCGCTAATGACATGCAAGGTAGGCGTTCCCGCGCAAAAAATGACTCTAAGGCATGGGCGCCTTATTTGTCCTCCGGCGTCAAAATGACGCACAGGAGGAAGTGGGCCTTAAAACATGGCGCCCAGCCGGATTTGCGCCGTTTTTTTAACGCCTCGGTCAGGGCAGGTGTTAAGAGACCTGTGGGCTCATTTCCATGGTGGGAGACCATGGAAGCAGTCCACAGGTGCCCTTCCCTGCACCCAGGAACACCCCCTGCCATCCTCGCCCACCCCTTGAGGGCACCCGTGGATGGTGGGACCCATCTATGGTGAATGCAGGTAAGTATAATTTTTTTTTTAAGTGGCATAGGGGGGCCTAACTTGGGCCCCCTTACATGCCACTGTGCCCAATGGCCATGCCCAGGGGACAGAAGTCCCCTGGGCATGGCCATTGGGCAAGGGGGCATGATTCCTGCCTTTGCCAAGACAGGAGTCATTTCCATGGGGGTTGGGCGTCAAAAAATGGCGCTAGTCAGGTTAGAGCCAATATTTTTGCTCTCTACCCTGATTTGCACCATGCTTTGGTGCACAAACCCTAGTCTTCCCTTCACCTCCGCTGCCCAGTTAGAGTCATTTATTTCGACGCTAACCAGCCTGCAGCGCCGGCTAACGTCATTCCATAAAGAAGGCGCCCACCTGGTGCGTTGGAATGGGGTTAGCCGGCTGTAAACTTTTTGACGCAAATCTGCCCAAGAGTTGATTTGCATCAAAAAGTATAAATATGGGCCCATGTTCCTTTTCTGCAGGAGGAGGAGACTGGAGATGCCCCTGAGGCAGCAGTTGACCCTGTGGAAAGTGAGGATGAGGAGGCAGAGGATGAGGATGAGGACAACAGAACTACTGTAATCCGTCAGTACTTCCAATGACACACAGGTGAGACAGTGTAACTTTACATTTCAATGACTTTGGTTGTATTTTGTGTGGCATTGGCATGCTGGTGTTTCCCAATTCTATGCCCACTTGCTGTTTCCTCTGGCTATTCCTTTTGCAGATGTTGGTGATATGACAAATACTCCTGGTGTGATCCCAACAGCCAGCTACAGGTCATTAATTCTATGCTCATTCTATGTACAGATCATTTGCACTGGTTGTACCTGTTTCAATCAATACATATTTGAAATACATAACATACTCAAAATCGATTTATGTCAAAGGGTGTTTATTGAAGTGCTAACTTATAGGGGGAAAGTGCAATGGGATGGGGTGATGATGGAGGAAAATCCAGGGTATTGTTCCAGTCTGTTTGTAGCACAGGTGTATTGTTCAATGGGACATAGGAAGGGGAGCAATGGCAGTTCAAGGTGGACAGGGTGACTGAGTGGGACACATGGGGGACCATCAGGAGAGTCTCATTTCCTGGCGGGGCCCTGGCAAGTGCCTCTGGCTTCTGTCTGGATCGCAGGCAACGTTTACGGGGTGGTTCACTTTCTGCAGGGGGAGTAGCGCTGGTGGCCTGTGAGCCCTGTGGTGGGGCCTCCTGGTCACTAGCGGAAGTGGAAGGCAGTTCAGACGACTGGCTAGCGGCAGGAGCCCGCTGGTGTGAGACTGCTTCCCTCATAATGTTGGCTATGTTTGCCAGCACCCCTTCTATGGAGATCAGGGTGTTGTTGATGGCCTGCAAGTCCTCCCTGATCCCCTGGTACTGTCCCTCCTGCAGCCGCCTGTTCTCCTGCACATTGTCTAGGATCGGGCCCATCATGTCCTGGGAATGTTGATAGGCTCCCAGGATCTCAGAGAGTGCCTCCTGGAGAGTCGGTTCCCTGGTCCTGTCCTCCCCCAGGCGCACAGCAGTCCTCCCAGTTTCCCTGTTGGCCTGTGCCTCTGTCCCCTGAATGATGTGCCCACTGACCCCAGGTCCCTGATTGTCTTGGGTGCGAAGTGTAGCCTGGATTTTCTGTAGAGGTGGGCATACTGCTGATTGACATGTCCTGGGAACAGAGGTTTGGGTACGCTGGGTGGGTGCTGTGGTGGTGTTTCCTGATGGGGGAGGCTCTGTGGTGGTCTATAACTAGGCTTGGGTAACTGGCTGTCCAGTGGTCCCTGATGGGCCAGGTAGATCGTCCACATCCTGAAGTCCAGAGTTAGTGTAATCACTGTGTGACTCTTCTGTTGGGGGACTGGATAGTGCTCACACCTCTCCCCGGTGACCTTGGCTGGGGTACCTGTGGGGATGTTAATGATGTGTTATGGTTAATGTGTATGACATATTGTGCATTCCTGGCTTCCCCTCTATGGTGGTTGTTGCCCTACCAGCTTTTAATTTTGTATTTTGGTGTATGGTGGGATTGTTAGTTCTCTCTGCTATGCATGTTTTAGTGAAGAATGTCCATGCAGGGATGCGAGGGGTGTCCATGCATTGGTACAGCATGCAGGGCTTGGCATTGGGATTGAAGAGATGTGATGGTGGAGTGTGTGGGATGGAGAGGAGTGATGGGAGTGAGGGTATTTTATGGCATGCAGGTATGGGGGTTGATAATAGTAGAGGGTTGACTTATCAGAGTCCAGTCCTCCTCCGCCTCCAGCCAGTCCCTCAGGATGCAGTATTGCCAAGACTTGTTCCTCCCATTCTGTAAGTTGTGGGGGTTCACTGCCAGTCCTCTGTATAGCGAGCTGGTGTCTTGCTGCTATGGAAGGTCGTTCCACCTCTTCCTGATGGTGTCCCTTGTTCTTGAGTGCTGTCCCACGGCGTTGACCCTGTCCACGATTCTCCATCTTCCTTGCAATAGATATCTGCTCCAAATGGCTGTGGTTCTACCCTGACGATTTCCTCCACCATGACCCTTAACTCCTCCACTGTGAAACGGGGGTGTCTTTTTGGTGCCATGGATGTTATGTGAGGTCTGTTGGGGAGGGTGTGTTGGGTAATGTTTTGGGGTGTATGATGTGTAGTGCGTGAGTGGTGTATGGGTGTGAGTGGTGTGTGGCTCTAGTTGGCGAGGTGGTCTTGGTGTCAGTCTTGTGCCAATTAATTGTAATCGTAAAAGGTTGTGGGTAATGTGGGTGTGTGTTTTATAGTGGTGTGGGTGCGTGGGTGTGGTGTGTGTATGGGTGTCAGGTTTTTGTTGTTTGGATTGTCCAATGTGGTGTTGTTTTGTCTTTGGGTGTCCATTGTGAGCGTGGCGGTATGTACCGCCAATCGTTCACTGCTGTTGAATGTCCGCCATGATGATTCGTGGGTCATAATGTGGTGGGTGTTGTTCTGTTGGCGTAACGGTGTGGGTTTTGATACCACCAGTTTATCACAGATTTTTGGTCTGGAGGATTTGTGTATGTGGCTGAGTTCTGTCGGATTGGTGTGTGTGTGTCATAATATGGTGAACGGATATCCGCCACGGTAAGTTGATGGCCATCAGCGTGGCAGTAAGCAGGATTAACCACCAGGTCATAATGAGGGCCATAGTCCCCTTAATTGAATTCTATGGGTCTGCACTTTCTGGACAGATCCTCAGGTACAATGCTGGGCCGTGTTCCATCTCCAGTCCCTCTGCAGAAGTCTCCCTCTCTTAACTCTGGTGCCCGGGGTTGTTGTATGGATTCTTGTCCAGTACTTGTCCCTCTTCAATCCTTGAGTGACGGTGACTCCAGGCCCACAATGCACCACATTATGTGAAAGAAATCAGACAATTGTGAAAGCTCACAGAAGTAGAACACACTTAATGTAAAAGTAGCTGACAAGCACTAAATATATTTTAAGTACGATCACAAATTAGTCAGGCTAAATGTGCAATATAGAGCACAGGATAATCAGATGGCAGCGCATTAAAAATATGTGTTAATGTGGAATAACCATAAGGCTCTGGTAGTGCTTTAAGCACGTATAAAGATAATTTCACAAATGTTATTACAGACAGCTGGGTATAATAAAAAAAACTCAAAAGTAAACCCCACCTTACAAGACAACACCAGCCACTGAGACAACATGGGAACTTGGAATGTAGACCTTAGTTGTTTTATGGAAAGCTCCAGTAAATATTTGCTGGAAGGTCTTCTTGATTATTGTAATAATCCTATGGTTTTTATCAATGTTTAATGCTTGGTTGCTTTTTTTTTTACTGAAAGAAACATATTTCAAATGTAAAGAAATACTAGCTTTTGTCCCTCTTCGAGCTTCTCTGCATTGGATAGGATGTTGCTGTGGGCCCTGGGGAGGGACATTAGGTTTTGATATTACTTATAACGAGAATTCAGTGTTGATCATTTTTCTGCTAGCATTCAACTAAATAAGTTACATTCTTTTGGTAATAGTCTTTCTTGTGGATACTCTAAGTGCAGGTTCCTCACTATGTACCCTCCATGCACTAGACTGTATCCAGACAATTATTCCAGCAAGTCCCTCACTTGCTAGTGGACCTCGTTGTGGAGCTCCACGTCGACTGCCCTGCCCAGGACACTGACATCAATTTATTTTTGAACTCCATCCATGCCATAGGTGCCACTGGTTGATCAAGTTTTACATTGTGCAAATCTCTTGACACAAGGTCCATTCTACAAAATAGGGAAGTGTGAGGGTCGGTAAGTAATCTGCAGTTAGGTAAAGTATACAGCAGAAAGGGGGTTAACAAAAGTAAGTAACTTATTATTCTGATGGCTACTTTTCACTGCAGATTCCTCATCTTGTGAAAAGATACTACAGCAGTAACTTCCAGAGTGGTGGGTCTGTGTAATGGCAGAGACCACAAAGTCCTGCAGGCCTGAACAGGCAAAACATCCTCCCAACAGACCCAGCTATCAAGGCAGAGATGCTTGGTGAATGTATGAACATGCGCCCAGGTTGCAGCCAAGCGGATGTCCAAGACAAGCACTCCTTTTACAGCTCTGGCCTGGGTGGAATAAGCCCTCATTCCCTCCAGGAGCTGCTTCTCAGCCAGTGTGTAACAGATTTTGAAGCAAATAAATAATTTTTTCTGCACTGTCTTACCCTTCCTTACTTCTGCTAACCCCACAAACAGCTGATCATCCACCCAATAAAACTTTCTGCGATCGATGTAAAAGCTCTTAGGATCCATTCAACATGATGGAGCCTTTTAACATTTTCAAGGGTAGAGGTGGAGCAAAGGATTAAGTAGCATGATGGGTTGACTGCCACGGAAGGAAGTCACAACTTTGGGTAGTAATGCCGCTCTAGTCCACAGCACCAATTTGTCGGAAAACAGATGGTACAACGGACAGCGCTTACCACCCAGTACTGAGAAGAGATGATATTATTTAAATGAGAAATACTGTTTTCAGAGTCACAAGACAAAGCAGGAAGCTGTGCATTTGCTCAAATGGGCTGCACATCAAGTATGTGTGAACATACTTGGGACAATGTTGCCCAAAATGTGCTGTGAGACCTGAGAGGAGACCAGGACCTACCTGCTTGTCGGTCTACCCAAGGTGTATCGCCAGTCAGCCTGACTTTGCGGCAGCTTCCACTACGTTCTTCTCCACAACAGCAAATCTGTTCACTGGGGTATCCAGCCTCATTGAGCCCTCACTGGCTACAGGATGCAGCTTTGTCCCAGTGGAGATTTTTGACCTCCGAAAAAGAGACTGAAGGCCTGATTTAGAACTCTTCAGACAGGTTACTCTGTTGCAACGGTGATGGATATCCAATCGCCCAAATCTAAATCCCATTATATTGCATGGGATTTAGATTTCAGCTGATGCAGTACCCGTACCCTTCTACCGAGTTGTAAATCGGGCCCAAAGTCCAAACGTAGGAACCTCTACCATGACTTCATCCAGCGGGTCCCCGACGATGACGCCTCCTCTTCGGACACAACTGGCTGCCTTGTCCCCTGAACTTTACCTTCTTAGACATTTTCTTCCTTTGTCTGGCCGACCCGTGCTCCATCGCGAACGACCATAACTTTCAACTTTGCCCCAGTTTCGCAGAACTAGTTGACTGCAGTTGGTGCTTTGATCTTTTAGGCACTATTATCCACTTTAAAGTCATAACTATGGTTCTTCTGATTAGATGTTTGTTGTTTTTGTGACAAATAATGTATTAAAATGTACTCTATTTTTCTAACTGTGTGTGGGATTTGTCTTGTGCTGTGTTTTCACTTTAATTACTGTTTGAGTACTGAATAAGTACTGCAGGACTGAGAGTGGAAATATGAAAGTCCAAAGCTACCGTCTAGTCGCCCGGGTCCAGGGCAGAGGGGGGACTTGGCCAGCATGAGCATCTTTAATTTGTCCTTCTTGAGAAAGAAGTTGAGATGACTAAGGTCTAAAACAGGACAAAGGCCTCCGTCTTTCTTTGGTACCAGGAAAAAATGGGAGTAACATTAAGCCCATAATTATGGCACCAAGACCCTGACAATCACTCCATTGTCCAAAAGAGCTTGGCTATCCTTAGTTTAGATAGAAAGGTGGTCCTCCAATATCTGCTGTTATAGGTGGTATATGAGGTGGATTGTAAAGGAATGGTAGTGTATATACTTGTTGAAAAATCTGAAGCACCCATCTGTCGGATGTGATAATCTGACACCCATGGAAGACTTGTCCTGATTCCAACAGGATGGCTGTGTGCCACAGAGGACATGCTAAAGTGGTTCTGTGTTGTGGTAGGAGGGCCAGGGGAATCAGCAGTATGCTGTACCTGTGGGCCTGGACATTGTTGGCTGGATCCCAGACATTAAAATGTTTGGGAAGGTCTGTTGTTGCAGAGATAGACATCAATGCTGTTGTTCCACCAAACCCGTTCAGAATTCTCAAAAGGGGCAAATGTGCTTGGGATACTGCTACACAGGACCTGAGAGGCTGAAAGATCCACAGTGGCTCTGCTTACTTTGAAGTGCCCCACGGCAGAGCCTGCCTTGCCACTGATGAACTGGCTGCCATCAGATGAGGCCTGCACGTCACTACAGATGCCTATGGATCTCATCCATGTGTGGTGATGAAGCATCATGCTGGTATCATCTGCTCTGCCCAAGCAATATGTAGTGTCCAGCCCAGAGTGTAATTATTGTAAAATTTCAGAATTGGGCAATGCAGTCAGCAGCCCCATCCCAACTAACCTCTGTGAAAAACATGCAGACTCAGAGATCATACAAGACCAAAATGCCACATCTTCTGGTGGTGAAGCAAAATATTCAAAATAAAAGAATTAATTTTTAAAAAGGTCCCAGATTTCAACAGAACCTTTAACAATCGATAAGGATTGCATGATTGGTGCAGTCATAGAGGAAGACCAGGGTGACCTCAGGCCTCGAAAAATCTTAAAATTGATACTAGGCCTGCAGATTGAGAAACTTCAATAATCTACTCGAGCTAACTGTAATGTACTTGACCCATAAACAGGTTTCAAATTGTGTGATCCTAGGCAAATATTTTGTTTTACAGAGTCGCCTTTTCCTTCATTCTCACATATGAGTGCACGTTCAAATATGTGAGCTCAGCATTTCTGCTGTTCAAAAAACCCTCTTTTGTTTGATTAAATAGAATAAACATATGCCCCATGTATAATACGATTCTAGCCCACATATAGGGTACACATGATCCATGACTCTTAGTTTAGTAATAACATTGCCATTGGGGCTGACGTATGTCCCAATTTGTGTTTAAACACTCAATTTTAATAAATATATTACTAAAGCATGATGTGTTAGCACACTGTAATTTGCAGACAGTAAATTTCCAGGAAAAGTCCAAAAGCCTTCCCAATAACTACAGCTTTACTGATAAAACTATGTAGTGTATTAATAATCTGTGAAAACTGGGCTTCAGAAAACATATCTATCATTTGAACATCACCAAGTAAAGTGTTCGCATTTGTTTTCATCCTAATAAAATAATTTTTCATCACACAGAAGAACAAAAAATGGTCTTTCACAGCTACTGACTGCTATTTGGAAATGTCTTGTGGTTGACTTAGTTATTTTTGTCTGTTAGGAAAAACCCACACTGCCTTTCATTCCACACTTTTTACAGCAGATCAGACAGGTCACCTTACCAAATCTTGGAACTCTACTGTCAGAATGAAAAATACACAAACTGACGTTTGACCTCTGTCTCTGAACACAGAGCAAACGTGTCAAGAAGAAGATGTAAAAGCCGCTTTATTGCACTTAGCTCAACCTGATAAAATATGACTTGCTATAGTGAGCGAGGAAGTAGATTTTTCTAGGCATGTTCCTGTATATAGCATGTGAAGTGAATGGCCACCCCGTATAATTTTTGATCAATGCAGGTGCTACCCGCTCCATGGTGTGTCTGATGAAGTAAATCTAACCCTCTTGTGAAAATCATTCCAAGTTGAAGTCATGTCCAATATACAAATAACTAATGAAGTTTCAGTAAATGTCCCTTTAAAGACAGGCCCCATTCAAGATACTCATGAATTCATAATATGTGAGACAAGTCATGTTAATATGTTGGGAAGAGATTTTTTGTGTAAGATGAATTGCACAATTCTCTGTACACCAGAAGGAGTGGCCATTCAGAACGAAGACGAACAAGCTGACTTCAAAATAAAATCAAAAGAGTCTGATGTCTGTTCACAGTTTTGAAAAGGGAAGATGTACCTCTAGATTTGAGATATACAGTAAGGGAAGCAGTGTGTGATTTTAATGGTAAAATCAGTGGACTGATAAAAGGTGTACAATCAGTGAGAAAAAAGTATAAACAGATGTGGTTTATCCCTGAACGCCCCAATATAACCTTACTCAAGAAGCTGTGTCAGGAATGGCATCCATGATAATACCCAAGGGCCTTGTAAACGATGTATTAAGCAGTCCCTGCAGTGGCCCAATTACGTGACTTCAAAAAGTAAATAAAAAGTGGAGAATAGTACAGGACATAGAAAAATTAAGAAAACTGTAATTCTCTGTTATCCAGTGGTACCGAATCTTGCTATAATCTTTGTCCAAATCCCATCAGGTGAAGAATGGTTCACAGCCATCAACCTGTGCGAAGGGTTTTTCTTCATATTTCTTCATGATTTTTAATGAGATATTGAAGAAGAATCTGGAGACTTTACGGTTGCCCTGTAATTAAATACTGGTTTAGTCACAGCTAATCTGTTAATTAAGTCCAAGACAAATGTAGGGCGGAAAATTAGACACAATTGCCTTGTTGATTCATCTCTCAGAGGGTGGGCATAAGGTGTGTCGTAACAAACTGCAATACTGCTAGAAAGCAGTTATCTATTTGGGACCCTATATTGAAAAGGGAGTGAGAAAGGTGTCCAAGGAGCACATCTCTACAATAATGATAATGAAGCCTCCCACAAGACAAAGAGAAGTGAGGATGTTGCTGGAAATGGTTAGCTACTGTTGTTAGTGGATGCCTAACTTTTCCTTTGTGGTAAAGCCTCTACAGAGCTTACACACAAACATGCAAGTGAGTCAGTACCCTGGAGCAACGAATGACTGACTGCCTTCCTAGAACTCGGAGACAAACCCTGGAGTGCTTTGGCTCTAGGAATGCCAGATTACGAGGATTTCTTTCTGTTTTGCATGAACGTGACAAATGTGCACTGTCTGAATTGGCACAGATTCATAAAGAAGTGAAACAAACAAATGGCCTACTTTTCTGCCTCACTGGCTCCAGTGGCCACTGCACTTCCCAGGGGCCTGAAATCAGTTGCAGCAGTCTGTGTGCGGTGATCCGACAGAGTGAAGAAATGTTGTTGGGTGATACACTTATTGTGAGTTCCTTAGTTGAGATTTTGCAGACTCATATTCAGACTCAGCATATGACAAACATCTCTCTGACAAAATATGAAGAAGTGATCTTTGTGTCTGAAAACGTCATGAGTCCTGCAATACTTTTGCCAATTCCAGATGGTGATGATGAGGAAGTGAATTTTGACCACGACCTACAAAACCATAACATTAGGAGCCAAGACCAGACATACTGGATACACCACTTCAAATGGCCAATGTGACATTGTAGATGTATCTTCTGTGAGGGACACTTATGGAACCTTGAGAGCAGCAACTGCAGTTTGCCCCACATCTGGTTTTGTGCATGCATCCTATTTGAGCAATGCAACCTCACATGTAGCTGAATCAATCGCCTTAGCTAGAGCATGCTCCGTGGCCAATGATCTGAGGGTCACCATATACCACTGGAGTGGTACGTGATTTTGCCCAGTTACAGTCACAAGTGGGGGTTTATGACATCTTGTTCCCCAATTCGTAACGTAATACATATTCTAAATCTTCTTGAAGCACTGCAGTTATCTAGTGACATTTCTACTGTTAAATGCGCTGCATACAAAAATGGTGATGACTTGATCACATGGGGCAGCATATATGCTGATAAGGTGGCAAACCACTGCACTCTTGATCCCAGTTCATTCAATTTAGAGGAGCCATGTAATATTGACAGTGATTATGAGACCAGTATGTTGTTGACAACGGTTCAGATGTTTAGTGAGCTCAGGAAACTTCAACATGAGTGCCCTAAGTGAAAAGGAGTAATGGGCAAGAGCATAGTATATCGTTTGAATTGTTTTATTAAGAATAAAGGATGGTACAAAATATATAGAAGTATACTTTCAAAGCATTTTTTTTTTTTCATCAAGTGATTCCGCACAAGATATATAAACTTATACATTCATACAAATATTCTGACTAGTTGGTTGAAGGATTGTGAGTAAACTTTTAAGAGAGAGTATGAAAAAAGAGCGGGGGTAGAGAGAAAGGAAGATTAATCATGGGGTGGGATAGAGGTAAAGATGTCTTATGAACTAAGAGAGGTGGGAAGAAGGTTAGAGAGAGAATTGATGAATGCATGAGGGGGACCAAGGGCCTTGGAGCCAGACTGACAAGGCTAGTACTTGAGTTGTTCGATTATTCCATATCTAATGCGAGTTGTCGTGTGGGAGTGTACGGTGTGGCAAATGTGCCTAGATTGTTATGATATAAGGTAAAGGTTCCAGCACATGAGAGAAGGTGGCACCAGAGGAGGCACGAACAAGGGATTGTCCACGGGTACATGCAAGTTGGAATGGGTTTGTTTAAAGAATGGGTTCTTCTTATATGCATTAGATTATCAGCCTATGGTCGGGTAAGAGAGCAAGGAGGGGTGTCTGATTACTCAGTCCGAGGACTAAAACATTTGCAAGGCGAAAGATCTGGGGGGGTGGAAGAAAAAGATAGGAGAGGAAGAGGGAGAGAGAATAGAAATGAGGGGAGGGGGAGGGCACGGGGATGGGGAGGGTGGGGGGGGAAGGAGAATGAAGAGTTCTGAGAGGACAATTGACGCTCGTTGACCGTCCACCAGCTCCCTCATGGCCTTGTCAGGAAGGGACTCCAGACTTCCGCGAATAGCGCCGCTTGATCCTGCAGGTTATAAATTACTCGCTCGTGGGTGGCAGTTTGGAACATGGCTGTCATCCATTCTGTTGGTGTAGGAGCAATACTGGACCTCCAGTGCCGGAGGATGCATATTTTAGCTGTGGCAATTGCCGTGTGAAGTAACCGTTTATGGGCTCGTGATCGGGAAGGGTACGGGCGCATATTGTGTAAAAGTATGAGTGGTGGCGGAGTCGGGCTTGGTATCTGTATAAAGTCTATCAAGGCGTGGCGTAGCGCTTCCCATAAGGGCTGTATCGTCGGGCAATGACATAGGATGTGGAGTAAATCACAATGGGAATCACTACATCGCCAACATTTCGCGTGTGGCATCAAGCCTGCCCTGAGAAGTTTAATAGGGATCCAGTACCATTCTTGGAGAACTTTAAATAGGCAAAATTTCAGGCAGGCTTCGCGTAATCCCCTGTCAAGGGCTACTATTATATCCAACCATTCTTCTTCCGTATAGACGACCTCGAGTCTGTCCTGCCATTTTATGCGCAGTCGTTCAAGAAGAGGCAGCGAGTAGAGATGATTTGTTAGCTCTACATATAGGCCCACCATAACGCCTCTGTGTCAGCCCCATTTCTAGAGATAAGTGACAATGGGTGAAGTTTTGAGCGTCCACGGGGGAGTTCCTAGGACTCTACGTATACAATGTTTGAGCTGCGTGTATCGCCACTGTAGGAAGTTGGCTCTGTATGCACTATTTCAAAGTAAGGAATAGTATGCACAGAGTCCAAGGGTTCCCCTTAGAGGTAAGATAGTGGCAAAAAGAGATAATACTAATGCTCTATTTTGTGGTAGTGACGGTCGAGCAGTAGGCTTATCAAAGGAGTAGTGTTAAGCATTTGTTGTACATACACACAGGAAATAAATGAGGAACACACACTCAGAGACAAATCCAGCCAATAGGTTTTGTTATAGAAAAATATATTTTCTTAGTTTATTTTAAGAACCACAGGTTCAAATTCAACATGTAATATCTCATTTGAAAGGTATTGCAGGTAAGTACTTTTGGAACTTTGAATAATTACAGTAGCATATATACTTTTCACATAAAACACAAATAGCTGTTTTAAAAGTGGACACAGTGCAATTTTCACAGTTCCTGGGGGAGGTAAGTTATTGTTAGTTTTAGCAGGTAAGTAAATCACTTACAAGTCTCAGGTTTGGGTCCAAGGTAGCCCACCGTTGGGGGTTCAGAGCAAACCCAAAGTTACCACACCAGCAGCTCAGGGCCGGTCAGGTGCAGAGGTCAAAGAGGTGCCCAAAACACATAGGCTTCAATGGAGAGAAGGGGGTGCCCCGGTTCCAGTCTGCCAGCAGGTAAGTACCCGCGTCTTCGGAGGGCAGACCAGGGGGGTTTTGTAGGGCACCGGGGGGGACACAAGTCAGCACAGAAAGTACACCCTCAGCAGCGCGGGGGCGGCCGGGTGCAGTGTGCAAACACGCGTCGGGTTTTCAATGGTTTTCAATGAGAGACCAAGGGATCTCTTCAGCGGTGCAGGCAGGCAAGGGGGGGGCTCATCGGGGTAGCCACCACCTGGGCAAGGGAGAGGGCCTCCTGGGGGTCACTCCTGCACTGAAGTTCCGTTCCTTCAGGTGCTGGGGGCTGCGGGTGCAGGGTCTTTTCCAGCCGTCGGGGTTTCAGAGTCAGGCAGTCGCGGTCAGGGGGAGCCTGGGGATTCCCTCTGCAGGCGTCGCTGTGGGGGCTCAGGGGGGACAACTTTGGTTACTCATGGTCTTGGAGTCGCCGGAGGGTCCTCCCTGAGGTGTTGGTTCTCCACCAGTCGAGTCGGGGTCGCCGGGTGCAGTGTTGCAAGTCTCACGCTTCTTGCGGGGAGTTGCAGGGGTCTTTAAATCTGCTCCTTTGAAACAAAGTTGCAGTCTTTTGGAGCAGGGCCGCTGTCCTCGGGAGTTTCTTGTCTTTCTTGAAGCAGGGCAGTCCTCTGAGGATTCAGAGGTCGCTGGTCCTTTGGAAAGCGTCGTTGGAGCAGGTTTCTTTGGAAGGCAGGAGACAGGCCGGTAGGACTGGGGCCAAAGCAGTTGGTGTCTTCTGTTCTTCCTCTGCAGGGGTTTTTCAGCTCAGCAGTCTTCTTCTTCTTGTAGTTTCAGGAATCTAAATTCTTAGGTTCAGGGAAGCCCTTAAATACTAAATTTAAGGGCGTGTTTAGGTCTGGGGGGTTAGTAGCCAATGGCTACTAGCCCTGAGGGTGGGTACACCCTCTTTGTGCCTCCTCTCAAGGGGAGGGGGTCACATTCCTATCCCTATTGGGGGAATCCTCCACCTGCAAGATGGAGGATTGCTAAAAGTTAGAGTCACTTCAGCTCAGGACACCTTAGGGTCTGTCCTGACTGGCCAGTGACTCCTCCTTGTTATTCTCATTATCTCCTCCGGCCTTGCTGCCAAAAGTGGGGCCGTGACCGGAGGGGGCGGGCAACTCCACTAGCTGGAGTGCCCTGTGGTGCTGGAACAAAGGGGGTAAGCCTTTGAGGCTCACCGCCAGGTGTTACAGCTCCTGCCTGGGGGAGGTGTTAGCATCTCCACCCAGTGCAGGCTTTGTTACTGGCCTCAGAGTGACAAAGGCACTCTCCCCATGGGGCCAGCAACATGTCTTGGTTGTGGCAAGCTGCTGGAACCAGTCAGCCTACACAGATAGTCGGTTAAGGTTTCAGGGGGCACCTCTAAGGTGCCCTCTGGGGTGTATTTCACAATAAAATGTACACTGGCATCAGTGTGCATTTATTGTGCTGAGAAGTTTGATACCAGACTTCCCAGTTTTCAGTGTAGCCATTATGGTGCTGTGGAGTCCGTGTTTGACAGACTCCCAGACCATATACTCTTATGGCTACCCTGCACTTACAATGTCTAAGGTTTGACTTAGACACTGTAGGGGCACAGTACTCATGCACTGGTGCCCTCACCTATGGTATAGTGCACCCTGCCTTAGGGCTGTAAGGCCTACTAGAGGGGTGACTTATCTATACTGCATAGGCAGTGTGAGGTTGGCATGGCACCCTGAGGGGAGTGCCATGTCGACTTACTTGTTTTGTTCTCACCAGCACACACAAACTGGCAAGCAGTGTGTCTGTGCTGAGTGAGGGGTCCCCAGGGTGGCATAAGATATGCTGCAGCCCTTAGAGACCTTCCCTGGCATCAGGGCCCTTGGTACCAGGGGTACCAGTTACAAGGGACTTACCTGGATGCCATGGTGTGCCAATTGTGGAATCAAAAGTACAGGTTAGGGAAAGAACACTGGTGCTGGGGCCTGGTTAGCAGGCCTCAGCACACTTTCAATTCAAAACATAGCATCAGCAATGGCAAAAAGTCAGGGGGTAACCATGCCAAGGAGGCATTTCCTTACAGCCACTCTTGGTTACTGTGGATGCCGAATTCTTCCTGAAGGGAAGCAAAAGTTTGGAAGCTATTTCCATCTATGACTTGAGATATGTTATGGATACCTGCCTCAAACCATTGGGGCCATCTGAGAAGGTTTCCCCCTATTTTTATGCTTTTATTCCCTGCAATAGGTGCCTGGGCGTGTATGAAAGGGTGTATACCAAGTAATTGGTGGGCTCTGCGCCATGCTGTGTTTGTGGCCGTGAGGATCGGGTTAGGTAAGGAGGGGTGATCAATGTATGTCCCTCCCATCTCTGTATGCTGTCCTCTTAGACGTTTCTCTATGGCTACCCATTGCGGGGGTCTGGTGTATCTGGAAGTGTGTACGCTAGCTGTGACAATTGTAAGGCTAATGAGTATTGTTCTACTGAGGGCAGGCCTAAACCTCCATAGGAGCGTTGTGCCAATATTGTTGTAGGTTTCAACCTTGGGCATAAGGAGCCCCAGACGAAGGTCCTTATGGATGCGTCAATCGAGTGGAGCAAGGAGAGGGGTACCAGTAGAGGGAGCATGCCTAATACATATGTGAAGCGCGGTAGGGTAACCATTCTGACGGCCTGTGTCCTGCCCCACATGGACAGACCTAGTAATGACCATTTGGCAAAGTCCTGCTTCATTCTGGATACAAGAGGGTCTAGGTTGTCCCTGATCATATGTTTCAGGCCTCGATTAATAAACGTCCCTAAGTATTTAAGGCGGGTCGGGTCCATTTAAATGGGAGACCATTTATTGCGGCTCTCGTCGTTACGCGAGATAATGGTAGCGCTTCGCTTTTGTCCCAGTTTACCCGGTATCCGGATAAGGATGCAAAGCCCTCTATGGTAGAGAGTAGTGCTGGCAGGGAGATTTCTAGGTCGGAAAAAGTTAGCAAAATGTCATCTGCGTAGAGATAGATTTTGGATAAGCCCCCGGTTAAAAGGATACCTTTTATCTGTTGGGAGTTCCGTATGGTAGCTGCCAGGAGTTCCATGGCCAACAGGAATAGGAGCGGTGACAGGGGGCAGCCCTGGCGAGTGCCTCTCCTGATGGGGAATGGATCTGATAAGAAGCCCCGCAGTTAACCTGTGCCGTGGGATGATCATACAATAGGCGTACTTTGGAGATAAATTGTTCTCCGAGGCCAAAGTGCTTCATGGTGGTAAACAGGTAGAATGCTTTCTCCGCATCTAGAATAGGGCTAGAGCTTCTTCTGATAATTGTAGGGATTCCAGTAAAGTATGGCAGAGAGTGCGCATATGGTTTCTAGCGGTGCGACCGGGTACGAACCCCACCTGGGTATTATGAATCAAAGACGGTATCAACTTACGTGTGCTGCTAAGACACTGGCTAGGAGTTTGACGTCTCCGTTCAGGAGAGAAATAGGACGATAGCTGCCGCAGAGGAGAGGATTCCTCCCTGGCTTAGGTAGGACAACAATCGTGGCCCTGTTGGACAGGGCGCCCAAAGAGCCTTCCTGACATGCTTCTGTGAGTGCTTCATGCACTGCAGTGATTGCCTTTTACCCGGCCCATCTGTAGAATTCCGCAGGGAATCCGTCCTCTCCCGGAGATTTATGATAGGGGAGATTTGCTATAACTTGCGTTATTTCTTCCCTGCTTATATCGCCTTCTAGGATGGCTTGGCCGGCCTCCGACAGACAAGGTAGGTTGGCCGCGTTAAGAAATGCCTCCATCTGTGTATGATCAGTCGTTATTTCAGGGGCATAAAGATGACGGTAGTACATGGCAAATTCGTTCACAATGTCTTGCGGGCGGGTCAGTACCTCTCCTAAGGAGGATGTTATGGCCGAGATGGCGGAGGCAGCCTCTCTTTGTCGGAGCTGAGCGGCTAAGAGACGTCCTGCCTTCTCGCCTTGTTCATAGTGGCCTCCGCGTAATTTTTGCAGCGCGTATTCCGCCTGAGAAGTATAGAGTTCATTGTGTGCCATTCGGGCCTGTTCTAAGAAGCGGCACAGCCCACGGGACGGTTGGGCAGTGTATTGTTTTGTAAGGTTCTGGATTGTGTTTTCTAAGGTAGTTTGGCGGGCAACTCTGTCCCTATTGGCTAATGCTGCGTCTCGCATCATGTTCCCTCTCAGGGTCGCCTTTGCCGCTGCCCATAGGACCCTTTTGGAGGCCACAGTGCCCGTATTTTCGGCCATGTATGTGGACACGTGGGTCCTAAGTTGCTCCTTCCCTTGGGGGGAGCGGTATCCATGCACAGCAAGGCGCCATGGTTTTCGGCCGGGGAGGGATAGGCCTACCTGGACCAGAAGTAGTATTGGGGAGTGGTCTGAGAGACCGCTATCTAGGATACAGGTGTCTAGCATTTGAGGGATTACAGTGTGTGATACAAGGAAATAGTCCAGGCGTGATTGGGTGCCATGGACAGATGATAGGACAGTATATTCCTTATCTTTCGGGTGTTGTATTCTCCAGCAGTCAACTAGGCCGACATCCGTAGTTAGGTCCGTCAGGAGTGCCCTGTCATGATTGTTGCCTACATCAATGGGGCCTGTCCTGTCCAATATGGCATCTTGGACGAGATTCCAGTCCCCCCGATTATATAACGAGTAGTTCCAATTTCGGTCAAGTGGCGATTTAGTTGTAGGAGGACTGGGCGCTTTGAGCCGGTTGGTGCGTAAACGGAGCCCACACATAGGAAGGTATTTCCTAGTTTTAGTTTGGCAAATATATATCTTCCCTGCACGTCGTTCCATGTTTTAATGTTTGTGATCGGAAGGGATTACGCGTTAGTATCGCCACTCTGCATTTGTGGGGCGCGCTGGTTCTGAGCTCTTGGTCCGCTGGGCAGCAGCTAAAAGCAACCTTTCCTACCCAATCCCGTTTAAGCTTACTGGATTCCAGAATGTCGAGGTGGGTTTCTTGAATCAGGGCGATATCTGCTCTTTTGGATTGAAGGTAGGACAGTATCTTTTTCCGTTTAACATAACTCGTCATGCCATGCACATTCCAGGAAAGGATCCGTAGTGGTTGTGTCGCTTGAGAAGCGTTCCCTGACATTCTGGGCGGTTGTGTAAGGTCACACCGGTTCCGGGAATGGCGCTAGTGGAGGGGGGGTGAAACTTCTTTGGCTGTTAGAATGGGGGTTGTATTTGTTATGGTGTGATGGCTTGAGGGTGGGGGGGCAGCTGGTGGGGGCCGGGTGTTCTCTCCAGAAAAGGAGTAGGGAGGTAGGTAGGGGCAAAAGAAGAGAAGATAGAATAGATAGGGGAAAACCAAAAGGGGGTGCAGAGAAGAGAGGGTAAGAGAAGAGAAAAGAAAAGAAGAGAAAAGAAAAGCAAAGGAAAGGAGGGGGATATAAAAATCGATATATAGAACAAGATTAATAAAATAACCAAAAAGAGTACTGAAAAAGAAGATAGAAAAGAGAGGGATGGGGAAGCTAGGGGTCCAGCCTCCTTAGCTAGATCTGTAAACGGCAAATCCGATTCCTCTCGGAACTCTTGTGCCGTCAGGGTGGTCTTTGCCGGGGAGGCGAGGGGGGGAGCAGCAGGCAGCCGGTTATCAGTATGACGATGACAGGGATAGGGGAGGGGTTCATGATTGTATATGGGGATGGGGCTGCTCGGCGACGAGTGATGACAAGTATGGAGTTTGGATGGCTGAAGTGTTTACCGGTTTGAGATAGAGGGTAGTCGCTGTGTCTGTGTAATACCGTCCTATAGTATTATAGATTGTGGGAGTGATTTGATAAGAGAGAAGGGGAAAGAGGGCAATGCAGGGGGTTGAGAATATGTTGTGGTATTGTAAAATAGTAAAATAAGGGCAGGGTAGATGTAGATGAAGGGAAGAAGATAGGTAGGTAGGGGGAGGTTGGAGCGGGGGAGGGAAGGGGGCGGATGGGACAATACGATTCTGGTTCATGTGAAGGCACAAAAAGTTGTAGGTATAATACATCCTAAGTACTTCTTTTCATCTAAAACGTCACTCTATCACATAAGACAGCATTACTGTAACTTATCAACTCTGATAACATAATATATCGTAATGCCTTATCACACAGTTATGTTTTTGGCTGTTGAACTGGGTGCCAGGAAAGTTGTCGTGGAGTAGGTAATGAGAACTGCCGAACCCTGGACTATGCATGGACCACGTGTGTCTCGCTTCATTTTTAAAACCTTGTTTTGTATTATTACATCATAATACTATAAGGGGAGGCATATTCAGATATTGTCAATTTACTAGCTTAACATGTGATACCATCAGGAACGTCCTGTCCTGTATGGAGATTGCGTAAATCAGCAATAATTAGTCTGGGGACGAGAGCGTGTGTTCAGTGGAGGCTATTAACAATTTATGTTATGATACTGTGGTATGTAGTATTGTGTTAGAAAGGGTGCTAATGTACATTGGGTTGCGTGTCCTAGGGTTTGGATTGGTTCCCTTTTATTTGACCTGATCTCGGTCCCTGGGGTAGCTGTGGGGGTTGGTTAGCTCTGGCGTCGGGGTTAACCTTATGTATTGTACGGTGGAGCAGGTTTAGTTTGTGCTGTGTTGCTTGCTGCTGTAGGGTATTCTGTGGCGCGGTAGAAGTGCGTCAATTTCTTTATTATGTGTTTGGAAACACTTGTGTAAAACTATAAAGCCAGGTCTTATCTCTTATGTAGCATGTGAGGGTCGGTGGGATCTAGACCAGGTGCTGGTGTGTGTACTCTGTCTTACACTAGAAGCAATCTACAATCTACTTGATGGTGTCACATTATTAGGTCTTATATTACAGTATAAAGAACATGGGCATATTAATCGCATAACTTTACCAACGACACCAACGATCATAAATCGTTATGGGGAAAGTACACATATGTAATCTGAATAGGTACTCATCCGTCCTCGGGGTCGACGGCGGCTATGTATCAATGTTCAAACAATTGTCTCACATATGCACGACATCGCGCGCCTTCTCAAGAAGATGCAGTCGTTGGTTTTAAAGAGGAGCGGGATTTGTCTCTTTCCGATAGCTGGGTGTGGGCTGCTACAGCATGTAAGATCTGGCCCCTATCATCATGCGATCTGGCTAGTCTCTCCATGTCTCTGCCTCTTTGACTTGCATCAGTGTCATATAGGGCCGTATTTTCTTTCTCCATCCCTGAGGGGAAAGTTCCATTACCTTCATTATCCCCTGCAATATATTGCGGACAGCTTGTGTTGGTAGAATCCATGGGTTGAGGTTGAAAAGAGTCAAGGAAAAATCTAAATTCTTCGGGATTGTAAAAGTCCTTGGATACTCTGTTTTTGGTAACCCACATTCTTGCAGGGTCAAAAAGGCCATCATTCATCTCCTGTTGGCAGAGCCGGGGTCGTAGAGCTAGAAAGACCTTTCTGCGTTCATTGGTCTCTTTGGAATAGTCGGCGGTTATTTGAATGTCATGCTGATCTACTCGAAAAGGTCCGTGGCTACGTGCCGCATGGAGTATTTGACGGGTTTGGTTATGCCTTAGCAGGCATGCAATGATTGGTCTGGGCCTTGAGGTGTTGTTGGAGCGTTTCGGGCCTACTCTGTGTGCCCGTTGAAATTCTAGCGGTGGGTCGAAATCTAGTGAGGTCAGTTTTGAGAGGGTGGAGCTCAGGAAGGCCTGCATATCTGTGCCTTCTTCGTTTTCCTGGATCCCAAGCAGACGGATGTTATCTCTCCGACTTCTATCCTTCATGTCCGTTAGTTTACTCCTAAGGTAGAGGAGATCTTGGTCTCGGTCCTGGGCCGCAGTAGCCTGCGCTTCCAGTGATCCCATGTGTTGTTCCAATCCCGTCACCCTGGATTGGAAGCCTGCAATGTCAGATCTCATGGATTTGGTCTCCAATGTTAGCGAAGTTATAGAGGCGTCCATTCCCTCTATGCGTCGACTGACAGTGGTGATTTCCTGTAGTATCCGTTCCATAGTTGTGGAGTGTTCTTTGTCAGACCTAGTGATGGGATCGGTTGGGGGTGGCGATGCGTGAGGGCCTGTCGTTGTAGGGGTTAAGCGTTTGTGGTGGAGCGTTTCTGAGAATAATAGCTGTCTTGCCGGTTTGCTAGCGGGTTTGTGGTTCGGTTTGCTATCAGGCATCGCCTTAGCGGTCTGCAGTGGCTGCCCTATTAAGGCCCGGGCTTTCCCTCCTCGAGGTCCGATAGGTGTGTAGATTTCCTGGCAGGTGGGGAGGTTATGACAATGAGGATTCCGCTATGGTTGGGTCGGTGTAGGGCCTGTTGTGACCCAGAGTGTTAATGAGTCTGTGTCCTCTATTCACCATGTATGGCTCTCCTGCGATGAAGTTGGATTGCGGGGAGTATTAAGGGGAGGGGCAGCCGTGTTTTTCTTCCAACCTTTTGCCAGCAGTCCAACCTAATTAAGAACATGTATTCCTGGGCGCCCCTTCCGTCGTCACCGGTATCCCCCTGGCACGTGTGGATTAAGATGGTTCCTGCTCCTGAGCCTGGGTGCTCTGGGTAAAAAGAAAAGGAAGGGAGGTGGGTGGTAATGAGGCCCGCCTCTGCGGCCTAGCTCAAGTTGTCTGCCCCTTGCGTGTTTTTCTTTTCCGCGTGTCTTTTTGCCTCATCTTTCTTATGTTGTTATCCCATCTTGTCGTTGGTCCTTTTTTGTTGCTCTCCCGTTATCCTCTGCCCCCCTCCCCTTTTTTTTTCTTTTTTTTTTCTCCTTTTCTTTCTTTTTTATCATTTTATTATCTTGCCCCTTCTTTCCGCGTCTCCTTCCTGCATGTCCTGTGGGGAAAGGGTTATAGGGTGTTGCCCCTCTCCTGATACGGGTAGTTTACTGGTCCTTCCTCAACTCTTCTGCATTCTCCTGCGCCTCCATTCCTCCAGCTCCTTCTGGTCTTCACCTTCCTCCTGCTCCCTCCATCCCCCTCGCTCCCCCTCCACCTGTTTCCCCCCTCCTCCTCTCCTTTGTCTGCTCCCCCTTTCTTCTTTTCCTTCCTCCTCCCCTATTCTTTCCTTCTCTCTTTCTTCTTTATTGGTATTGTTTATTTATTGGGGGGGAAGGAGGAGGAGGGGTCGACGAGCGTAGTGTCCCAGTGGAGGGTGGTCGGTAAAATGGCACAGCGTCTCCCATCAGCGCTGGGGAAGGGGGGGAGCCGTACCTTTGCTGCCGGTAATTTTTTCCACTGTTGAGGCCTCTCTTCCCCGGGCTCCGGAGGTGCGGTCCCGCTCCTCCGATGAGGCCTCCGCCATTGTGTTGCTTGTCAGAGGGCCCCCAATATTCCAGGTGGTCTCCCTGCCAGGGACCGGGGGTCCAAGGATGAAAAGGGGCCTCCGTTGCTCCCTGGGCCGACTCGTGTCTGTCAGCTCTTCTGGCACGTATCAGGAGCGTGGCAGCCTCAGAAGGGGTTAGCGCCGAATATGGTGGTTTCTCCGGACGCCTACGTGCCCCCGCCACCTCCCCAGGATAGCCGCGGCACGGAGCTCACTCTCTAGGCAGCCATCTTGCTTCGTGGCCCGGCCATGCCCCCAAGAGCATAGTATATCAAAATGCTAGCGGGATCTAGGTTTCCAGTGAGGGTAGGCCTGTGTTACCAAATTCAAATCAACACTTCCATGATCCTATTCATGTTGTAAGGGATGGGATTGGATGATTCACACGTTTCAAAAGTATTGGTTTAGTCCCCATTTCCGAGCTATGGCTGAAAATCTGTTAATTGTGCAGTACATGTCAACAGGTAAATGCCAACAAGAAAACACTTGTGACCATGGCCCTCATAGGGAAAGTCTGATGGACCATTCAATCATATGCAGTTCCACTTTATGGAAATGCCAGTGTATAACGGGTTGAGGTAGATCTTAGTAGTAATATGCTTTTTCTACAAGTGGGTCAAGGCATACCAACTAGAAAATGTGATACTCTCACAGTAGTCAAACTATTACTGAGGGAGCTTATTGCTAGATTTAGCATGCCAGTTTCTTTAGAATAGTCCGTGAGACATATTTTAAAAATGAAGTTATCAAGTTACTCTCTATATCCTTAACAATCAATCAGATATTTCGCTGTAGATACAGACCAGAAGGATCAGGAGTTGTAGAGCAGGTTAACAGTATGTTAAAATCCAGGTAGCAAAGATGTGCACCTCCACCACCCTAAGTGGCCCAATGCACTCCCACTTGTTTTGATGAACTTCAGAAGGACACCAAGTAGAAGAGGTTACCCCTCTCCCTCCACACAATCACCCATGAAGTGCTGATGGAAAGAGCCATGAGACATCCTTTTGTCCTTGCAGTTGTGCTTAGAAATATCACAGATGACCTAATTTCTGAACATTGTAATGGAATGGCTGATGTGGTGCGTTCCATCTCTCATCATGTTGGCTTAGCTACACCAACTGCGAGGCAGGAGTGGTGCCACAATCTCACCCCTGGTGACGTGTTATTGGTAAAAAACATGTTCACAAGACCTGCTTGAAGCCTCTCTAAAAGGGCATGCACTAGGTGATCCTCGTGACAAACTGCTATGAAATGAGTTGGATTACCACAACTGATTCAAGTGCCACATGAAAACAGAGTGAGAGGAACCAATGAAGAAGTGGTGACAACCTTTATTTCACCGAACTGAACCCCAGCGTGATGTGTGAATCTAGGGGGAGAAAGAGCACAGAAGGGTCTTTACTGAATAAGTATCCGCAAAGCCAGTCAAATTAAGCACTAGACCCACATTGGCGTGATCAAGGAGAAGATGCTCAAGAGTCTTGAGATAAAAGAAATGATCATAGACCAATGTTAGAGTTCCACATCTCCAGCATCCATGGTGAGGCTATGGTTACTGCTAGAGGTCATCAAATTGGGTGATCAGATTGAAAATAGTCCTCAACCTGTGGCAAACAGAGTAAGGGTACCAGCAGATGTTTAAAACTGATCTAAACATGAAAAATGGGCCTTGTGTCATTAGCACATTAAGTGGAGGAGTGTATTGTGAAAAGAGTTTGGTCAAGAGAGGCAGACAAAGGGAAAAATACAGGACAAAGAACAATTACCGGAAACAAATGAAGAAGAAACAGATAAAATAGAACAAGCTGACAGTGGTGGTGGCCAGCCAAAAGGCTGAAGAAGCTAACAGAAAGTGTGCATCTACTAAAAAGTAATATTAAATCCGTATCCAGCAAGCTAAACAATTAGATGAGGAAGCTGGTAATTTGGCAGACTACCCATCAATTCTGAAACACCTCCATGTGTTTCAGAACTGGTTTAAAGGCTGAAACAATCATTCTTGAATATCTTCTTAATGGAATACTGAACTGAGACTTAACCTGAATTTTTTAACTCTGCAAAATGTTCTAGAGTCTGTTTTGTTTTATACGTTTGGTTTCCAGTTGAAGATACTAGGCTTTCTTTCTTGAAAGTCAATGAATACTTTAACTAACCGTGCTGCTTTATTGATTTTGCACCACAAAATTACTTAGATTTGTTATTTTATGTTTCCTTTTCAAATTCTTTCTAGAAGAAAACATGGCAAGCTGCATTTTTTACAAATAACCGTAATAGTTATGATACTATTAACATTCATAGTAGGCTAATTAGTGGGATGTAACTATTCAGTTGGATATGCCTCTCCTCAAAACAGCAATAACCTGGCCTTGACAAATAGCAGAAATAAAGCAAATAAAAAAATTATGCAGAGAGATCATTTTATAGGTGATTTTAAAAAGAATATATATTTTAATTTGTTAAAAGAGTATTCAAATATCGTGAATATCAGTGATTGCTCTATATGTACCTTCCTACCTGCATCAGCAGTTGAAACTGTGACATGTCAGCATCTTCCTAATACATACCCACTGCCATGTAATATATTCATACTTGTGTTCTATTGTCAGGAATACCCCAACCAGGCTAGCTTAGGAAAGGTCTACCTCACTGGGTCATGTAAGGGGATCAAATTAATCATGGCATTAAACCCAACCTGATGCCAGGGTCGAATTTAATACCACAGTTAATGTTTAGCAACGTTTACAAAATTATCACTCTGCACTCCAGCGAGTCCAGTGGTCTAACAAAGACCCAGGCACACAGACAGCTCTATGTCTGCCTGGGGAGACGTGTGAACGAGTCCCAGGCTCAGGAACAAAGGCATTTGCCACAGTGAGGTGTTACCTTCTCTCCTAAAATGGCCACTCAGGGTGTTAGCCCAAAATGCATGCTTCAAAGGGGAAGAAGCCTTTGTGATGGAAGTAGTGATAACACCTCTGAGCAGGATGCCTTTTGCTCCTGCAGACAAAGTGGAGACAGGGCCAGAGAAGAAAAACTCACCCCCAAACTGGCTTTTCCGTGGGTGTATAGCCATCTGGTAGCCACACCTCTAGGGTTGGCTACCAAGCTCCCGGTGACCGAAGATGGGTCGTGCCATCTTGAAAGGGGCAAGAATATTGCACTCTAGGATAGCCAGGTGGCCCATATTACCGGAAGCTTGTAACTAGGTAGAAGGGTACCCAGTAGCATGGTCCCCTCGGGGCTCTCTTCCTGGGATAAATAAGGCACACTGACTCACGTTGGATTTAGAGACAGGACTGAAGAAGGACTGCCAAGTTGCCCTTGGAATCACATAAAGAGAGGCTGCAATGTTGGAAGGACTCCACCTGCTGCACTTTGGGCTAGTGAAGATTGGACTGTGCCTGTGGCTCCTGGCTTGGGGGGAGGGGGAGTTTATTTCTGGCCCCAGATCAAAGCAGTGACTCCAAGCATCAGTCGGCTGATCTCCTGGTACAAGCCCTAAGGACAGAAGAAACCAAAATCAGCAAGTTGGTAACCACCACAGAATTTTTGCCGCTGCCAGTCACCAGGTACCCAAAGGGACAAATCTGAGATAGCCAAAAGTTGCACTTGAGTATGCTTGACCTTGGAGTGGTATCCAAGTCCAGATTCGTCACCCCCAAGAGACACTATCCCCCAAGTAAGGATGCCAACCCAAATGCTGTGCAATGAGGTCAGTCACCCAACATTGGCTTGCCTGCTACCGCAACATAGAGGACTTTGAGGGACCCCCAATCTCTGTGGCCAAAGTCACTCCATTCAACCGTGGACTGAGGAGCAACCAATAAGACAGTCCCATCGACCACACCACAACCGGAGCATCCTTTCAGCATCTTTTTGCCTGCATCCTCAGCATCAAGACCACTCCTTTGATGTCTATGGCGGTTGCCTTGTAAAGTTTGAAACTTGCCTTAAAAATGCTCTGGTGGCAGGGTAACTGTCCAAAGTGGCCACTCTGCCCCCCTAGACTTCTGCCAAGTCAGAATTGGTCCCCCAACCTCGGCCAGGGAAGTTGAACCAACTTTTCCAAACTTTTCAAAAGTTTATAAACTTTTTGTTGACCAATGCTTGTTTGAAGTTGCATTTACAAGTGATAATATCTTCTAAAATATCTATCTCTGGAACCCGCCAGGGGTTTTGGCTCATTAAGGTCTCTAAAAATTCATAAAATATAATTTATTTTTATAAACTTATATCCAAATTCTTTCAGGTTGTGCCTTTCTTATTTCATTGTTAGGTGCTGTTAGATGCATTGCATTAAGTTCCTTTACCAAGTCTTACTGCTCACAGCCACAGCAATCCAGGGTTGAGCTAAAGTTTAAATAAAAGAGCCTGACTCTGCCCAACGCAGAATTTGTGAGTGTATGGCACTATAAGGTCCCACAGCCATATCTTACAGTACACTCAAATCCTCACAACAGGTCTTCAGCTTCTCAAGGACTTCAAGAAGTGAGGAGGAGACCCAGATGTGTTGGGGGAGGTCGTTCCAGGATTTGGTGGCTTGATAGGCTATGAGTGACCTCCTGTTCTGCTGCTGTGGATGCAGGGTATATATTAGAGTGAGAGTGATGCTGAGTGAAGTTGTCTTGTTGGTTGGTGGAAGTGAAGCCAGTGAATGAAGTATGCGGATCCCATGGTGCGTAGTGACTTGAATGATTGTGTGAGAAGTTTGAACTGGCAGCGCTTCCGGGTGGGGAGCCAGCAGAACTCTCCAAGTAGTAGTGTGGTGTGGGTTTGCTGCGGCAGGTTGACGACAAGTCTGTCAGCAGTATTTTGGATGGTTTAAAGTATGTGAGGAAGATGGATTGAGATGCCAGTGTGTAGTGTGATGTTGTAGTCCAATTTGCTTGTTATTAGGGCCTCTGTGATGCTATGTCTAGTGTTGAGTGGGAGCCACTCAAAGGTTTTACTTAACATGTGGAGGATGTGGAAGCATGAGAAGGTGACAGTGTTGGCCTGGGACTTCATGGTGAGCATGGTATCCAGGATGGGGCCTAGGTTCCCAAGTGTCATTGGTTAGAGTGTATGAGAAATTGGGTTGTTGGTGGACCAGGGTGTGAGCCCTGGTCAAGCAACAGCCATAGTGCCTTGCAGGGTGAACCACAAAAAGTCAGGTTAAACTCAGAGTCAATGTGTTAAGTATTTATGCAGTATACAAACAGCAAAATAGTGAATACACAACAAATAAATTAATCCAGTTTAGAAAAATAGAGTACCTTTTAATAAATCAATTGACACTAAAACCATGAAATTCCAATTAGTGGAACCAGAGTTCTGAGTTTTTAAAGTTTAACGTTCAAAATAGCAAGTCCTCCATTTTGGAAAATGGCCACCTGGGCACCTTTAGCGCCACAACAAAGGGTTAATAAATGGATGAAGAACTCTTGGGGGTTCAAGACTCACTCAGGCTAGGTCCAGGTGCAGGTTTAGGATAGTGGGAACCTGGTATGTTCCTGTGGCTCAGAACAGGAAACCAGCTCAACTAGACCTTGGAGTCACTTCTGAAGTCCTGGGTGCAGGAGGTGATGCAGGGCTCTACAGCAGGGCTAGCCTTTAAAAGTTCCAAGCAGGCTCCAGGCAACAAAGCAATCCTTCCAGGTATAGCAGCAGTCTGGCAGAGTGCACTGCCGGTTATAGCAGCAGGCAGTCCTCTGAGAGTCCTTAAGCAGATCCAGTAGTGAACTGAAGAGCAGGTCTGAGAGCCCTATTTTTATACCCTGCTGCCCTGCTACTAGAGCTTAAGTGAAGTTTCCGGAAAGGTTCTCTGAAGTTCCAGGAATTTTCTGCCTCCCCTGCCCTGGCTCCTAGCTGTCAGCACTGAAAATACAGGGACGTTAAGCCTACTGTGTGGTGGCAGAACCCAGTCTATTCAGCTGCAAGTAGAGCTGGGCTTAGCTCTGCCCCGATCAAGTCTGTTATTGGCCCATTCCGCCTCTGCTAATCCCCTCATTGTGTGACTGTCTTGGGTGAATTCACAAAGTCCCAACTGTCAATTACACCCAGTCATGCAACCCTATGCAGGTTACAGGCACAGAGGGCTAAGGGCATGAAAATGGAAACCTTTTAAAAGTGGCATTTTCAATAGTGTGATGATAAATCTGACTTTGCCATTAATAAGGGTTTATCATTTCAAGTTCATAGGTACCAAACATGACATATCTGTCACATCTGGTTTAGGAATTACAACATATTCATTTTAATAAGGAATTCCCAGCGTTACCATATGGGAGAGGGTAGGCACCTAATTAGTGGGAAAACAAATTTGGGAGTTTTTCACTACTAGGGCATGTAAAACTAACAAGTACATGTCCTGACTTTTAATTACACAGCACCCTGCCCTATGAACTACTGAGGGTATACCTTAGGGGTTACTTATATGTAATAAAAGGGGGGGGGGGTTAAGGCTTGGCAAGGGGATCTAAATGTGAACACTGCCTTTAGGCTGCAATGGCAGGCCTGGGACATGTATACAGTCTACCTACGTGGGCGCACAATAAGTGCTGCAGGCCCACGGGTAGCATGTAATTTACAGGCCCTTAGTATATGGTATGTCACTATACAAGGGACTTTACATGTAAATTAAATATTGCAATCAGGTATATGCCAATCAAATCATGTTTAAGGGAGTGAGCACATGCACTTTACCACTGTTTAGCAGTGGTAAAGTACACAGAGTTCTATGGGTAACTGAGAAAAATCCAGCAAAATGGTGGAAGAAGGCAAAACGTTTGGGGTGACCCCGTAGAGAAGGCCATTTCCAACAGGGTGGGTCCAAGATTGGCAGGCCACCAGGTGAATCCAAAGGATAACTCTTATTCCCGAAGGTAAGCGCATCAGTTTTGTCGGTGTTGAGCTTAAGGCAGTTTTATTTCATCCATTTGGCCACACTGATCACGGACTGTTTGAAGTTTGTTTTAGGGGTGACGGAAATGACTGAGAGGAGAAAATGAGCTGAGTGCCGTTGGTGTAGGAGATGATGTTGATTCAATATGATCTGATGATGTTTGCCAGAGGTGTCATGTATATGTTGATAAGTGTGAGGCTGAGTGTTGATTCCGGTGGGACTCTGCAGAAGAGGTCCTTTGGTTCTGGTATGAACAGTGAGAGTCTGACTCATTATGTTCTTCTGGAGAGGAAGGAGGGTAACCATTTGAGTTCAGGTCCTTGTATTCTCTCTGTGTGTAGTGTGCTGATTAGAGTGCTATAGAGATGGTGTTGAAAGCGGTGAGAGGTTAAGGAGGAGGAGGGCGGCCGTCTGTTCCCTGTTGAGGATGGTGCGTATGTCATTTGTGGATGTGATGAGGGCTGTTTCAGTGCTGTGGTTGGTTTAGAATCCTGATTGTGAGTCATCAAGAGATAGTTGTGTTCTAGACGGTCAGAGAGTTGCTGGCTGTTCTCAATGACTTTGGCTGGAAAGAGGAGCAGCGAGATGGGTCGGTAGTTGCTGAGTACTTTGGGATTGGCTGAGGATTTTTTGAGGAGGACAGTGACTTCAGAGTGTTTCCAACTATCTGGGAAGGAGGCAGTCTTAAGGGAGGTGTTGTTGATGGAAGTGAGTGTAGTGCTGATCGTTGCTGTTCCCAGTTTGTAGATATGGTGGGGGAAGGGGTCTATGAGAGCTCCCGCATGGACTCTCTTCATTACTGCTGCAGTGTCCTTGATGGATAGAGGGTTCCATTCTGTCAGTTGGTAGTCTTTGGCTGGTGAGGTTAGCAGGCTGGGAAGGTCGATGAGGGGGTGGCTGGGGTTTTAAGTTACTGTCGATCTTGGTGATTTTTTTGTGGAAGTTGGGGAGGTTGTCGCAAAGTTATTGTGTAGGAGTGATGGTTTGGGCTTCGGGTGTTAGGTTGGTGAATTCCACCATGGTGAAAAGTTTGTTGCATTTGTTGGAGCTAGATTCGATTATGAGGGTCAGGGCCTTTTTCTTGGTCTCTTTTACTTGATGGTGCTAGTGTCTGAGTGCTGCATTCTTCTTTTAAGTGTTCTCAGGAAAATATGAAGGCCCATAAAAGCTGTTTTAATGTATGTAATTAGTGTTGTTCTTTTAATTAAATCTTTGGGACATGGGGACCCAAACATTCAATCTTATGATCTAGAGGGGTTATATTCAGTGTTGTTTTTATGAAATGGACATTCGTTGGAATTGGTGTACAATTTTTTCAACTTCCTGAATCCTATTGAGTGATATATTGGATTTTAACAGTATGGAGTTGTTTTATTCATTAATTGAAGACTGGAACATATGTACGCATACTACATCTAAATAATTCCTCTAGGAGCATATTTAAGTGAGACTTTTAGAAAGTGGGCATTTTCCTGCTTAAACCATTCTGTGACTGCCTGTTTGTGGATTCCCTGTCTGGGTCAGACTGAGAGTTGGGCTGTTTGTGAATCCCCTCTAGACAGTGAGACAAAGGGAGCAGGGGAGTAGCCTACATATCTTGTTGGGCCATCTGAGCTAGAGTGGAGGGAGGAGTGATCACTTACACTTGAGTGAATTGTGCCTGCCCTCACACAATGCAGTCTCCAGCCCCCAAACAATGCAATCTCCAGCCCCCTGGGTGTGTGTCTGGGGCCTGGCCTGGGCAAAGCAGGATCCTGTGAACAACAGAGACTTTCCTTTGAAGTTTGCCTACTTCAAAGACAGAAAGGGGTATAAGTAGTGGACCCAAAACCCCAGACTTTTAGATTACTTCTGGGATCAAGAGAAACATCTGCCAATGAGAAGAGCTGAGGAGAAGTGCTGCCCCTATCTGTCGCTGTGCTTTGTTGGGCTATCATGCAGTTGCTGCTTCTGCCTGTGCCAAGCTACCAGGGGAGTGAGTGGGGGTTTAACCAGGTATGTTTCTCCTTTGCCCTGACTAGAGTGAGGGTCCTTGCTTGGACAGGGGGTAACCTGACTGCCAACCAAAGACCCAATTTCTAACAGAACTGAATCTTCGACAGGCAGAGGCTAAATGGATTAGCAGTTTGAGGTTTTTGGAGAAATTACTTAACATTGAGAATGAGCTTGACTACTTATTATGAGGTCACAATGCTGAGGAAACATGTTAGAGAGACGAGTAGGAATTTTAGGGGTTCATTCTTCGCGATTACAAGGGTTGTGATACTGAACCTCCGTCCCCCCCACCTTGGTTATTGAGGTATTTCTGTGATTTCCATAAGGACCCCATTTGAGTGGAAAAGGTCCATAATTTCATATAAAGAAATTAGGACTTAACAGCATTCATTTTTTACAACAGATGCAAAAGCTTCAATTGATTGGGGTATAATACAATCACGGACTGTTAATTCGTTAGGGAGGGGAACCCATGGAGACACTCAAAAATAAAGCAGTGTCAAGTAGTAGCTGGAAATACTGAACACGTGTTTTTAGACTGTAGACTGCTGCTAGAATAGAGTTGACCAGATTGGAAAAACTATGGAGGAATAAGCCTGATGATGGAGATTGGATGTGACTGACTGGTCCGTAGAATGAACCAATAGAGACTACTATTAGAATAGAAGAGGCCTGAATGGAAACCATTTTTTGATCATTTTCTTGGGGTCTTATGGATTAGCTGTAACGAGGATTCTACGAAGCTGAGCTGACCAGAATGGAAACCACTAGGAGGGATAAGCTTTGTGACAGGGATTTGAGGCAGCTGATTGACCCATAGGAAGAAATAATAGAAATGAGTGCAAAGGAGACTACTGCGGACCAGAATGAAAACCATTATTGAGTAAAGAAACACGTCTCTGATAGTGTACCTTTGAGGGCGAGGTTCTGATTGGCCATCTGTGGTTTTTAGAGGGAGAGGAAAATGGCTTTTTTGCATACCGGTCCAGGGAGAAGGAGGGAATTCGCCAGGATCAAAACCTTGTTATGCCCTGATGAAGCTCTTGTCCAAGGGTGAAACACGTTGGCTGGGCTGGATGTTCAATTTGTGAAGAATAAAGTGTCTGAATTTGAAGACTGCCCTCTACGTCTAGTTGTGTGTTTATGAACTAAATGTAAGAATCTCTGTTCCCATCTGAATGGACTTTAATATGATTAAAATCTCTTTCTGGCCTTAACATGGACACTACTCCAATGTGCCAGTGAGTATTTGGCAAGCTCTCGCTATTCCGTTTTTATTCTATTTTGTGAGGTCTGTGGGTGGTGGGGATTTGTTCTTAGGTGTAGCGCTACATAGTAAAACCAGAACACTAGCACTTGTGCGATCACAAACGACCAACTACTACTCTGTTTGGTTTGTACGGAAACAATCAACGCTGGGGTGTATGGTGTAATGAAGGAGTGGGAAGAAGCAAGAGGTTGAATCGGAGAAACTGTAGTGTAATTGGATGTACTAAAGGAAGTAAGAATTTCGAAAATCATGAGTGGGAAGAACTGACAAAGGTTTGTTTTAATATATAATAGTATTAGCAAGATAATGACCTGTATGTGAAGTTGATTGCATATATTCTACCATTTAATAGTGTAGGCCTCGATTTCCAAATGGTTAACCATTTGCAGCCATCTTTCAGTACAGTGATCTTTTCACTTCTGTCTTCTGCCTACAGAGTAAGGCACAAGCAACTTTATAAACAATGGTTTGGTGTAGTGTCACTTTCCCAGGTATAGAATGTTGTTCTTTCCCTTCAGGGTCCTGTGGCAAGCTGTTCCACTGAGAGTGAATGTTTTCAAGATCTTATCCATTGGAACCACAGTGTGATTCTTAATGAGAATTGGTCATTGTATATTAAGTGCCACATGTGTATTAACAATTGAGTTTTCTGAAGAGCATCAGTGATGGAAACCGTATTACGTGAATCTGTGGGATAATGTTGAGAATCTGAAGCAAGTAACTGTATCAGCCTTTCTCAATTTTGGTTGGTCTAAGCCATGGCACTCCCTCACAATTATATTGAATGAATCACTTTTACTGTATTTTGTAATACAAAAGAAGCTCCTTCGTTTGGGTTGTATGGTTCATTTCCTTGACTCGTAGGAGGCAGCATCATGTCAGTTTGACCTCCGATCTTTGACTCATGTAATTACTAGAACTAAACTATACATAGTTAGGTTTCATTATTCCCTGCATTTTATTCTGGGTGCCATGCTATTTCTTGATTTAAATGATTTATTGACTGGCTGTAACTATTTATTCTATTGTCTGCAAATGTTTGACTATTTAATAAACCTCCACGGTGTCCTTTGAATTACTGCCCGTTTTCATGGTAAAGCCTATTATGCTTTACAACTTGCATTATAGTTTGTTGACCATATGCAGATACGCAGCAACAAAAGCCTTTGTGGATTAATACTGTTCCTGATCATCAGAAGGGCTTTTAATTTGACAAAATAAAGACAAATATTAACAAAGCCAACAGGCATCACCTTTTAACTTTGGCAATGTTTTGTAGCCATGCTGTACAACTGCATGGTTGCTTTGCAGTATAGCTAAAGCTAATCTAAGAAAGTGCTATGATGGAGTCATGGCTCATGCACTTTATTTTTAATCATGCTGCCACGGAGTATTGCTACAAATTGTTGCAAAACCTGTCAATGCCTATGCTGTACAGCATGAACAAATAGGCAATGGCAGAGCTAATAGTCTCAAAGGTGAGACCTACTGGCATTGTCAATGCTAGTTAGGTCTTGGCACAACACTTCTGTAATTCTGAGAATCAGATAATCTCCCTAACTATGAAAAAGAAAAAAATATAACATTTTAAAAAAACCTTACCACCTAAAGAAAGCAATTGCACCCATATCTTTGTGAAAATACATTTAAAAGCAGATAAGATCTATTGTTACAGTAAACATCCGCCTCAAAGTAGAAAAGTGCTTCTTTGAAGTGTGTTGTAGTGTAGTAAAACAGCTACAAATGAGAAACGTTTAAAAAAGGACGACATGAAGAAGAAAGAATAAAAGGAATACATCAATCACAGCGTGATCAGCGAAAAACAGCAATCAAGCTGAAGCAGTCAGTACTTGGTCCGTGCTCAAGCTGAAAGAAGAGGAAGTGAAGCCAGCTCATGCTGGCCAATTTGAGGGCAGCAAATAAGAGTGACATTGAGGCCAACAAATGGTAAGCAATGGGCAGACTGTACGTGCCTTGCTGTATACAATATCTCTGGCAAACAGGGCTTTAAGTGGGCTGTATTCTAAAAAGCAGGTGATGAGACGGCTCTCCATTTTTGCCCTCACTCTCAGCCTGAAAAAAAAAGATTTGAACACTGCAGCGGTACCATCCTTCACTGCCTTTGTGGTAACTTCAAAGAGACTTGCGATAGACCTGTCACAGTCTCATCATTTCAGAACTGAGGCATTTTCAGTAATATATACAATAACACAATTGTTGCTGCTTATTTATATTAGGCAACTAAGAACCACTGACAAAGCCAATAGTCCTGGCTTGTTGTAGGTGTATTGTTACTTGACATAATACATATCTGAATGCAATGACAGAAGCAGCAAAATACCAGGGGGTGGTGCACTATGCTAAGCACCGACTTGTAGCTTACATATTTTTTGCTCATTGATCGATATCAAATTGCTCACTTGGAATTAGGGCCAAAGTCTCCAAGTGTTAGCGTAAAACTACCCTTGTGTAAGGGGCTCTGCTATCCAACTAGACATATATAAAACTGCTGCTAAATAAAGCACAGAAGGAAGGCAGTCAGAAAAAGGGATTAAATAAAGCAATTGTTTTAGAATGCGAAAGGGTGAAGAAGAAGGGAGTGATAAACACGGTTGGCCCTTTTCAACACTGAATACTATTTCCTCACTAAAATAAATACCAACCATCAGTTTTCCAGCCTAGCTCACTGAACAAAGGTAACTTTTTAGGGAACTGGCGGAGGCGGAATAAAATTAATGTTCCTGTTTTTAAAAAAAATTTAAAACACTGACCTAAATGAGAATCGAGCCCGGAAAGCATATATGGTCCCATCATTTCTGGGTATACGGAAAAGTTCCCAATCCCCATCATTTGTGGATATACGTAAAAAGTTGCCAGCAACCAAGTGAGGGCACGGACAGGAGGTAGACAAGGAAAGAAATGCGTCCAGGTCTGAGGAAGCGAGTCAGAAGGTAGAGGGGGTCAGGAGTTAGGTGGGGGAGGGAAGGGGGTCAAGGGAGAGGTGGGAGACGTGGAGCAGGGGCCGGGGGAGGAGGGCGGTAGAGGGGCGGATCCCAGAGCCCCAGAAGATGGCTTCCTTCCCCGCTCCGGAGCCCGGGAGTCCACAGCCGTCGGAAGAGTCTCCGCTGTCGGCGGAGGAGGGCCTGCTGGATCCCGGGGAGCAGACACCCTCCTCCCCGGGACCCCTGGGATTCTCCCCCGAGCAGGTCTCATGTGTGTGCGAGGCACTGCTGCAGGCCGGGGACGGGCAGCGTCTGGCCGGTTTCCTGCGTTCACTGCCCGCGGATGGCCCGGGCGGGGAGGCTCTTCTACGGGCTCGAGCCCTGGTGGCCTTCGAGGCCGGGGACTACCCTTCTCTGTACCAAATAGTGCAGAGCCGACCGTTCCCTGCAGAGCACCACGGCTTCCTGCAGGACTTATACCTGCGCGCCCGCTACCGGGAAGCCGAGGTGGCGCGGGGCCGGCCGCTGGGCGCCGTGGACAAGTACCGGCTGCGCAAGAAGTTCCCTCTGCCCAGCACCATCTGGGACGGCGAGGAGACGGTATACTGCTTTAAGGAGCGGGCCCGCCGCGCCCTACGGGAGCGCTATCGGCGCGATCGCTACCCCGCTCCCGACGAGAAGCGCAGACTGGCCAGGGAGACTGGCCTCTCCCTCACCCAGGTCAGCAACTGGTTCAAGAACCGCAGGCAGCGCGACCGCACCGGGACCGGCAAAAGGTGAGCGGCTGGGGTGTTCAGGGACTGGTGGGGGGTCCGATCCACAGCACAGGGCTCAGACACAATAACACCAGATGCATCAGAATGTCATGGTGTTCAATGGCTCCAAAGATCTGAACGCGCTCCTTAAACAAGAAACCGAGACTCTGGAACTACGTTAAGCTCAAAGACTTGTTAACGAGAATCGGCGACACAGAGAGATTAGAATGTCAGGGTCTAGGGCCAGAGAAACCAAAATACATTAAAACTTCAGCCTATAGAACAAGCACAACTCTGGCTCTGGGGCTTAGAACAACTGATGCCAAGATTGTTGGAATAAAAGCTACATGTCCTAAGGAGGAACATGGTAGAAAGAAAGCAGGTCAGTGAGAGCTAGTGCAATGTAATGGCGCTGAAACAGGCCACGCCGGGAAACCAGAACTATAGGGTCTATACATAGGCAGTAAACCGAGTCCTTAACGAAAATTCACAGTGGACCCAGAATCACCAGAACAGCCGGCAACTGAAAAAGAACATGGGCCGAAAGTCTATGTCTTAGGTGGGGAAACTTGTTTTATTACTTCCAGTGATAATATATATCGTTTGGAAAGTGAGATGTGGGTCCTATTAATCTAACGTATGGCTGAAGAAAGTAGACGAAGGTTCTAAAAGCTCGCATCTGCTGCTCGTCCTGCCTCCCCTGGAGGGTTGCCACGCCTCCTAGCAGCAGGTCTCTAGCTCTCTAAGTACACAGTTGCTGTTAGAAAGCTCCCCAGGCTGGGCTCTGCCACGTCACTGGGCCTTCCCACTCTTGCGACTTCAAGCCTCATGGTAGGTATTGTTGTGAAATGTGAACCCGGAAACTTCCTGTTTCTGTTTGGTCCCAGAATCCACGCACAAACGTTTTTTTCATCACACCGCAGAGGTATACGTACTGTTTATCACACCTGCTGCAGCCCTTTGGATGCGATGTAATATGCTGTACAATGGCATGGTTGCTGGAAGGCAGGCAGTAAGAAAGGAAAGTCAGCGCCATATTAACTATTTAGATGTAGTAGATATATCGGGGCTCATCCTATAAATAATAAAGGGATTGTTATTTAGCAGATGCAAAAACAGATATTAAGAGTTTCCCATTTTAAACAGGAAACAATATACATAGTTTGGCGTCCAGTTACCCTTAGGGGTGAAAGTGGTGCACTATACAAATGCTATGATTGATACATTTACTGCACAATAGTTCTCCTTTTTTTTAGCACTTAATACCCCCCAAAAATCAAACTATCAATAGGTTTGACCAGCTGATACTTATCTGCAAAAAGCACAGCAGTATCAGGAAAATCAGTCATTCTTAATTGCGACCTGCTTGCATGGGAAAGGCATTTTTATGAGGGCCTCGTTATCGAAGCTAACGAGGCCTCAATTGCGAGTTCAACATGCAGATTTAGGTACATACGGTTTCAAAATCTGCCTGTCTCGTTATTTGCTGGTTCTTTTTAACACATGTTTTACCTGCCAAAATTTAACAGGTGAAAAATATGACAGTCTGATTTTAGTGACATATTCCTAGTTCTGTCACCTATGCAAATAGTGGTTTGCAGGGGTGTCAGACGTAATATAGGTTCTCCTAATTTAAGCCTGAGAGTAAGTTATAGAAGACAGACTGAAACTTTAGCTGCATAAATAGAAGAAAGGGTAGCATGGCATATGTTTAGGAGTTTATTAATTGTATTAATTTCAGAATAATGTTGGGGAACAGATTTACATTTTGTACTTACTACATATTTTACCACTGTACACAATATTCAAAACCATTTTCCATTTAGTTTTGAATGTTGATTTGTGCACTGTGGAACATTACAGCTTCATAGCCACAGCAGTACACACAGTTGGTCACCAAAATGTGCATGGTTATATTCCCCAAACTGGTAATTTGCTACTGCGTATAAAATACATGCAACTGAAATTATTGTGCGGATGCCATGATGCAAATTAAAATAGTAATTGGAAGGTAGACTCTGCAGCATAGTTCATGGGAGGTCCTAGGTAGAAAAAGTTCCCTACACAGCAGGACAGTTTACATGACAGGGGTCCCTAAACGCCAGACACATCCAAGAGAAAACAAGCCTTCTGTAATCCACAAAGTCACCCACTGGATTAGAGATGTCCGGAAGTGTCATGGTGTAATTCACTCGGACGTCCTTGGGGCCTCGCATCTATCTTCGGCGACTCAGATTCCATCAAACAGATATTTAAACATCCTTCCATTGTAAGTTGTATTCCGGCATTCAAAGCCTGTATGTTCCCGCCAACTAGTTCCAAGATTCAATTCAAAAGCCATCCACCTATGTCAGAAAGAGCTGAGAGATCCATAGCCTCTTGTTGACTGACGGGAGCCATCTGGCAATTCCACCTTCAACAGACCAGCAAGGGCCAGTGTAAAACCTAGGCAGGGGAACTAGTCAGCTATTGACACCATGATTATAAGCCACCCATTGGCTTTCCCTGGGCTGCTTCAAACTACCGTGGGAAAAACCATTTACGCAAACCTTGACATGTATACCACAAAGGGGGTCCACAATCCCACAGCAGGAAACCCAGACCACTGACACTTCTGAAATTAACATTCTATCAATAGTGTCAGTCAGTTAATACTTTTATTTGGCAAACTTTTAGCCATAAAATCTGGCTAGAAATGTGTTCTCGGCCACCTGCAAGGGCTGGCAATCCATATAACCCCAAACACCAGTCCCATACAGACCTAGGGAAAGACATTTTGATTCATATAGGGATATAAGTATGTCTATCAGTTTCTGTTTCAACTTGATGGCAAATGTAAATATGGCGTCAACTGCTGTTTCCATCTTTTATCTTTTCTGGGCCAAGAGCTCGTCCCATTTAAGGTTTGTATAATACAAGATTCCTGAATAATTAAAATGTTGCTCTTTGGTGATTGGGACCGCGTCGATAGAAAATCTCAGAGACTGTCGTTTTCGGACTAAGGACCATAACTAAGGATTTATTGTGACTTATGTTTAGTCATAAGTCCCCCAAAAATGTGTTAAACGAGTGTAGGAGAGACTGGAGTCTGTTAACATTCCGAGATAGAAGTTCTTCATTGTCTTCGTAAAGTAAGACTGGCACCAGTTGCCTCCCAACCCTAGGAAGATTTTGCCCCATATTTTGTAAGAATTGATTGAGTGCATTTATATAAAAGAAAAAAGGGGGCTAAAATACAGCCCTATCTGACTCCATTGCCTGCCTTACATTCTTTATTCTGGGTAAAGCGAACTTGGGCCAGAGAGTCACAATGTAAACTTTTTAAAATATCAATCAATGGAGGATCCACTCCTGCAGTTGGTACTAGTTCCCACAACCTGCCCCTGTGCACCAAGTCAATAGTGTTATGGAACATAGAGGGACTAAGTAACAAAATGTTACAAGAAGACTGGGGGGTGGACTTTATCAACAAAGGCAATGTCACGTTTCAGGAAACCTGGGAAATAGTGGCATCTCGCAAGCAAGGCTTCAAAGCTTTTTTTTATACCCGCCATAAGGACTCAGGCTGGCAGACCTTCTGGTGAATTTACTACATGGGTTAGCATCATCCTGTGGTGTTGGATAAAACAACTAACTATTGACTCACCAGACATACTTGGGTTAGAACTTTTATCTTGGAATGGGGGAAAAAACTTATATACAAGTGTGTACAATAGAAGCAGAGCTAAGTCTCCCAGGTTATATCATTTTTGAGAGATTGTTTTGAAAGGACAGGTAACATGGCTGCTGCTGTTTGGGAGGGGACTTCAGTTCACGTTTTGAGCCTTCAGCCCTTTTAAGGGGCATTGCGTGCGATGAAGACCAACTGTGGGTATTCTGCAACCATTAGGTACTTGTATACCGTCAATGACCAAGGTACTTTTGTAGATGATTGACCTTTCCCTATGTTGCCATCTGAGAGCCTGTAATGCCCGAACAGCCTCAGATTTATCAAGGCGGCCTACCTTTTTAGAAGGAATACTTATGTGAGCAATCTCGACTACATATTCTTGGACCTACATTCCTGGTCAAATCTTATCAACATGCAAGTGTTACAGTGATATGAAAGACACCACTTTCCCCTGTTCCTCGCTGTCTGGGGCAAGCCTGATCCTGTAGGTTGTTGGTCCGAATGGCCCCTGGAGGATTTAACTGTTACTGACAACCGGAGGAACGGCGAGTGGGACACTGTAGTCAATAATGAGGTTACTTACGCTCAACCAAACCATCATTTGAGCCTAACCCTGTCTGCATTCAGCGATCCTGGCCTTTCCCTGCACACTATTATGGTTCGCCATAAAAGGTGTTTTGAGGATCTGGAGAAATCTTTTTTTCATCAAAGGAATAGAGAGTTAACTTGCCAGGCTTAATCTTGTCTGTATTAACCACGGCTTGGGCTGTCAACACTAGCAAAACTAAGCTCATGGCAATCCACCTGCATAGGTACTTTTGAGGGGGCTTACGTCTGGAGGGAGTGAATGTCGAGAGAGTTTAAGATTTTGATCATTTTGGAATTCACCTATATAGTGGCAATTCATGGGCTTGTCAGATAACCAAGAGTATACTTCTCCTCAACCATAGGGCAGAAGCCACCTTGAGGATTGCGGATGAGTCCTGCTTCCTCATGCATGTTGAAGTAGGCATCTCTGCTCTGCTTGAGATCCTTTGAATGATATACTAGGCTAGGCTCTGTATTTAAGATCTTGAGCTATTCCTTAGAGACACATGCCTTAAAGTGTCCCTGAGTACATGTTCCATCAGCTTTTAGCTGTTGTTCTATACCCCAGACAAGAAAGGTTGCTACTCACTGCTGTATAGTGGATTGATGCAGCCCCCTAATGCTTGGGATAGATGGCTCTTGGTCTCACAAATAGGAATAGCCAGTATTCCTGGTGCAAAATTCTGATCGACCTCTTCATGATATGCACCACACATGCAGCAGTCTGACAATCAGCGAGGATGTGGTTTACAGAACACTGGGCAACTGAAGCCTATCATGGAGTAAGACTAAGGACAAGAGAGGGCCATCGTAAGAATGTATTGGTCATCATAACAATGTATGGGGATCTAGAGAAAGGCATTTAAGAGTCATGTGTAAGAAATTTAAATAGTAAGTTTTATAAATGACATCGACAAAGAAATTAGATTGGAAAAACCGATACACATCGACAACACGCTATATATAATGTTGTTCATTTAATAAATTACCGAGTATATTTCAATTTTTTATTTGTTGTGCACTTTATAAATTTACATAATATTCTAAACCTTTTTCACTAGAGTTGTTAGAGTGTGCGCTCTGCATAATGTGATTCCCATCGCTACAGCAGTTCACACATCCTGGTTGCGATTATTTTGCAGATGGTCATGTTTACATTCGCCCAACTTGTTATTTTGTAATGCTTATAAAATATATTTAGTAGAGATGATTAAATAAGTTAAATTTCTATGGCAACTCTAACAACCAAAAATGAATAAACACATCACATGGTACGGGTAATAGCTAGCAAACTAAAATAAATATACAATGCAAATTGATATGAAGTGTTATTTATTCAAGCTGTTCAATGTGATATGAATAAAAACAGTACAAAAATGAAATCACGAACACACACCTTTTGTATCTTCATACATAAATCTACCCACTCTCTACCCATTAAAATTGAGCAAGGTTTACAACCAAATCTGTGAATATTTATAGAATATTATCTTATTTTACAACGTGCTACGTGCATTGAAGTTCACTAAATCCAACTCTAGTTGTCGCAAATCTGGTGAAACTCGAATAATCCAAAACAACATGCTGTTGCGTGTGCACTTGAGGGGATGTTTATATATTGCGTCTTGCTGACTCTTAACGCGTTTTGGCGCATGAGCGTCTTCTTCAGGAGAGACATCCAAGAATAATAATCTGAAGTCAAAAACACTTCATTTTATGCTCCACCTGTGCCAGGCATAATCCTAAAATAACAACAACATATCCTAGTTTGTAGCCTGTTCAACTAGGTCAACCACCCTATTGTGTGCAAATAAAAGAAACATGCATTCTAAAGACATGATTAGCCCAACATTACCACATGGAACCAAACCACACTTATAATGGACCAAAAAGTCAGAAACAATGAAAAGTGACTCCCCTAGTTTAGAAATCAGTCCAAAGAATATTTCATAAAGAAAAAAAGAGTGAAAAATAATTCTCATGTATGCAGCACTAATCATGCTTGTAAAAGTGGTGCCAACATGCTTAGATCTTATACATACAAACATTTTCACCCACCATGGCCACTTTAAAAGGCATGAACGACTTGTGTGGCAAACTCTCGTTTTTCCCCAGGGTATTTCATTGTTTAAACCCTGTAGATGTGTACTCAGAGAAAAAAATCCAAAACATTGATAAGATACAGACTTCACTTTGTAAATCACACAGTGATGTAAGACTGAAACAGGTGGGTAACTTCATGGTTCTTAACCACCAATAGTACACCATAAGCCCTTGCAAGGGCAATTTGTAGTTTGCATTTTCACTCGTGGTGTCCCGGGGAGGGAAGGAGTAATGCAGTCTCCAACAGAAATCTTAAAACTGATGTGGTTGGGCCCATGTTAAGCAGAATGATAGGATGTACCGCAACCACAATGGTGCCTATCTGGCTATAGTTCTCAATTATTCACCGTACAATACACATATACCGTTGTATCATATAAAGAAATTCTCAATCACATTTCATCATCTCGGGTGGGGGGGGAGAGACCTTCGCCTACAGAAACAAACAGGATATGACATACAAGAAGTGTCAGTCTCACCACCACCTGTGACAAGGGGGATTTAGTATTATGAGTTATTTGGAATTAGTACAGATGTCCGATCTCTGACAGGACAACACTATCTGCCCTGTTAAACAAATTGTACAGAATTGCGTTTTAGGGCAGCTAATCTCCAGGAATGCACAGCTCTTAATATTGTTCAATGTTCATAAAAAAAGGTTGCAACAATGCCCCATTTTAGAGATCTTCTAGGCTTAGCCATCTCAACTGGTCATTAGTTCATAGATACTGTATAGGCTGAGACTTCATATGCAGAGCTAGCTGGTTGTACACAAGTTCACATGGCTAGTCTTCAGTTAACCATGCTATCTGTTAGGTTATGCATCTTACAGACGTCAACAAAAAATTCTGCAGGTCACATGGATCTTACAGCCTAAGACCTTCAAAGGTGACCAGTTGGTTACAGAGATTGGTACATTCTGAGATTACAGACAAAAGACGTATCAGCCTCATTACATACAATTTCCAAATTGTTTGGGTCAGGCTTATGCCTAAAGTTAGAAACATTAAAGGCTGAAGCATCATAACGAAGAACTGTACACATGGTTGTGTCAACCTTGCAGGTTCTGCCTTTGAACAGCAAGGCTACCCCTTAGCATACACATTGCTTATGAACTAAGGCACATATCACAATTTATTACACACATGCCTATCTGTCAGCAAAGGTTACTCCTATCCTACACTTAGTTCTCGGTCAGCCTGCGGTCCATCACATGTAAGCCAAATCTGTTGCTCGTTACAGACATCTGCCAGCTCAAGATTATGATAACAGAGTTGTCTTTGAGTTACACAGGTCTTACATGCCTAGGTCCATGACTGGAAACCAATCATCTGGATTTCAGTACTCTTACATTTAAAAGTACCAGTAGCAAAGCTATTCCCTACGGTACACAAGTTGTTCAAGCTCAGGATTTAGGCACCAGCAAACCCATCCTCTAGCTCACAGGAATTAGAGGCTAATATCTAGGATAGAACATTTATAATTACAAAAGAGGACCCCATAGGCTCTGATGCAGCATTTTACATAAATGTAAGTCCGGGCTTGGGTGAAAGAGGATTTCTGCACAACCCCCAATTAATTCTGAATGAGAGAGAAGATATGTTCTCCATTCTGACCCTAGAGTGTTTATCATTCATGAATGGTCGAACCTTCTACCCTTATGCCAGGTGTGGTCAATGTTAGGCAAGAAGAAAAAAAATGTCAATAGCCACTATGGTGGCAGGAGAGTGAGGGAGGCACACTTAGACCAAGGATGCTCATAATATTGCAAAAAATATCAACATTATTCACTGACTGCCATTATGCACGGGATGAACACAGATATGCCTGGATTGCCCCGAGATGACTCACCAGATGCTATATTTGGTCCCAGGTGGATTTGCCCTAGGGAGGGGCCATATCTGCCGTGAAGTACTGCATGCCATGTATTATGCATCTCAGCCCCCTCTCTTTACCCCCCCTAACTTTCAGGAATTCCCTGTCGCTGATAGTGCCTACGGCCATGGTTTTCGTGGCGGTAAGGAAGCCAAGAAAACCATGGCGGGAGGTGGGGTCATGATCCCGCAGGCAGTACAGTGACAGCAGCCGGGCTGGAGATTGATATCTCCAGCCTGGTGGCCGTTAACGCCCTGGAGGTCGGTGTGGTACATTGGCGGTTTGGCTTCAGCCAAACTGCCAATGCCATAATATGGTGGAAATACAGCCAACCTGTTGGCAGTACTTTCCTCCATATTACTGCCGACTTCCGGGGTCATAATGACCCCCTAAATGTAGTATTTACGCTTTGCAAATACATTTTTAGCAGAATTGGAATTTTCATTAATGGCTGGTGGCAGATGTTGACACCCATTAACTGTTCCAGTTCTAGTGCACTCGGCCATTGGATTTCTGGAGCAGCACTGTGTTGCTCTTCGTGTTCCAGGTGAATGTATTCTCTGGCGAGATGATTACTTTTCAGGATAATATTCTGTGATCACTAAGTGTTGTCTGTTAAATGCGAGTCTGATAAGAAACCACGTGCTGAGTAGGAGGACTTACATTGGCAAATGTAGAAGGCCCCTTACAGCTTTTGTTTGTAGTGAGCAGGAATATCCTTTTAGAGAAATGCATTCCTGTTCCCTCAAGAATTCTAGGACTAACAAATCTCATTCATCAGCCCTACAATTAGCGGAAAGTTTAGAGAAGAGTTATTTAATGCATCTCTTTATTTATCTGTAAAGGACTCTAATGATTGATTCAATACTTTAGTATTAAACTCGCCCATCATGATTACTGAGCTGCATTTCTCAGATTCAATAGTTTCAGATGTAGTAGCCAATTTTGAATTAACCATTGAATATTTGTTTAGACCCCCAGGGCGTATATTCGCTAATCAAAAGCCAAGCGTATTTATACAAATTGTCAGATGTTATAATAATCTTAATATATTAGATGAATGATTAAGAAGATAACATGGCCATGAATACTTTGTAGATAATAGTATTGCTATTCCTCCACTGGAGTGTCCCATCCTGGAATTTTTGGTTGGGCAACTAAACGCCTAGTAGTTATCCAGTTGTATTTTAGCAGTGGACTGGGTTTCTTGCAGGTATATATTTTCTACTTTTAAACAAGCCAAAAAAGCAACATTTTTTTATGCTCTGTGGAATTACCTCCCATATTCCAGGATAGGACATTCATGCCGGCATTTAACTCTGTAATGTATTATCTTTTCCGGATTAGATTTACAGTTAAGGGTTCCAGCTAACCAGTTCCAATGTGTCAAATCCCCTCCAAAAATGGAAGTACGTGGTGCATCATCATTTTGCTGTTAAATAGGTACAGTCTTCCCGCCTGACCCTAATGAAATACCTCTGGCTTTCCCACCCTTTATTAATTTTTCTGGGGGTATACAATTATTACCATATTGGTCATGTTTCCTAGAACACTCGGAGAAGGGCATTTTACCTTTTGATGAAAAAGAAATAGGCATAGCATCAGTTCCTCTACTTAAGAAATATTTACAATTTTCTAAGATCAGATTCACAATTATTTGTTAAATAAAGGTTAATCTGGATTGTTAATAATGATAGTAGAGGATGGTGACAGCTAATATCACTGCTTCTCACCATTTGTATTAGTGCCTTGACTTCCCAAAGACAAATCAGCAAGAATGATCTATTCAGGAAGATGTTTTGGTCATTAAAAATAAAATCTAAAATGGATGGTATTGTAGTGAAACAAGAGTGTTTTCAGTGGGCTTTGTGATTATTGGACAAGGTTTAAACATAGGTAAACATATAAATTATTTTGCATTTGGGTTAAACTCTGTGAAAGACCTTGAGTTGTTTTTCTTAATGTTCCTCTGAGACAGTCCATCCATCTTGGTGCAGTTCAGAGAATCAGTAGAATGTGACAAATTATTTTTTTAAATGACCAGAAATGGAGAGTCCCAGGGTACGAGTTGTATTTTATGTTTGTAAAATTGAATTTATTTAAATCACTTGATTGACTTGGAGTCACTCCAAAATATAAAAGAGATATTTGATGACACAAATCAGATTTTTATTTATTTTTTTGCACACATTTGTCAACAGATTGTACAATTCTTGCGCCTCATTATTATTTTTTTTTGTGTGTGTAATCTTTTTATTGACAGTTTATGATACAGTACAAGCATACTTAATCAAGAAGCATCATAGACTATTCCATACAACTCCGTTTCCTTTGTCTTTTGTCCTCAGCTGAAGTAAGTGTTACATTGTGCACTAAGAATACTCTACTTTAAGGGACATTTATCATCATGCAAGGTTGTAAGTATAGCCAGCTCGTACCATAAGTGAAACAGTGTAAAAAATCTACATTAAGCAAGTTAACATACAACAAACCATCCGTCTCTAGTCAAATCAAGAGTAGCTAAGAGAAGTCGGTGGTTGCGTGTCCCCATCTCTCGGCCTATGTGGGGTCCACTCTAGTCTCCCCCGTCTCAGACTCCGGTTTCTATATATGGAAGAGGTGCAAGGCCCTTAGTTTGGGGCTACAAGTCGTGAGGGGAAGTCCCCTGGAAAGGAACCTGACCAGGGGATCCCATACGTAATCAAAACCTCTGCGTGTACCCTCCCCTTTATCAACCAGACGCTCCATGGCAAGGCTTTTCCATAATCACGTAAGCCACAGAGTTATAGGCGGTTTTCCAGAAAGCAGCTAGAGTTGTCTTTACCGCCCCTAAAGCCAGCCACATGATAGCCCGGTTCCCGTATGTTTGATGCTGTAGTTCTTGGGCTCGAAGGCCCAGGAGGGCATTTTCCATTGTGATCGGAATGGGATATTCCGAGCATCTCTTTCAAATGAGAGAGAATTTCATTCCAATAGGGGCGGATCGATGGGCAGTCCCACCATATGAGTTTAAAGTCTCCCAACATGCCACAGCCCCTCCAACATCTATCTGACACCTGGGGATAAAGCTTCTTAAGTTTCTCAGGATACAGGTACCAATTATAGAGTAGTTTATAGTGAGCCTCTCTAGCTGCCATGGAGCGGTGTATATCGTGATAAAGATAGCGCCATTGCTCCTCCTCCCCCGAGACACCCAAGGTTTTCTCCCAAAAGGGGATGTGTCGAGGGGTCGGTGCTATTTGTGCTGTAGCTAATATAGAGTATAGCGTAGAGATACTGCCTTTTGTCGCTCCTCCCCTTTGCACAAATCTCTCCACTGGTAGAAGATCCCTTGTAGCTGCTTCCTTTATATGTGGCTGTGTGACCCAATGCACTAACTGTGTATAATGGTAATGTTCGGATTGTGGGAGTTGGAAGTCCCTACAGCAATTATTGAAGGTCCTAAGTTGGTTTCTATGGTATAGATCTGCAAAGCATAAGCAGCCCCCTTCTCTCCATCGATCAAATGGTCCCGGTATTTTCCCCTGGTGGGAATGCTTTGTTAAGGTGGATAGGGTTGTGTGGTGAGGGGAAGGACGTAAGCCCATAGAGTTTAGTAACTTTGTCCCACACTCTGAGGGTGGTGGCGGTGGGTGTTCTAAGGTATGCGTTTGGTGGTCGTGCCCCCTTGGGCTTCCATGGAATATCCCACTAGGTCTTGCCTGTTACCGCTCTGTCCATGTGCAGCCAAATCCTATCTGACTCTCGGAGGGACCACTCAGCTAGGACGCGCAATTGTGCTTCTCTATAATATAACAGGAGATCTGGGAGCGCCAACCCTCCCCTCTCTCTGGGGCGTCAGTACCCTGTATGAAACCCTAGCTCTAGTACCCTGCCAAATAAATTTCGGGAAAAGCGTTCGAATCTCCGCAAAGAAATCTGGCAGGATCTCAACGGGGAGGCTCTGAAAGAGGTATAATAATCGGGGGAGCACTGTCATTTTAATACTATTGATGCGCCCTAGCCAGGATATCCATAACGGGGACCACCTCTTGAAGTCCTCTCGTAGAGACCTAATCAAAGGGGGGTAGTTTGCTTTAAACAACCCAGCCACCTGGGGAACAATCCGAATGCCTAAGTAGGTAATATCTTTCTTAGCCCAAGTAAATGGGGTCAGGGAGGCTATTTGGGTCATCACACCCTCTGGCAGTGTCAGGTTTAGGAGATGGGATTTCCCCTTGTTTACCTTGAACCCCGCAACTTGTTCAAACCGAGTCAATTCTTCTTTTATGGCTGAGAGGGATGTACTGGGCTCAGCGACAAATAATAAAATATTGTCTGCGAATAGGGAAATTTTATGGGAGTCTGCACCAAATGTACTGCCTGGGAACTCCGTGCACCCCCTCACCCGTACCGCCAAGGGCTCAACACTGAGCGCAAAGAGCAGAGGGGAAAGGGGGCATCCCTGCCTCGTGCCTCGAGATAGATCGAAGAATTCAGAAGTTACCCCATTGACCAACACGCGGGATCTGGGGCAGGCATAGTTGCTCATCACCCTGGAAATAAATTGTTCCCCAAATCCAAACTGTCTCATGTTTGCTACTAGAAAGGACCACTCAACCCTGTCAAACGCCTTCTCGGCGTCTAAAGCCAATAAGAGTGCCGGGACCTTTTTCTTTTGTACCTTTTCAATTAAGTGTATGACACGCCTTAAGTTGTCATGAGTCTGGCGACCTTTAATAAAGCCAGACTGGTCTGGATGTATCAGCTCTGGCATCACATCCTCCATCCTCTGCGCCAGGATTTTAGAGTATAATTTGGCATCTAGGTTCAGCAGGGCAATGGGTGTGAATGATGCACAGAGTTGAGGGTCCTTTCCGGCCTTGGGTATGAGAGTTATCAGGGCCTCCCCCATGGATGTGGACACCGCCCCCTCCCCCGTATATAATTAAACAGTATCGCGAGTTGGCCCGCTAGTTCTGCCCGAAGGTTTTATAAAAAAGGGCTGTAAAACCATCAGGACCTGGAGCCTTATGCAGGGGAAGGGTGTCGATGGCCGCCTGTACTTCCTCCGCTGTAAAGGGTGCCTCTAGCATGTCATTCGTCTCCTGGGAGACCTGCGGTAGGTGGACTGAGTGCAAATAGGACTCTTGGGCATGGGTGGGTGGGTGGTTCGATTGATAAAGACGCTCATAGAATCGCCTAAATGCCCTCGCCCTTCCCTCTTCAGTAAAGTGTTCCCCGTGCTCGTCTTTGACCTGCTCAATGTAGTCGCGGGCCTGTTGGACTCGCAACTGTCTAGCTAAGGGGGTGCCTATTTTATTGCCCTTGTCGTAGTGGGCTTTCCGCAATCTCAACAAGGTCATCTCTGCCCTATTCGTATAGATAGCCTGTAGTTTACCTTTGAGGGTCGCCACCTTCCTTTGAGCTTGCCAGGACGGGGATGATTTATGTTCGCGTTCAGCCACCCTAAGTTCGCTTTCCAAAAGGAGTTGATCTTTAATCTGTGCATGGTAGCGGCGAGCGCGATGCATTTACCTCTTATAAGAGCTTTAAAGGCATCCCAGAGGATATGGGGGTTAGTATCACCCGACCCATTATGTTGGAAATATTCCCTAATCGCTGATCGCAAATCTTTGCGGGATGTTGCGTCCCGGGCAATCACCCCTGGAAAGTACCAGCGCTTGGATGGTTTGCGTGCTAGTGACCAATTTAAACCTACCACCACCGGAGCGTGGTCTGAGATGACAATTGGATTAATAGTTACCGTTGTAAGGATCTGTCTCAGTGGTTTGCTCAAAAATACATAGTCAATCCTTGAGTATGAGCGATGAGTGTGTGAGAAGAAGGTTTAATCCCTCTCCAGAGGCTTCAGGGCCCTCCAGGAGTCAAACAGCCCCAAACGGCGAAAGGAGGCTTTCACTGATTTGGCAAAGGCACTCGTTTGTGATCTCTGTGGGTGCGTTGTGTCTAATGTTGAGTCCCACACCAGGTTGAAGTCCCCCCATCAGGACAACTTCGCGCTCCGCAAAGCCCTCTAGCTCGCCCAGGAATTGTAACAGATATTGAGTTTGACCACTGTTAGGAGTATAGACAGTAGCTATCGTACAAAGTTTCCTGTTCAGGCTGCCTTTCAACATCAGAAATCGTCCCTCCTTATCTTTCTTGGACCCTGTTTCCTTAAAGTGGACTGATCTGCTAAATAGTAACGCCACCCCACAGTGTTTTGTGGGAGCTGATGCTAGGGCAATTTGAGAATAGTGTTTGTGACGAAGACAGTGTCCCTCCCCCTCTTCAAATGTGTTTCTTGTAGGGCCACTATGTCATACCTATGCTCCTCAAGGTATTTTTTCAATTGAGACCGTTTATTGGGGAGTTGAGGCCCTTCACGTTCCATGTCAGTAGTTCCAGCATTATCTCTGTGTAGCATCAATGTTCTCACCCAGACCCCCAGTAAAATCTCCAGTGCCCCTCATCGTGTTTCTCACCCTCCCTCTCCAGGAATACTCCATCAGCTGTGACGCTTTCCCCTGACTCCTTGCATAGTGACAAGGATGGTAAACATTAAACAACTTGAAAAACATTTCCTAAAAGAAATACAGATATTATCCTGGCAGCACACAACCGCCAAGTGTCTTAAAATCTTCATGTCGTGGACAGGATCCAGTTCTGTCTCATCTCTCCGCCGAGGCCCAATCACACCAACGGGCATCGCAAAGGCAGGGGCCCCGGACTCCCAGTGACTAGCAGAGATAAAGTATGCTCGAGTAGCAAGCGACACCAGGATCCGGAACAAGCAGACCAGCTCCATCCCCTCTCGACAAGGGGGGGGAACCTCCCCCGTCTCTATAGAACCCCTGGGGGCCCCCCACCGGGGCCGCCCCCGTCCGAGTCGGTACCGGATTACCGCATGGCTTCATTTTCTAGGGGTCTTTCTACCTCTCCTCTGTTGTTTCCATTGGTCCGCCGAAACGGGAGGGGCATCTCCTCCTTGCCCCCCTCCCACCTCAAAGTAGGTAGCACCCCCTCTCCTCTGGTCTCTAGACCCAGTGCAGCAGCCGCCGCATCCACCATTGAGAAATTGCACGCTTTATTATGGAGTTCAAACGCTACGCCAAAGGGGAAGGTCCATCGATATTTTATCTTCTTCTCTCTCAGCGCCTCTGTCACTGGTCGGAACTGTTGACGTCGAGCTAGAGTTGCTGGCGCTATATCCTGGAAGAGTGAGCATTGCGCACCCTGGAAGTAGAAGGAGTCCTGGTGTCTCCCCCTTAGAAGTATCCGTTCCTTCACTTTAAATGAGCTTAATTTAGCCAGAACATCTCTCGGTCTCCTCCCGTCGCCCAGGACTTTGCTCCCCACACGGTGCACTCGTTCTACTTGTACCTCCGCTTGATCCTCTCCCAGTAGTGAGGAAAACAGCCCCACCACAAAGTCCTCTAGGTCAGGCCCCTTTGCTCCCTCCTCCAGGCCTCTCACCCGTATGTTATCTCGGCGTGCGCGTTTTTCCAAGTCCTCGCACTTCATTGTGGTGAGGTGTAGGCGCGATTTTACATTTGCGAGATCAGTCTCCACCAGGGCCACTTTCTGTTGTAAGTTCTGTATGTGTGTTTCCAAGTCCAGTGTGCGGGCCCCCACTGAATCCACATCTGTTTGGAGGGTGGCTAGCTTTCCATTGACATCCGTCTGGAAGGACCCTAGTGTTGCTCTGATATCTGTTGTGAGCTCATCACGCAACTCGGTTTTAAAGGCACGGAGAGAGGACAAGAGGTCCTCCTTTGTAAGCGCCATCTCCTCACCCTGTGTCTGGTCAGAACTCTCCACTCTAGCCGGTGTGAAATAGCTGGAGACCCGATTGGCCTGGATTTTGCGTTGTGGCATATGAAACTGTTAAGGGCCCTGCCCCGGTGTTAACATTGGGATCTTACCCTTTTCTCAGCTTTACACTCCTTCACTGCAGGGGCCCCCTCTGGGTCCTCGCCCTTCCGTCTCTCCACACCTCTGGGGGGGTGGGCAGGGTTGTCCCCCCTCTCCCTTTTCTCAAAGCTGTGTCCTCTCTCCTCAGTGGGCTCTCTCCCCCCGTTGAGGGTTCTCTCCCCCCATTGTGGGCTCGCCCCCAGTGACAATGATCTGCCAGTCAGGGCCCACACTCGCTTCTGCAAACTCTACTTTCTCTGAGTCTCCTGTAAAGGAGGCTTTACCACTCAGTGCCTCTCAAAATGGCCTTCAAAAGTCCTCCTCTGACCCTAAAATTCACAGCTTCGCCATCCCAGCCAGGAGAATATTTCAGGTGTTAGTTACCGTCACCCATCGGGGGGGGGGAACCGTCCCGTTGTTGCTTTATATCTTCTAGCGGGTGGGGGGCCTCCGCATGTTCCAGCCGCCTAATCCCAAACTGGGCCTCCCCCGGCCGCGCCCCTCCGTATGTAGAAGGGGATGCCTTCCCCATGCTCACCTCGCCCTTATTGTGGCCGGGTGTGGTCCTTTCCGCGCGGCCCACTGCCGCTCATCTGCGTCTCTGGCGTCGGGGGTGTCGCTCTCCCCCCGTCCCCGGGTCTCGCGCCGTCAGTCATCCATCTCGGGGCAGGGCCCCTCTCCGGCTCCAGCCGGCTCCCGCTCATCCAGCACGGGGCCGCAGGGCCGCATCTCACCACGGGCCCGCTCGCGGAGCAACGCCGGGCGTCGCCCCCCTCTCCACCGCCAATCTCGCCGGGTTTTGCCTCTCCTGGGGATTTGCGGCCGATTTCCGACTCTGGGGAGGCCCGTCAATGCCTCCTCACTACATCGGGCCTAGGGAAAATTAGACGGAGCTCACGTCCGATCGGCCATGTTGGTTGGCCCCGCCTCCCCTGTTTTCTTTTTTGATGGGAGTGCCTATTTCTGCTTCTGATAGTTTCACCTACTTGTTTAGAAAAAATGAGAAAATGGGACAAAGGAGCAGCAGAAGTCTTTTAAGGATGCAGCAACATTATCAACAGTAGCCTCTTCAAAAAAAAAAAAAAGCTTTTTCTGATAATAAATTTGGGTATCTTTGAAAAAAATCTTCTCTATGTCCTTAAGTTGTATTTAATTTCTTTTTGGCCAACCGACCCAAACCCTAGCATTGCTTAGTATAGTCTGTAGAGGATGTTTTACCAGTGTGTTAGGGCGTGATAATTCTGAGGGAAATGGATCTTGTTGAGGTACTTTTTAAAAATTTTTAGATCAATGTTACCTTGAGATCCTAGAAAGACCTTTTTAGTACTTTGGGTCCCATATTTTGGAGGATTACTTAAAGTGCATTCTGGATCCTGGAAGAAGTATTTGTAGATCTTTCCAGTAATAGTAAAATGAAGATAAAATTATTCCAAAATATGAAGAGTTTCTCAATACTGAACATATTTCCTGGGAGGTTACAGAACATCTGTAAGTCAGTTTCTGGAGTTACTGATAACTTGCAGATTGAATAAGTTTATGAGGGCTTTTTGCGTCTTTATTGGTGTTGCACGAGGAAGGATACACACTCTGTGTCAGAGTAAAATCTTAAACACAACGGGTTCTGGTATGGTGGTTAGATCCTTATGTACTGATTGTGGAAGGTATTTTCCATTTAGGTCATCGAAGCTGGAATTCACATTCTTTTGATCAGAATTCATAGTAGCCTAATCTGGTGAACTTGAATCAGTTTTTACATTTCTGTAATCAATTATTGAGAAGAAAATGGGTATATATGCCAAAACTTTGAGAGTTCTAAGGTGGGAAGATTTATTCCTTATGGGATTAGATTTTGCTTTATTACAAGATCTCCTTAGAATTAACCTCCCTGATCTAAAGTTTCACATGGTCTTGTTTAAAATCAAAAGCAAAACAATTTAAAATAGTAAACACTAAATCTTAATTGCTGTCTTCTGTGCGAGTTGACAGCTGCTGCCTACACCCCATATAACAATAATATAGCTTTGCCAGATTAGCTGGTATTAAAACCTTTTTCAAAACAGTTCAGTCTAACAAAAATGTAGAAAAGTAGAACTTTTGTAGAATAAATAACCATATAGGTTGGAAATGAAAGTTGAACTCCCCTTTACTCTGCCCTGTCGCATGCTCCTCCTTCACCAGGGTCTGGCTCAGGGAGGGAAACGGTGGCTGTTGTAGGGGAGCAAATGTAACCCAACCCAGTTTACAGTGCACAGTTATAGCGTACGTTTTGGGGCTAATGAAGTTGCAGTGATCTTGCCTTCTACCAAGCTCTGTTCCCTAGGGGCGAGCACCCCTTTACTGTCCTCCACATCCACAGTCATCTTTATTTCTGTCACCCCTACACTTTAATGTCCATTGATGACCCTATAGGCAATGTTTCTTCTACTTGCCACTAGTGCAAGTCACCAGAGAGCAATGGCATCAAGAGTAGCCAAAGCCTAAGGCAAAAGAGGGTTCTATTAAAGGAAATTTGCTGAGCATTATAGCAACTGAACTGAGTTAGATCACATTAAAAAAATCTACAACACAGGTTAGGTGGACCTGTGAACACAGGTCAAAGTATTCAAAATTTCCAGTCATAGACAAAAGCAGCAACAATGAAGCTACAGCAGTGTTACATTGGTAAATAGCCACAAGTGTAGGATGTTAGTAGTTGACAATGTAGAGCAGTGACAGTTAACCTTTTGACTTCTGAGGACTCCACTTGATTGGGGGACCCACAGTCGGTGCGTAATTTGAGCCAGTGGATTCTGGTGCTCCGCACCAAACCTTAATTGCCAACACTTAAAACTGGAAGGTTGTAGCCTTTCTTAATACAATTGAGGCCACTCGTCGAATAAAATGTACAAGTTACTTACCTTCGGTAAGGATATACCTGGTAGAGACATATTCTAGTTGCAGATTCCTTACCTTTGAATTTCCCCAGCGTCAGACTGGATCTGGAGATTTTTCTTCGAGCAGTACCTCTGCGCGCCGTCTGGTGGCGTCGGTTGACTCTGCTGGTGTCGTGTTCACCGTGATGACGTCGCTGTCGTATATAGGCGCCACCCCGGCGAGCTGACGTCAGTTTCTTTTCACAACTTTCCACGCCAGTAGCGCAGACCCATAAAGAACACTGAGAATGGTGTGCCAGAACTAGGGCCCTTAAAGGGAAGTTCATGTACCTAGAAATCAGTTCGGGGAGGAAGGGCGGGCGGTAAAGAATATGCAACTAGAATATGTCTCTACTAGATATATTGTTACCAAAAGTAAGTAACTTATACATCTGATAGAGGCTTCTAGTTGCAGATTCCTTACCTTTTGAATATATACTCGAGCAATACCATCCCGGGTGGTGGGCTGCGAACCAAGATCACACCAAAAAGTCCTGCAGGACCGAACGGCCAAAGTAGCCGTCCCTCCAGACCCGACTGTCCAGGCAGTAGTGTTTGGTAGAAGTGTGCAGAGATGCCCACGTCGCTGCCTGACAGATGTCCAGGACTGGAACGCTGTGTGCTAGTGCTGTGGTAGCAGCAGTAGCTCTGGTGGAGTGACCTCACAAACCTTCAGGAGGTTGCTTTTTAGCCAGAGCGTAGCACATTTTGATGTATAAGAGTACCCATTGTGAAATGGTCCTCTTGTGCACTGCCTTCCCCTTCTTTGCACCCACATATCCCACAAAGAGCTGATTATCCACCCAGAAGTCTTTGGTACGATCAAGATACAACGCCAATGCTCTTTTTGGGTCCAGGCGGTGGAGTCTTCATTAGAGGGATGTTGGGGTGCATAAAAGGTAGGCAAGGTGATGGACTGCCTGACATGGAAGGGTGTCACTACTTTAGGTAGAAAAGAAACCCTTGTGTGAAGTACCACTTTGTCAGGATGGATGGCCAGGAAAGGTGGTTTAGAGACAGAGCCTGGAGCTCACTTACTCTGTGGGCCGAAGTATTGGCAACTAAAAAGACAGTCTTGGTAGTTAAGAGCCGTAAAGGGCAGTTGTGAAGCAGCTCAAATGGCGTTCACATAAGGTATGTCAATACGAGATTAAGATCCCATTGGGGCTTGATGAAAGGGATAGGAGGAAAGAGATGTGTGATGCCTTTAAGAAACCTTCCAACTATAGGAGATATAAATAAGGAAGGCTGATCTGGTAACCTCAAGAAAGCAGAGATAGCCGAAAGATATACCTTAAGAGTGCTCAAGATGGAACCCTGCTGGGCAAGAGAAAGAAGAAAGAGAAGGGCTCGAAAAAGAGGAGCAGATAGAGGATCGACAGATTTGTTGATGCACCATGTCACAAATTTCTTCCAACGACAGGCGTATACAGTTTTGGTTGAGGGGCGCCTGGCTGCCAAGATAACGTCACAGACTTCGGGTGGCAAGTCAAAAGACGCAACTGTCGCCGCTCAATCTCCATGCATGAAGCCGCAGAGTTGACAGGTTCCGGTGGAGGACCTTCCCCTGCTGCTGCAACAGAAGATCCTCCCGAATAGGCAATCTGATCGGAGGAGCTATGGCCATGGTCAACAGCTCTGGATTCCAGACTCTTCGTGCCCAGTCCGGAGCCACCAGTATTACATGGGCTCGGCCTTGCCTGATCGTCAGAACTCTGGATAGAAGTGGTATGGGTGGAAAGGCGTACAGGAGGCCTGAATTCCACTCTTGATAAAAAGCATTGCTGAGTGAGTGCCGCCTTTGAAACTCGAACAGCTGAAATTGTGCGCTCTCTACGGAGGCGAGCAAGTCTAACCAAGGTTCTCCCCACTGAAGGAAGAGACCTTGCGCCACCTCCGGATGGAGACACCATTCGTGATCGACCACGCATTGTTGGCTGAGTTCATCTGCTCTGGCATTCAAGGAGCCTGCCAGGTGTTAAACCACCAGGGAAATGCCCTTATGTTCCAGCCAAGTCCAGAGACAAAGAGCCTCTTGACAAAGGGTCCATGACCCCACTCCACCTTGTTTGTTGCAATACCACATGGCGGTGGTGTTGTATGTGAATGCCTGCACTGCTTTCCCCTTGAGAGAGGGAAGGAATGCTTTCAATGCTAGTCGAATCGCTCGGAGCTCCAGATGATTGATATGGAGCCCAGTTTCCACCGGAGACCAGAGGCCTTTGATCTCCGCCTCTCCCATGTGACCACCCCATCCCAGGAGTGACACTTTTGTCACAACTGTTAGATCTGGTTGGGGAAAGGAGAGGGCTCTGCCCCGGCCCAATCCTGATTAGGTAACCACCAATGCAGCACTCTTGCAGTTCCTTCTGAGATCTGGACCTTGTCAGAGAGATTCCCCTGATGCTGCGCCCACAGGAACTTCAGGTCCCACTGCAGAGCCCGCATATGCCATCTGGCATTTTGAACCAGCAGGATACAGGAGTCCATGAAGCCCAGCAGCCTCAGTCATTCTCACCGAAATCCAGGACAGAGGCTGAAACATTTGTATCATAGCCCAAATATCCTGGACTTGCTTTTAGGGAGGATATGCCCAAAACTGCACAGTATCCAGAACAGTTCAGATGAAAAGGAGCGTCTGAGAAGGAGTCCGGTGTGACTTCCGCACGTTGATAGTGAACACCAGCAAATGCAAAAGGTTTGCCGTAGTCTGGAGGTGGGAGACGACTGTCTGGGGCGAGTTTGCCTTCAACAGCCAATCATTGAGGTAGGGGAAGACTGGGACCCTTAACCTGCGCAGATGAGCTGCTACCAGTACCATCACTTTCGTGAAGACTCAAGGGGCACTGGTAAGACCAAAGAAGAGCACGGTAAACTGAAAGTGCTCGTGACCTACCACGAATCGTAGGTAACGTCTGTGGGCCGGCAAGACGGGAATGTGGAAGTATGCGTTGTGCAAGTCCAACGCTACCATCCAGTCTCCGGGATCCAGAGCCAATGTCAACATTTTGAACTTCTCCTTTTTGCGGAAGAGATTGAGGGACCGAAGATCTAATATAGGTCAAAGACCTTTGTCCTTTTTTCGGCACCAGAAAGTAGCGGGCATAGAAACCAAAACCTACTCCTGGCAATGGAACCCTCTCTATAGCTCCTTTGGCCAAAAGGGGTTGGACTTACGCACGGAGAAGCGCCATATGATCCTCCGATATTCGGTTGTACAAAGGTGGCATGGCTGGAGGAGGTGTCTGGAAGGGGATGAAGTAGCCCCCAAAGGTCAAACAGTACCTTATGTTCCGTTAATTCTCGTGTTGAGAAATATTTGTCAGTTCGTCTATGTGCGGGTTCTAAGTATAGAGTGGCTATATTCAATGTGCTAATGAGCACACCCTCTTGAACTATACGAAAGATCTACATTAATGTGTTCTGTAAAGGCAGCTACAGGGAAAGATGCACTGTGGGTTGACACTTTTACATAAACATGCAAAACTAAAGTGAACTTCAAAGACTCCGGTGAAGCACTAGTTCCATACAACATGTTAATTCTGATATGAGGTGTACTGAAGGAGAGTTGAAGTGGAGGAATTTAAGGAGATAAATATTTGTGGGGGAGGAGGCAAAAAAAGACTGACGCACACACACCACACCACACACAAACACCCACACACCCACCCCTCTCCCCGCCCCTCCAGACGTCGTTTGCTGCACTAGATCTTTGAGACCAGTAGCAGTCTCCAGATCACTGAGCTTTTTTAGTAAGCTAAAATATCTGGCCAGCTCCTAATCTGCAAATTCTCAAGCACTTCTACCCTCTTGCCATTTGGAATCTCTGATGCTTTGTGACTGTAGAAATATGCAACATGTTGTTCACATGTGCTCCTGAACGCTGTAAAATTCATGCTTTCAAATGAAATGCACTACACTGCAGCAGTTTTTAAATTGTAACCCATTTGATCTATATTCTCAGAGTTGTTTGAAACAAACCGTTTGAAGATATGGGAGCAACAGAGAATGCATGTACGTTTGTATCAGAGAGAGAGATTGGGTGTGTGTGGGGAAGGGGCAGGGAGAGAAAAAGAATGATTCAGAGAAAAAAATGAGTAGAGATGCAAGGAGTGAAGAAGGCGGGTGAATGGGGGAGGGGTGAAATAGTTGAAACAGGAAAGAGAAGAGAGAGAAACTAGGCAAACGGAGTGGTGATAAACTGATGGAAAATGGAGAGGCTCGCAAAAGAAATATTTATGGAGAATGACGGGGAGAAATATATTTAGAGGGGTTGGGGACTATGAAGAGAAATAAGTGTACGGATACACAGAGGGAGAGGGGTTTGGAGGTGGGAGATAAAACAAAGAAAGTGAGAGAGAGCGATTAGAGATTAAAAGGGTGTGATAGTATAGTATCGTCATACACTGCAATATAGGAAATAAAGTGGGGACACTTTATGGGGCGCCTTGCTACATAGAGACAAGTTGCTGCTGTGTCCGAACTGTTTTTCAAGCTACACAAAGGGCACCCATGGTGTCACTGTCGGTGTGTTTAGTAGGAAATGGCATGCGAGGGCGGAGACTCTTTCCATACAGGCTCTTCTTTCAACAAGTGACTCTTTCCTGAGAGGCTGACTGGGAAAGAGGGTCCATTTAAAGAAGAGTCCACCATTTTTTTAGATCTTGGCTGTAGGTGACGTGCATGCTTGGTCTTGAACCGAAAGATGCTGTATCTACCTTGTGGGCTTCAGCTCGCCCACAGGCTTGCCTTTTTCTGGCACCATCCTCACTCCATTTTGCGTTCTCCCCAGATGTCAAGTGCATGCATCCATCATGCCCCTTACAGTGTTTAGCTCTCCCCAGCACACCGCCCTACTACTGCTAAACATATGCAATGGCCATTTTCTTGCATTGCCCATTTTCTTGCATTGTTTTGGGACTACTTGTGTTTTCAAATGGGTTATGGTCCTGCCGCACTTGAGGAGCACTGGTATTTTAAGGAAAGTAAACAGGCGCTGTTTTTATTCTTAAAAGACAGATATAACATTTCATATGTTGCGCCAGTGCCTTGTTTTGTTTTTCACCACTTAACACAAGCGCTTGTTTCCCTTTATTTTAGCAGTGCGCAGCCAACATGAGTGCTTGTGCTTGTTTCCCTCAACTTTAGCGGCTCCGCAGCCCTTTAAATGACAATGAAAAATGCCATCAAGAAACAAATGACCACAAGTTCCTTGAGCCTCTCGTACATTACATCACAACATCCAAACAGTGAAACCAATCGGGACGAACCAACACACATAGAGGGCTCCACAAGCACCCAGTACTCCTGTATTCTAGATGCTCTGCAGCTGAGATAAATGTGTGTTTTTTCGTGTTCTTGTTTCTTTGTATTTATTAGCGTGGGTGGTGTGTGCTTTCATACTTATTCTTGCTCTCACCACTTTTCTCTCGGCTGCTCTGCTGCCGTTTGTTTGTCAGTGCTACCGGGCGGGATTCAAAGCAGGTGGCCTTTGCTTACTTGCCGTCGCAGCTAAGTACCTGCTAATTTTCCTTGGGGCTTTTCAGCGCATCTGTAACTGGATGTGTTTTGGTGTGTAGGGGATGCCGGGCCAACCTTGTGTCTTAGTGACTGCTCGGGCTTCCATCAAACTGATGCATGCTGTGGATCTCACTTCAACGCTGCAGGTTTTATTTTATGTGCTGCAGGGGACAGAGAGCGATCGGATGCATAACAGACTTGGGACTTTTAGGTTCTGTGACACGCTCTCTGAGGGTTGTGAAATCTTGACTGGCAATGCTGCAGAGAGAAAGGGTGTATTGGCCTTTGCACAGCACTCCAACTCCAGCACTCCAACTTGGAGGTTCTGCCTCCTTATGACACACAATGCCTGGGACTGCTCTTTCCCCATCCTTCAGCGATGGTTTTTAGGTTTTAGAGACCCCCCGTAGAACTATGGGGTGTCAACTAATTAATTTTATATATTGTTGATCAGGTCACAAGTCCTAAACAAGCATTGGAAAAGCCAAAAGTTCTCTGCAATTCAAGAGCCATAGGCCTTGGCAGTGTAACTGCATTTGTGTATGGCTCTGGGGCTGATTTTACTGATATCCATAAATGCATTAACATTGCCAACGCCTATAGGTCTTAGAATGCTGAGGCCTCTTGTTTTTGCCAATGCTTGTTGAATTCATCCATTGAGGGGTTCACTTCCTCCTCCTCCCCCAGAGCCTGATTCCTGCTGGTCATCAGCCTCTTAACCTAACCTGGATGGGTAAGGGACAAGTACTGTGTGTGTGTTTTAAAGGAACTTGTTAACTATTAAAATGCACTTCTGGTTTTTATTATTATTAATAAATTATGACAGTTCTGGAAATAGCAAAGAATGCCTGTCGTCTGTTTAAATGGCTTGGAGAGTTATTTGATTTCTGTGGAACCACTCCATCACAGGTTCAAATCTCGGTCAGACCAACTCACCCGATCATCATCCTGCTGAGGCTGAATAATTGTTTACATTAAAGCTGGTATTGAGCAATGCCAAGGTAAAATACCTTGGAAAACTATAACTCTGCCAATGAGCAGATATTAATTACCTGACCATCTCTCTGAGTTTAACAAATGGGACACTCGCAGATCTCCTACGAGAACTCTTCCAGCTTCATTCAGCCATGCTGCTGTTGCTGTCCCTGCTGCTGGGGCTTGTTGTGGCAGTTGTTCATGGTGGCTGCGGGGGTTGTCGTGCGCCATGTTGCAGGAGGAGAGGTAGGTGGGAGGAGATGGAGGGGCCGTCTGTTTCTAGCAAAATGCCATCACCTAGAGTGGGCGCACGAGGCATCCTGGGAAAGGGAGCACGTCTGTGAATCAGAAGTGATGGAGGGATGACCAGGAGGAACCATGAGTGAAAGAAGAGTTATAGCAGACACAGAGTAGATGTAGGCGAGAAATATAGTAGTCGGGAACAAGGGAAGACTTGTTGATAGTAATCAACCTAGAAAAGTATTTTAGTTATAAAGGATACACTCTCCCTGCAGTTCTTTTCGCTCAGCTCACCCCGAGTGTCTTTAAAAAGCATTCATTGTTTTACTGAGGGCTCTCCTTCCTTTACACATGAAATCTGTGGTCAGAGGAAACCCTCTCAAGATGGCCACTAAAACACGTTTATCTTTAGTCGTCTCGTCATACTTTTCCACTTCTCAGTAGAATATCTTAAATAACGGGGAAACACTGTAGCTGGAAAGCAAAAATCGGACTAGCCCTTTCTTCTGCGAAAGAAAAGTAAATGGCCCTCAGTAAATAGCATCTGATATTTTGCCTTGTTTTTTAAATGCATGGAGAAATGGCACTGGAGCAAGAGCTCATGTAAAGTGCTAAAAATCTATTTAAAAAAAAGTAGTCCCAAGAACTGTTGCTTTAATGCTACCTGTGGATGAATAGTAGTAATTGGTCCCTGCTCTCGGGCCGGCTAAACAGATGCATGCTATGGACTAATGGGAATAAAGCATTGAAATGCGACAATGGTGCCAGAAAATGGGAAGCCTATAGGTGGGCTGAAGCCCACAAAATACATACAACAAGTCTCTTTTTGAGAGAGAGAGTGCATGCATGCTGTCTTGAGCCGAGGCCTAAAAACAACCCATTACAGGTAAAATATCCTCAGAAAAATAACTAAATATAGAGTTGAGTAACATTAAAATGCCTCAATTTTTTCGATGTTATTGGGGAATAATTGACTCCAAAGATGTTTACGCTATTGTATTAGGCCTGTTTACCCAAATTCTTATCAGAAATTTACTGAATGTTTCAGAACTAACACAATTTCTACTCAATTTGCAATAGTTACCAAGTGTAAAAAAAAAAAAAAAAGTTTGGGTCCAGTCCTACACACAATAAATTTAAATGAGTAAATTCAACATTCTAAACAAGTCATCATTTGTCTTAAAGATGAAATAACACGCAAGAAGAACTCTTTGAAAATAACGTTTATTGTTGTGTTAAGGATTTCCGCATTTGATTCTTCTTTATTGTCTTAGGTAAAGTTCTCCCTCCAAGCCCACCAGACTATAGATGCCCTGGTGAGAGAACTGACCTACAGAAATAGATGCTTAACTTCAGTTTAATTTGTTAGGAGAAACGTGCTTTGATAAGCTTTACCTTTCCCTGCAGTACATCTTGATTTTGATCTTCCGAGGGATGATGGAGAATTTGTTTGTCCAGTTTTGGGGGGGTGTGGGATTTCCATTAACGCTCCACAGCTGTATTGTTATCACTTATAAAAACAAGCCTTTATCTCCAGTCTACTTCTTCAGGTGGTGGCAGGTAAAATATTAATCTGCCCACAGCAGTGGATGGCTTGCTGTGACTAGTTATGCTGTCTTCAAGGTAAGAGTTGAGAGACGAGTGTCTATATCTGTTTAGGTTTTATTATTCTGTAATAGAAAGCTTGTAGTTGAGGCCAGGATTGGTGAGATATAGTTCCATTTATAAAAAACAACTCCAAGGTAGTCTTGGGAAGACGTGTTGTCTACCCCACCCACATCACCACATTTGTATTATTGGCTACCTGAGGCATCTAATTTTATTTTGATTGAAAGAAATGCATGTTCTACCATTTGCAAACCTTTCCAGTAACCACCTATCTTTCTTCTTTCTGCAGCGAGTCTGATGGAAATCACAGCACAGAAGATGAGTCAAGCCAGGGGCCTGAGGATATGGAGGTTGGAGGATCGACTGGTCAAGATGGGGCTCCTCTTCCTGACAACTTCTTCCTGGCAGCCAATACGTCCTGCTCTACTGCCTCTTCCATCCTCCTAAATGGCAATTTCATCACTACCAGCCCTCAGCCCATCATTGTGAACGGGGGATCTGTCATCCAGACACCTAATGGGGTTATCATCAATGGTTTGGCTCTAGGAGATGGCCAGTCCATTACCCTGAGCCCAGTGGGCACCAACCCTCCCATCCTGTTCAACGGAGCCACCGTCCTTGGTGGCACCCGCCCACAATTAAAGCAGGAGTCAGGCTTGCCACAGGACACTCTTTCTACAGTTTTGCTGAACACAAGCAGTTCCACCAATCTGCAGCAGCTACAGTGTCGTGCAGACATTAAAGTAGAACACGGGGAAGACTCGTTGCCCTCCTTGGTGTTTGCCAGAAATGGCCCTATAGCCCTCCAGGTTCCACAAACCAGCCAAGCTGGGCCAGCAGAGGTTAAGTCAGAAGGATGCCAGACCACAACCTCTCAAGTCCTCCATCAGTCTGAGACTGGTCAGAGCTCCCATCAGATCTTGTCTGTCACCCAGCTGCACCAAACACAACCACTCACCTCTGATCCAAAGACATCTCACGTTCCTCAGTTATTGTCTGCTCCTCAAGTGGTCCCATCAGGAGATACGGCCACTGTGGCTCAAGTGGCTTCCATGGCTCAAGTCATCCAGGCACAACCTATGGTTTCTGATTCCCAGATTATTCCTATTTCCGCAGTTGTGTCTAACACTCAGTCTGGTCAGCTAGCTCACACTTTTCAGCCATCTCAGGCTGGCATAACACAACCTGTGTCCCCTAGCATCCAAACAGCACCTTTTCCCTATGTCCTCCAGGGTTCTGCATTAGTCTCCTTTCCCGCAGCCAATCACCTGACATCTTCCGTTGAGACAATGCCAGCAACTTCAATACCTGCTGTTGTCACCATTCCTTCAGAAGTTGGGACATCACCACCACTCCTTCCCCTTTCCCAAGCTTCCTTGACCCCCCAGGTGGTCCCACTGTCTCAGCCTGGTCAAGGCACACACATGCTCTCTCCATCCCAGATGGTCCCGCTTTCCCCAGTTGTCACTCCCTCTCAAGTTTACTCAGTCCCCCAAATGGCCACATCAGCCCAGCCGTTGCTTCCCATACCTCAGATGCCACAAGGGTCTCCGTTAGTTTCACTCCCCTCACTCCCTCAGGTTGTCCCCTCATCCCAAATGTTGACTTTCCAGCAAGGCACAGGATCATTTCAGATCCTGACTAACAACTCCCCTGTGAAACTCAATCAAGCTGGCTCACCACCTTTTGTCAATTCCCCTCTCAACCAGGGAAATATTCACTTGATCAACACAAGCATGGGAATGGCAGCAGTGCAGCTCCCTGCTGCAGCTACTGGTAAGTCTCGCTTCTTTTTGTTTGTACTGCAGGTCTTCTCATTAATGACACATTTTCTCTACCCTTTCTGTTATAATTACTGCTGCAATATAGTTTGCTATATAGTTCAGTGTTTGATGAGAGTTACTAAAGGGCATACCTTTAACTCAACTCAATTGTATCTAGTTTTTTATGCACACATATTTCAATCATGTATGGTTTTTTTTATATACAGAGCAAAGCAGATTTTTTTCAAAAGATGGGAAGTTAAGAATGCTTAATAAAGCTAGAAGGGGAAGTTTAGGAGGAAGAAGGTTTTGGATCACAAAAACCACTTTTATAAATGCACTGTATCAAAAATCTACACTGGTGGGACATGACAGATTGTTCTGATTTACCCAAAGGGTCAGTAGCTACTTCCTATCTTTAAGGTGAAGCTGAAAAGTCACTTCTCACACAGCTCCCCCAGCATTTAGCTGTATTACAGCCTGAACGTCGAGACAATAGTTCCCATTGTTGAAATGATGTCTACTTTCTTTAAACCCAATCTCCTACAGTGTTAAGCAGTGTTTTCCAAAATGCACACAGCAGCTACTCTGTATATGAATCTCCTGTGCAGGAAATAAATCAGGTTTAACTAGAAACCTAAAAACACAGGGTGGTGCAGGGCTATTGTCCCAGGACTTCCTCACTAATGGAATGTTTATTCGTTTTAGGAATCTGATTTTTTTAATCGTATGTGAGACCTGTTTGTCTATCCCTCAGTACGTTTAGATTCATGAGTACCCGCAATGGATAGTCTCATTTTTGGAGTGTTTCTAGTTGTTGACCTTCTTTGGATGTGGTTGCACTACTTACAGTGAGGCCATACTATAGCCATTTAGAATGATGACACCCTCTTCTGGGGGCTAAAGCTGTCTGTTTGCAAAACTACCTATTGTTTTACCAACAGTTGGCTTTATTGTCACTCTTGTTTGTTTGCTTTTTTTCTGCTTATGTGGGCTTTCCTTTGTTTTCATATGTTTGTAAGTCCACTGAAGCAGGGAATCATTACTTATCTGTTTACTGTTTGCTTTTTGGGCACTACTATATATATATATATTTTTTTTTTTGTTGCTTTGATTGAGAGTGCATGTTTTTGCCAGCTCTCTCCCCCGTGTACATCTCCCACCCCCATCAGCAGTGCTGTGTTGCTGTCTCTTGCCTTGTACCTCTTCCTTGCTACCGTCATCCTTTTTTTGCATTCGTGTACTTCTACCACCTGTGTTGCTTTCTCACCTGTGTGCTTCTCGCCCAGTTCCACATTACTGTCTCTAGCCCTTTTTGTTTGTGACTCCTCAATGTTGCTTCGCCACCCACCCCCTTATGTTTCCTTTTCCCAACTGTTGGAAATTCCCATCTTTTGTATGGAGCTGCCTCAGATTTTTGCCTTGTTCCACTGAATCAGTTTTTGTTGGCCATAGGAATAACAATAAAAAAAAAAAGTTAACTTTTTTTTTTAAAAACCACTCCTGTTACGACAAAATGTAACTTTCAATTGCGATTGATCTAAAGACTTCATTGAGAATAAATTGATTCATGCATTGTACTTCATTTTCAGATCACAAAAACAGTAGCCGTTTATTATCCACGATTCTTTTCGTGAAACTGGGGTTCTCCAACAGTGGGCAATTCCTAAACAAAATATGAAAATTGTATCCCACATTTGTTAGTCTCGGACTTAATACAAATAGGGACAATTTTCAGTGTCCCAGGATTACCACTAACATGGGCAACTAAGCTCTTCCTCACAGTGTATTACTTGTCCCTGGCTATTGAATCTTGCCTTACTCCGCCTTGAAGGGCGCCCTTTACCTTATTAGGAGATATAGAGTCTTCAATCTTAAATAAATACTTATTCCTAGATCAGAACTTGTAGTAGCATCAACAGTCAGTTGTGAAAATTCATCAGTACGTAACATATTATCCTCTATCATTAGGGAGGAGAGTTAATCCCTACTATTACATTGTTTGCTGCATTAAAAACCTTATTACTTGTGACTTGGCCAAAAGGGTACAGGAATCTAAACCTAGTTTGAGCCTTATCGCATGGATCAGTGAGTTCCTTGGGAGAGCCAGTAGAGCCTTTAAGCAGAGATATTCCTGAGACTCCCAGTAGACGAGCCTGCCTGTTGCAACAAGCTAGGCCCCATACTGTGTCTGAGTAATTAACTTTCCTCTTAAAGCCCTTTTTTAGGGCTTCCACAGAGAGGCCTACAGAGCGAAGCGTTTAAAGCCTTAACTGTTGCCAGAAGTGTGTGTCTGGCTATTGCTATATTCTTATCCCATGTTAAATTAGTGGTGAATGTTATACTCAAATATTTGTAATCAAAGACCTGTTCCAGAGCTATATTATTTAAAAACCAAGTACATTTCTTTGTTTACTTGGAGAAAATAAAGGTCTTGTTTTTTCCCCACATTAACGAGTATTCTGTCTTCCCCAAAACAGATGTGTTTAATATTACAGACCTATCAGGTATGGTCCTTTACGACAAGATCATCCGCCTACATTTCGGACAATCAACATGGGGCATCTCCAATTTTAGAAGGTTTTTCTACTAGCCAATATCAATGCAAGATCCTAAATAAAAAGAACAGGGGACTCGATAAAACTACGTCCTTGCCTTAAGCCATTATCAACAGTTATTTTCTTTGATAGTATGCCTGCCCCCACTTAAATTAACCTGAATCCAGTTGTTAACCGGCAGTTGTTGGAGCATGTCCAGCAGGTCACTTGGAATATTCCATCTATTAGCGGTGTCCATAAAATCCTTTGACTCGCACTGATCAAAGGCTGACCTGAAAGTTTACAAATTAGGAACAGAGGTTCTTAACTTTTGCTGTCACCCTCTTAGCAGCACCCCAAACTAAAAAAACAGTAATCTTTTATGGAATAATTTTGTCTGAAACCTCCATGCTCTCCTGGAATAATACTAGACCCAAAGACCCATGTCTCCAGGGATTTTAACAGGTTTTTGGTGTAGATTTTAGACAAAGTGTTGAACAAGGATTTTAGCCGATAATTCGTGGGGTCATTTCAGGGCCCTTTTTTATAAATGGGCTTTAATATTGTGCCTGCCATGAATACGGTATTATTCCAGTTTGTGATAGCCCTTTAAACAAAAAAGAGATTAAGTAATTCTCCCACCAAAGAGAACCTGATTGATATAGTACCATCAGGTCCTTCTGCCAACAATGTTATTGTTATGATTCGGTTGAAGGATCGCCACTTTTATACATCTGTTTGTGACCAATCCGTAGTTGAAACACGTGCTGATCTGGAAAGTCAATTTTAGTGGCCGACAACCTACTGTAATTCCTAAAAAAGAAAAACAGGGAATACATCTATAAATCTTAGATATAACACCCTCTGTAGTATCTGGGCCGTCGCACAGCTCTGTACCATGCTTATTCAAATCCCCCGCTTTCTCTTGGACTGCTGCTGTGACACTTTTAAAATGGAAGTGTGCCCTAGTTACCTTGCACCCCTTTACCATGTGAAAACCTACAAGGTGCAGATCATTTGAGTCCATTTCCCTCAAGGAGGGGATAGATGAAAAACAACTTTAATCATTTGTAATGGTTTAAAGGGCAAAGGTTGGGATTTCTGTACTCTACCTTCTCAGGTTTAAAGCGATGGACTATCGAACACTGAGATTTGTTTTATTTTCTGTTTTCCTTTGAGCCTCATACTCACGGCCCTGACAGGTCACAGTTAGGTTCAAATTACCCTGATTTAATCTGTATTGCCTGTTTTCCCGCAGTTTGGAGGGTTGGAGTAAATGTTGTTTCTCTCATATCTTTGCAGGTTGGCATAGTGCTCTTACTGGCCCTTTTGGGCCTGTTAACCAAGCCTAGCACTATGGCTGAAAAAGAACCTCTAGTTCTGGGAATTTGCAATGATTTTATGGAGACCCTTGTTCTTGGGAGTTTTCCTGACCTCACACCTTAATTAGGCTACAACAGGAAAGCATGCTGTATCTTTTGCCCAAGCGATAGACCAGTCCAGGGTACTGAGATACATAAATGTCATCTGCTTCCTTTCAATTGAAACAGGTGGAAGCCTCTTCTGTCTTGTGCTCAAATATGGCTTTTGGGGTGATTCTTTAGATTTTCAGTTAAGCGCTATGTTTATTTTTTCTAATAACTGGACCTGGTTATCCTGCTTACAGTCAGATAACACTAATGGCCAGATTTAAAACAAGTGGCGCTGCACTCAGTGCAGCGCCACTTTTCTTGCACCTCTTAGCTCCCCCTAACGCCATCATGTTTGTGCCGTATCTAAGATACGGTGCACCATGGCGTTAGTTAGGGAACTAGCATCAACATTTAGAACGCTAGTTTGGAGCTTTGCAGGATTAGCGTAAACTTTTTGACGGTAATCGTGCAAAGGCCATTGAGGCCCATTATGAATAAAGCTGCACCTCCTTTTAACGCCTTTTAATTAAAAGTGCAGAAAAAAATGCTTCCAAAAAATCTCTTGGATTTTTTGGTCATTTTTTCAAACCTCCCCTCCCCCCCCCCCCAACCCCCCCTTACAATGGGAAACGCCACCTTGCATACATTAGCATGGCACATGCATGATCTAGCGCAAAGGGTTACCAAGTGGCGCAATGCATGCATCGCACCACCTTGTAAATCTGGCGCTGCGTTTTTGGCCATCTAATGCCACACTCACTTAAAAAAATTACGCTAATGTGCCATTACATAGCGCTAAATCTGCTGCCAAGGCTCTTCACATCACCTGAAGAGTTGTTTGCATCAATGACAATAAAGTCAGCATCGAAAATTTTAGAAACACCCTGTGATAAACTAAAATAAGAAGAGCTAAGTTGGAGTGACTTTGGGGAGAGAGACTCAACAGTTTCTTGGTAAAATGAGAAGAAACCACAATGTAAGTCTGTTGTTTGTTGGACAAAATGAGCATTAAGTTGTAGAGAAGAAGAAAGTTGACCTCGAGAAACTAGTCCGTTGCAACAGCCATATCTAATCCTTTTACAGTAGTCACCAAGTCTTTTTCTCTGTCATCAACAGGCCAAAAAGTCGCATTTTTATCCCATTGAGGGCATTTTCGGCAGGATCAACAGAATGACAGCAAATCTGTAGGGTAGTCACAAGCGGCCTCAGTTTCAGAAGGTTTAAGAAGTACTTTCACTAGTGCACATAAACTCACTGGGAAAACCCTCATTCGTTTTATGGAATGCAATACCGGGGCCCGGTATGCGACACATCTATATTGGAGATTCTCAAATTATTACTCAGTTTGTTTTTGCTCGAAGCCCAGATCAGGCCAGGACTTTTCAGTGGTTTAGGGCTATTGAAAACTTTTAAATGTTTGGTGATGAAATTCCTCGGTGAACTTGAGAAGTAAGAGGAATTTTCTTTTTCTCAGGTCTCCTTAGGGTGCCGTGAACCACACGGCAGGGGACTTGTCGCTTTCATCACATCTGTCACTCAGTCAAATTCAATAATAGTAAAAGGAGCTAGCTCCTCCATGTTTTCAGATTCACATATATGGGACTTTTTAACACCTGAACAGTGACACTTTTTCGGGTGGGGGAGGGGGTGGTATTGTTTCTTCTGGATTCTATGAATTATAACAAATTTAATGATCAGTTTAGGAAGCTGGCTCTTTATAGTGGACCAAAATGAAGTACACTGTGGAAAGTGTCCAAGCATTCCCCAGAGGTATCACAGAGGCACAAATGACATCCCAAATGCTCCCTTTGTGGGTAGTATGGCTGAGCAGTTTGGGCATATCTGAGAGTAGTGCTAAGCATTTAAGGCACACACTCATGCAGTAAATGAGACATACACTCAAAGACCTTTGACGCCAATCTAAAAAAAATGGTGGGGTTATGAATTTTTATAGTTTTCAAAAGTCTACACAATGCATTTTCAGGAAGCTGCAATGCAGTCCAAAGGAGGAAAACAAAGACGGCAGTCCAGGTAGAGTACAACTTATGCGACCAATCTCCTAGACTTACAGGGGTTTTGGGGCAGGGTGACGGCCACACCAACAGGTCACCTTGGGGAGCTCTGGTGCGTCCCGGTGCAGAGGTGTGTTACGGCGTTGTGTGTCCCATTCAAGTCAATGGGGATTGGACCTGTTACAACGTCGCTGCAGGTATAGACTGAAAGGACAGTCCATGGAAACCCACAGGAGGAGCTCGACCCTAGAAGTCCTCGGGCACGTGGGAACACCGTCAGTCCACTTCTCCTCTGGCTGTAGGGCCCAGGTGCAGGAGTGTCTTCTGGCGTTCGGTCCAGCACTGGAGTTTTTTACAATTAAAGAGGGTCCTGCAGAAACACTCTGCAGGCGTGCACTGGGGGTGCAGTCTGACACAACCGACAAGTTGGCTTAGGTGGGGAGACCTGGGGACACCTTCTGGGTCCAGGGCGGACTGCTGCAGAGGTGTCCTCGGGTGTCGGGTTTCGCCTCCTGGTCCCTCGCGGTTGAAGAGGGGTCTGCAGAAACAGTCTGCAGGCACTGTTGTGAAGTCCACAGTGGGCGAGCACAGGGTGGGCTTCTCTTCTGAAGGGCCTGGGGACCACGCTGACACCATTGGCCCACTTCAGCATAGGCTAGGCGGCTCGGGTACTGTTGTGATGGACAGTGTCGGGGTTTTGGCAGTCTTGGTCCTCTCAGATATTTCATGGGTGTCTGCAGATGCAGGGAAGCAACTCCCCTACTTCAAGAGAGTTCCTCCTGGCAATGGGAAAAGCACTGGCAGCTCTCCCAGTTTCTTGGAGGCTGCTGCAGCAGGACAGGTCAGTTGCTCCTCAAAAGCCGTCAGGGTTGGCACCATATCACTTGTGCTCCTTGGTTCTCAGGTCCAGCAGTCTTTTTGTTCACCACTTCTTTTGGGTCCAGTGAAGATCTGATGAGGATCTGGTATTGTGGGTCCCCTAAATACTCAATTTAGGGGGCGTTAAAGGGAATGCAGGGTAGTAGCCAATGGACTACTTACCCTTGGGATCACTACACCCGCCAGATGACCACTTCCTGTGGGAAGTGAGCATCACCCTAACCAGAGTTTGTCAGTTCCACCACATGCAAGATGGCGGAATTTCTAAAGTGATGTCCACTTCAGGCTGACCTACCTCATGGTGTTCCCAGTCTGGAAGTTTGACACGCCTCCTGCATAGATAATTTTCAAGCCTGTCCAGATGCCAGATGCCCCCTGAGGCAGGGGGTTGGGATCTTTCTCTGAGGAAGGCCAGTTCTGCATATAAAAGGTGGTGGGCTGCTTTGAAGCCCCTGCCTTGGAATGCAGGTTAAGCTGTGGGGAGGGGTGGTTAACACCCCAGCCCGGACTGGCTGTTTCTGGCTGCTCGAGAGTGCAGGCTGTCCACCTGGGAGGTCAGATGCTCATCTTGCCAGAACCTGTCAGTGAGCTCACCAGCAGATGGTAGATTTTTCAGTGGGCACTCTCTGGGTGCATGTATTAATAAATCCATCAGTGGAATCAGTGAGGGTTTATTAATACGAGGTGTTTGATACCAAACATCCCTACGTTCAGAGAAGCCATCATTTAGCTGTGTAATTCGTAGTAACCAGTGTCCAGCACATGTATTTAAAATGGCTTCCCTGTACTCTTACTATGTCTAAGAATCGAAAAGACATACGAGAGGGCATATTTGCTCATGCATACATGACCTCACTTGTAATATAATGCGCCCTGCTTTTGGGCTGAAGGCCTGCTGTAGGGGTGACTTACAGATATTAGCAGCAGTGTTTTAGGGGACATGGACACAAGTATCTGCCATGTTGCATTTTCAATTTTGGGAGCACCTTGTCACGCAGCCTGCAGTGGCAGTCTGCATAAGGTTGGTGGTGGGTCCCTCGGAGTGGCACAAGTTGTGCTGCAGCTCTGAGGGGCCTATGCCCTAGGCATCAGGGGTACTATTTAACAGGGACCTTCAATAGGCTGAAGGGCCTGGTCACTTGGTGATCAAGTGACCAAGTGTCTTGTTTTAGGGAAGGAACACTACTGCTGTGTACCTGATTAGCAGGAACCCAGTGCACTTCAGTCTAACTCTTGTCTTGGTTCTTGAATACAGGTTCCCATAATGATCTGACTATCCAACAAATTAGATGCAGAATGGCCGATACCCGATGACATGCAAGACTCACCACGGGCTGCCACAACTAACCCCCTTTGACTTACTTCAGATAATACTTCAGTAATCTGCCTACTGCCTCTTCCAAAATCAAACACCCACTCTCTTTGCCACTACCCCCCTGCCAGAAGCCCCTCCAGCCCATAGCACACTACTGCATACAGGAGATTATCACCATTGTCTGCACTGGAGAACTTAGGTACCGGAGTTGTCAGGGGTTAGTCAAAATTGGCAAGTGTTTGCAGGAGGCAGTAAATAGGAAGAAGGCTGTAGTAGCAGCTATGGTGGTGTACCTGGAGATGATCTGGAGCCTCTTGGACTCCTGCGGACACCCAGGGCGCAGCAGGCACGCACACCCCCCTGGCGCTTCCATGGGGGCTTGCAAGATACTCTGATATTACCAGTAGTGATGTAGGCTCTCCAGTCCAAACTGTGTGTCTGGCCCACTTCAACACTCATATAGGGCCAGGCAGGACCAGGCGGTCAAGCAGGAAACAAACTAGGTTTGCCGCTACCCTTCCCAGGCTCCCCTTGGAGATGCACACTATTGACTCACCAGGAAATTCATCAGCGCAGGATCGCCTGGCTGCTGGAGCGCTGCCAGTAGTCCATTGAAAGCTCTGCGAGCTCTGTAGCTGTTTGACTCTGCTGCTCAACTCCAATGCCTCGCTCCACCTGTAACACTGTCTGTTGTCAGCCACCTTTGCACCACGGTTTGTCATTCTCACACCACGCTCCAAGCTAGTGGGTTATCCCACTTAATCAGCGTTAAGAATTACGGTTCATGCATATCAAAAGGATTTTAGGATTAGGGATTTATTCTCTGGCGCCTTCACTTAAAAAACCAGCCCCTTTGGCTTGTCAAAATATTCAAGTCCATCAGAAGGAGGTAATATTAGATTCTCATCTTATTAAATGTTTTCATTTGAAATATTCCACAATAAGTTGAAAAATTCCTTTTTCACTTCAAGTACATCTTTAGTCAATTTGATATATATCAGGAATGTGCTGGAGAGGTTGCTGCTACACAACTCTTGCTGATACCGTAACAGAGCAATTTAGAGTTTGGATACTGAATTTACAAAATGTTTACCATGAGTAGGAACCTTCACGATATTCATTTTTTTTGTTTACATTTTGTTATTGGCATGTTATCACAGGTTCTACTAGATGCACAGGATACAATAGTAAATCTGTTCCTTAAGTGGATGGACAGTTACATCCCAGCATGTTTACATTGATAATATTCAAGAGGAAATCTTACAACAATGTGGAGGGAGCAGCAGTGTATAAGAATCCTATTGTAGGATCGTGACCCAAAACAACATAATGCACCCCGTTTTGTAGAGGAGCAGCCAACATACATAACACGAAGTAAAGTAAAACAGTAACTCTTAAAACTCTTCTGGCTGGCGCTGCAATAGGCAGTTAATCGAAAATGCAGGAGCATAAGTGGCATGAGCATATCACACACAAAAAGGGTATGTATGGGTGTAGGTGGGCAGTAGGTGGGGATGGAAGGGCAGCGGGCCGACCCCTACAGGGTTCCCTCTGGTGGGTGTGGGGTCCCTTGTTGATCTGTGCCGAGCATGTGTGTGTGGTTAAATGAGTAAGTGGGTCGCTCAGTAGTATAATTTGGTAAGCCTATGGTTGAAGTGGATTCAGTCTGTCAAATAATCTGAGAACATAAGTATCCCACATTCATGCAGCTCCAAACCACCCCCCTCCCCCGTAATCTGCGATTGTGGCATCTGCCAAGGCCCATTTATGGGTCACCTGAAGCCATCACTTAATCATGGACTAGCGATAGGTCAAACAGCTTTAGATAATGTTTAATTCAATTTGTGAGACAGAGTAGTGGGTCTGGTGTTAACTGGACCTCAATCACAGTTGATATGTATTCTATCATGCCAAGCAGCTGTGGGCATTCCCATACCATGTGCATAAATGTGGCATCTATGTGGCCACATCTCAAACGTTCCGGAGACACTGCTGCAATCATTTTGTGTTGGAAATAGGTTTGATGCAGATAGTTTAATTTCATAGATTTTAGACGCGCATTGCGTGAGAGTCGCTTCAACTGCTCTAAGGCCATGATCTGTTGTTTAGTAGTCAATTCCTTACTGGGACAGATGTCCCATCTGTGTTTGCTCTAGGTTAAAAAGTATTTACATCCCTCTCTTAAGGCTGCATATAACATTGAAATCGCCCAATGGCCTAGTCCATTTGTTAAGAGGCACTGTAAGCCTAGGTGTATTGGTGGTTTGGCCTGTTCTGTTGCCCAGATGTGCCCAGACGTTCCCAATCACTGCCACCGTCGCATTATATGTGAGAAAAAGGCCCGCTCCGAGCTCGTAGGCCTCCTGTAACCCTTGAAAAGAAAGCAGAGTGCCATAATTGAACAGGTCATCCATCTGGGTGAACCTGGCTCCAAGCCAAGGTCATCAAAATCATGGGCTCCCCTTAGACTTTACAGAGCTGGCATGCTCCAGAGAGGCGGTTGTGGTGCATATGGAGCCAGTGCATGTCTGCGTTGCATATAACAAATCCAGAAGAGTTTGGCCGCACACATGAGTCTATCTAGATCCCTAGTTGGCCCTCTTGGGGAAAGCTACAATTTCAGCACATATGTGCCCTTCTGTTCTGCCTGAATCACTTTACCCTCCGTTGTTCCAGTCCCGCCAGCCAGCGCATAGGCCACTGCAATTGGACCACTATGTAATACAGCTCCAGATCTGGGACCCCAAGTCCTCCCTCCAGTACGGGGCGCTGAAGCATGGAGGTGGAGAACCGCTTCCCCGCGGGACCCCAAACAAGGTCAGACTCTAGGCCTTTCAGGGTCCTAAAAAGGATCTGGTCAGTATCATTGGAAAAGCCAGATAGAAATATAAGAGCCTTGGAAGAACCAGCATCTTTGCTACTGCAGCCCTGCCCATGAGCAATAGTGACATTCGAGTCCAGAAATGCATGGAATGATGGCATGATTACCATCTAGTAAGTCCTAATCTTTATGATAAATGTTCACGTCGAGGTAGCAGAAGGTTTCAGCACCAGGGGAGGCACCTTTTGTTCAATATCTCCTGATGTTCTGGTTCAGTCCAGCGCAGGGGGAAGATACAGGACTTACCCAGTTTACTTTAAGGCCCGTCAGCTCGCCGAATCGATGAAGTAGATCGTAGAGAGCCGGTAGCGAATGGTTGTGGTCTCTTAAGGTTATCGACACATCATCCATGTATAAGGACACAGTGTGCCAGTCTGTGCCCACCCTAACACCCCACATGGGGCCCCTGGTTAATAGCATGGCGGCAAACATCTCCATAGCTAGCACAAACAGCACTGGAGATAAGGAGCACCCTTGACGAGTCCCCCCTACCTATTGAAAAAGCCCACGAGATTTGACAACCTGTGTCCGTGGGTCAGTGTATAGAAGCTTAACCCAACCGAGGATGTTAGGACCCATCTCAAGGACCTCCAGCACCTGCAACAAATAGGACCAACTCAACATGTCAAACAGCTTTTTCAAAATCCAGGGAGACCATTACCAGGAGGCTGGCCTTGCCTGACATCGCATCCATAACATGGCACGGGTGCCAAATGTTGGAATGCGTCACCCTCTGGGGCACAAACCCACACTGGCCTGTGTGAACAAGGGAGCTTGGTATTGGAAGCAGTCGATTAGCCAAGGCCTTGCTTAAGATTTTATAGTCAATGTTCAGGACTGATAATGGTCGATAAGAACTCACCTCAAGGGGACCTCTGCCCAGTTTCAGAAGCACCACAATGAGTGCTTTGTGGAGGGATCCTGGCAATATTCCCTGTTGATGCGCTTATCAGCAGACTTCCAGCAGACGAGGAGCAAGCGTGGCCTTAAAAGATGCATAATAATCCACGGGGAACCCATCCGTGCCCGGGGTCTTACCACGTACTATTTGGCAATTTGCCAAGTTGATTTCCTCTATTTGATGAGTTTGCTCCAAATCCAACAATTGTATTGGGGTCAAGTGGGGAGCGTTACTGCCCCTAGGTAATCCTGCACCTGTGCTATTCAGGGACCTGGTGCGGAAGAGTATAGCTGTTCATAAAATTGTGCAAACACAGAGTTCTAGGGGTCTCTGCCTGTAGCAACCACGCTAGTGTTTGCCCCAGCTTATCAAAATCTGCATGCTGGCGGACTAGATAGGACTTATATTCAAGATCACAGAAACGCTTAATTTCCTCCTGATGTTGGCTACACAAGACTGTTGGGTGAGGGCTAGAGGCAGGCACTGACACTACCTCTACCTCTATAGCCAGAAGTTCATGGTCATCACACTATGGGTTAGAGTTGACCTAACGCCCCATGTCGTGGTGATGCAATGCCCTCTCATTACGACCTGCAGAGCATCCCACTCAAGTCCTTTTGGAGTCCATGGACCCTGTGTTCTTCTCAAACTATTGGGACATTTGTTTGGCTACAGAGCTTGTATATATCGTGTCCTGTAAGGCCTCTGACCGAAGCCGCCATGTTGGTATAGCTGCCCTTGTCACGCCCCACTGAAACATGACTGAGTGCATTGTGATCTGAGAGGGTCCTACTGAGGTACTTGGAGCTACGCACAAGAGGTCAGCAGTCCGAGTTACAAAAGAAGGAATCTAGCGGAGTGTGTACCTTGTGTCCCGGTGCATAGTAAGAGTACTCCCCATGGTGCCTCAAATGCCAGATATCATGTCAGTTAAACAACCTTACCATTGTTGGAAATGTTTTGTTGCCTGAAGTCTGGAGTGCCTGGGAATGGGTGTATCGATCTGTCCAAATCAGTGTTATTTATGCAAATAAAGTCCCCTTCCCAGAATCCCAGAGCCTGCGGGTCCAGCCACATGGTTTGGGAGATAGTATCCCAGAACCCATGATGTGAGGTGTTGAATGTGTAAAGGGGCACGACAGAGAAGGGGCATCCATTGAGGGTACCCTCCAGAACCACATAACGCCCCTCCTTATCTACCAGGACTATAGTCTTGATAAACTGCACCTCTGGAGTGACCCAGACGAGGACTCCCCTGATATAGGCTGAATATCTGGGGCCACAGACCTGTCCTCTCCCCCACCTAGCCGCCTTATTAAGGTCCTCGAAGTTCAAATGAGTCTCCTGTAGACAGGTGAAATGGATATGCCTGAATCAAAGTAGGCATGTATCTTATCTCTCCTGGCAGGCATTGCCATACCACGGATATTCCAAGTTAAAGAATTACAAATAGCAGGCATAGTGCACAGCATGTATCTTGAAAGCTCCAGGACCTATGCCACCCCCCCAGTCCCCTTTCTTCCCCCCCCCCCCTCCCAGCAGCACTGCCACCCATCTGACCAGACAGAAAAATTAAAAGCAGTCAAACAATTTTGTGAAACTCCCTGACCCCAGCCCTGGGTGCCTTCCGGATCCATGCTACACCCCCTTTAAAAGTGTAACTGGCACATAACTAATGCCTGAGATAAAACCATGTCCATGCGCAACACTCAGGGACGGGCCAAGTGAGGCCACATGGAGCGTGGAAGTGGCAATGTTCAGTGTGTTCTCGATGGAGCCCAAATCGAATGATGCCCCATCCAGCCACCCACCACTCCCCCCCCCCCCCACCCAACCACAGTGCATGCGGCTTACCTCCAGAAGGGGAAAAACGATCCAAGAAAGATCCCACCTCGCCAGGACATCCACCCCATAATCAGTACGATCCACCTCGGACACCAATACGCCGACTGGAGAATGACTTTCGGGCCTAAGTGGGCCACCGCAGCAGATGAGAGCGAGCCACCAGAGTCCGAACTTGACTCCGGTAGGTGCTAAGGGCAAAGAAGAGCAGGAAGAATTGATGACGCAAGGGGAGGGCCCCAACATCGCTTGGGCCTGTACCACCATCACTCAATCCCTGATTGGTTTCACCTTGAGGGGCTCATGCTTGTATCATCATAAATTGGGGACCAGCCAGTGTCTCATTCTTGTATCTGCAGGCAGCGGACATACCTTGCCTGCAACATGTAGCTAGGTAGTTACAGATATCCCTTTGCGCAGTGCAAGGACGTCCGGATTCAGTCTTTATAGAACCGATCACCCTCAATCCGGTACAAGGGTCAGGCTTACTGCAATCCTGTGACGTCTCATTCAGATGCAAGCAAGGCCAGAATCAGAAGCGTCTTGACCATTGAGCAGCGAGGTTCGCCGCAGTCAACGCAGGTAGGGCCATGTGGTTCCAAAGCTAGGGAAAATTAGTTGAAGGGACTCCTTGGAGATATCTGCTTAGCGCGGGGTGACCACCGGATCCCAGACGGTGTCTGTAGAGGAGGTGTGGAAGCTCTCCACGTCACATCTGGAGACAGATATGCGTTCTTCTTGGAGCACTACAGAGGAGTTAGAGGTGTGTTGGGATGTTTCCTGTAAAGCCCTGGCCCGATCCTCCGCCACCTAAGACCTGGTGAGCTGTCTTCAGATAATTTGCGGGGGGATGAGAAGTCCGCCAATCCCCTGCTGCTGCATCCTCCAGCTGGGGTTTGAGAATGCCCTTAGCGTGGAGCCATGTCCTCTGTTGAGGTAACAATATGGGTCTTCTCACCATCCACTACTGAAAGTTTTGCAGGAAATGGAAGAGCATATCTAATGTTGTGGCCCTGAAACCCTTTTTGACTTTGCTGTAGGAGCTCTGCAGTCTCTGTACCTCCGCTGTGAAGTCGGGATAGGCAGTGATGGAGGCATCCACAAATTTACAAGGCTTTTGGGCTTGGATACGCTGGAGAATCAAGTTGCAGTCCCGATAATTAAGGAGGCGGGCAATGAGTGGCCTAGGAGGGGGCCTGGGAGGGGGAGGTCTGCCCGAAATCATGTGTGCCCATTCAATCGAGAAGAGTTTTGGCACTCTTTCGAGAAGCAGTGCATCCATCAACTATTTTTCAAGAAAAAGCTCCACGCTTGGGCCTTCTGCTAGTTCGGGACCCACATGTATTGGATATTATTGCATCTTGAATGACTCTGCGTCCTCCACCCTGCGATGCAAAGACACCACCTCTGCATTCAGTCGGTTCATCTGCGCTTGCAGTTTCTTGATGGTAGGTCGAAAGGCTACTAGGAACGACTCCGTTCTGCCACCCTTTTGGTCAGTTTACGATGATTGGCACGCAGAAGTTTTACATCTTGGGACACCGTATCAATTATGCCTTCTAATGATGAGGTGGAGTGCTTGTGGAGGGTGGCCTCCAGGCGCTGAAAGGCAGTCGCAGTGTAGTCAGTGGCTGCTAGCTGAGGTGTTGTCTCCTCCTGTTCGGAAAGGGTGGACTTTGTGCACTTAGGTGTCAACATGTTGCTGGGAGATAATGGTCCTTACTGTTTCAGGAGGTGCAGGGAGTAATGGATCCCTTTAGTGGTTAGGATATGGAAGGTACCCGCTCAGACAACCCCTGCTCACCCCCTTGGTAGCTTGGCACGAGCAGTCAGGCTTATCTCAGAAGCAATGTGTAAAGCATTTGCATATAACACACTGTAATAAGTGAAAACACTACAAAAGGACACCACACCAGTTTTAGAAAAATAGCCAATATTTATACAGTAAGACAAATATGAATTATGCAGGATTTACTCAAAACTACAGTTCCTTGAAGTCAATAGCTCCACCTGGGGCTATCACAGCGGCGTTATCAACATAACCAACAGTTCAGGCCGGCCGCGGCTTGCGGGCCAGCTACGATGTTGTAAAGACCCGCAAATAGTACCTTGGATTTGCAGGACGTTGTGATCCTCGCGGTGAGCTCCGGATGGCGGCGTCACTGATGGCGCAGTGTCGGGTCCGGAGTCGGTGCAGGAGTCGTCAGGCCCTTGAGGTCACACGCGTTGCAGATAAAATGAAGTCAGGTGCGCTGGCGAGGATGGCGTCAGGGATGCGGTGCGAAGTTGGACGATGTGACGTGCGGTGTCCACAGGTCACGGTGTAGGCAGCGTCGTCGTCGTTGCTGAAGTGCTGTCGTCGGTAGGCCCAAGCCAGCGGGATGAGACGGTGCTTCGTGACCCTCACGAGCGTTGTCCACAGGCCACGTGCAGGCAGGATGCCTGGTGACGACACAGGAGTCGATGGTGCTGGCGTCGGTGGACCGGGGCTGCGGCGCGGGACGGGACGGTGCTTTGTGTTCTTCCCGAGCGGTGTCCACAGGCCAAGGCGCAGACAGCGGCACCGGTGTCAGCAGGAGCGGCGTCATCGGGGATGCCCAGGTTGCGGTGTCAGCAGGCGATACCGGAGTGCGGGGCCCAAAGGTCGCGGTGCAAGCAGCGGCTTGGTGAAGTTGTCCAATGACTGAGTCAGGGAGACCAGGGTCGCGGTGCGAAGTGGGGTAATGCGACTCCGTGTGGCGTCGGCAGCTCACAGTGCAGGCCAGCGGCGTCACAGTGGTTTCTCCTCTTGAACAGCACAAAACACACAGTTCCCAGTGCTGCAGGTCGAGGAAACTGAAGTCTTTGGTGTCCCTGAGACTTCCAACGGGAGGCAAGCTCTACTCCAAGCCCCTGGAGAATTTTTTCAAGCAGGAGACACAGCAAAGTTCACCCTTTGCACTCTTTTCAGGCAGAAGAAGCAACTGCAGGCCAGTCCAGCAAAGCAACACAGCAAAGGGACAGTACTCCTCCTTCAGCTCTTCTCCTGGGCAGAGGTTCCTCTTGATTCCAGAAAGATTCTAAAAGTCTGGGGTTTTGGGTCTTCTTCTTATACCCAGTTCTGTCTTTGAAGTTGGCAAACTTCAAAGCAAAGTCTCAAGTGTTTGCAAGATCCTTCCTTGTCCAGGCCAGGCCCCAGACACTCACCAGGGGGTCGGTGACGGCATTGTGTGAGGGCAGGCACAGTCCTTTAAGGTGTGAGTGACCACTCCTCCCCTCCCCTCCAGCACAGATGGCTAATCAAGATATGCAGGTTATACCCCAGCCCTCTTTGTGTCACTGTCTAGAGGAGAGGTGTGAACAGCCCAACTGTCAAACTGACCCAGACGGGGAATCCACAAACGGGCAAAGTCACAGAATGGATTAAGCAAGAAAATGCATACTTTTTAAAAGTGACATTTTCAAACTAACATTCTAAAAACCAACTTCACTAAAAGATGTATTTTTTAATTGTGAGCTCAGAGACCCAAAACTCCACATTTTTATCTGCTCTCAAAGAGAATCTGCGCTTTAAGGATATTTAAAGGCAGCCCTCAGGTTAACCCATGAGAGAGATAAGCCTTGCACAGTGAAAACCGAATTTGGCTGTATTTCACTGTTAGGACATATAAAACACACTAGTAGTATATACTACCTTAAACATACATTGCACCCTGCCCATGGGGCTACCTAGGGCCTAAAGTAAGGGTGCCTTACATGTAGTAAATGGGAAGGTTGAGGCCTGGCAAGTGGGTACACTTGCCAAGTCGAATTGGCAGTTTAAAACTGCACACACAGACACTGCAATGGCAGGTCTGAGTCTTGTTTACAGGGCTACTAATGTGGGTGGCACACCCAATGCTGCAGGCCCACTTGTAGCATTTGATTTATAGGCCCTGGGCACCTCTTGTGCACTTTACTAGTAAATCAAATATGCCAATCATGGATAAACCAATCGACAGTACAATTTCTATAGGCAGCACTTGCACTTTAGCACTGATTAGCAGTGGTAAAGTGAGCAGAGAAAATCAACCAGCAAAAACAGACCTAAAAAAATAGGAGGAAGAAGGCAAAAAGTTTGGGGATAACCCTGCAAAAAAGGGCCATTTCCAACAGATGGGCACTTAGGATTAGGGAAAGCAAGCCCCCAGCAAAATCCCCAGCAGGGTATACACCACACCTTTTATTGCCCATACATGTGTGGCCGCGAAGCAACGTTACCAGCCCCGGGGGCAGGAAGAAACAACACTGGTCCAGGTCTGGTGTCAGTCCACCCAGCGCAAAATGGGGGCCAAGTTTGCAACTCTTAGGTATGGGCGTCAGAGCCCCCTAGCTCCCTTAAGCGTTGCTCAGTCAAAGGGGTCCCTTTGCCCTTCTAGGAAGCTGTACAGGGAAGGAGGGGTGACTCAACCCTGCGGCAACAAAAGCACTGCCGTTGTCCAGCCACGTGGCTGGATGTAATAATGGCCTCCTCAGTACTTTCAGCTGTGGGCCTGGCGCAGTTCATGGTACTGTCACTTCCAAGGAAACATGGAGCACTCAGTCTCGGGCATGCCTTCAAAGCCGTTAGACGGTGGCGTGATCACCGTGCAGTAGCAGCCGTTGCCACATACTGCCCCTTCAAGGACAGCGAAGGCCGTCAAGGTCCATCACAGAGGATCAAACACTGCAGCATGGTTCCTACGGTAGGCAGCCGCACAACGCGGTCCGGGCTTCATGCCCCAGGGCCACTCAGTCACCACAACACAACCTCCAGGACACGCAGGGCGAGCGGAGTCAGTCAGGTTCCAGCAGTACCGATGTAAGTATGGGGAAAGCTATGCCATCAGGATCGGGATCATGGAAGGCCACGGCCTGCTTCCACTTGTCTCCTCAGTCCAACACCGGGTGCAGGCCCCCGCAACAGGGGAACTCTCATCGGGGACCGAGGTGCTTCCCTCCAGCATACCAGTGGAGGGCTGGGCATCCTCACTCTTCCAGACAGTCACTGCGCAGGCCGCCTCTGCCAAGGCTCCCAGTGGCTGCCTGTTAAGCCAGGCGGTAGGCTGACCTCGCCGGCCAGCACCACATCTCCGTTACTCTGCTAGTGTGGCAACACCCCAGGCACGCCTCTACAGGTAAGGCCGTCTCGCCTTAGATGGAGGTCGGGTAGCACGTCACAGCTATGTCAGGGCTGGATGGGCTTCTGAGGATAGTTGTTGGGCTGGACACCGAGCTCTTCACAAAGCATCCGTCACAGCCTCCATCTTCGCAATGCCCCCACCTTCACAGTATTGATGATACTGATGTCATAAAAGAATTATAAGCCCTGAGGAAGAGGGTGTGTCACTTGAAACATGTGTTGGCTGTCTGTACATATGGATATAAATCAATTCAATAAAGATATTATTGATGAAATGAAAGCATCACTGTGGCATAGCTGAAAAGTTGGAGAGGGGGCTGAAGTTACCAAAGAGCTCCAAGAAGCTGGAGTACCAGATAGCCCTCAGAGCCACATGTTGCAGTCTCCAGCAAAGGGGATGGAAGATGATGGTGTAGAGGAGTAGGATGAAATAGAGGTGGAGGTAGAAATTGTCCTGGAAAAAACCCCTGAGGGCGAGGAGAGAGAAGGGGCAATGTGTGACCCCTAGAAGAGATAGAAGACCGATCAGCAGAGAGGGCCCTGAAGCTATGAGTGGCCACCCTGACCATGGAAGAAAGAAAAGCAGAAGCAGCTGCCAGACGACCCTGGCGAAAAGGGGCTGGCTGTGGAGAAGAATAAACTGTTGCTGGCTCATTAAGTGAGTCCGAAGAAACTGGACTTGAAAGCCTGGAAAGTAAGAGTCCAGTGAAGATGTTGGCAGCAGCACAGAAGTGTGCAGGGGAGGTAAAAGGCTCTACATCCTCAAAGATCTGCTACCTAGCTCTGTTATGGGGGTGACAAAGACAAGTGGTATGAGGCCTATAAGTTGGCCTTGTGTATGCTCAGGTCCAAGAACAGGATTGTGAGGCTAATCTCTGGAAGTATATGCAAGTCACTGGGAGGAATACCCTACAGGCCCTGGATATGGCTGACAGGATGAGGTACGTCTTCTTAAAGGAAGCCTTTGTTGTCCAATTTGGTTGTACCAAAGAAGGCTACAGTTTAAAGTTGAGGGACAGTCAGAAACTGTCTAACCAGTATTAGGTTGATTTCATGGATTATTCAGGTAAGGCAGTATATGGTTGAGTGAAGGGCAGCTAAGTGGTTGAATGTATGGGTTGTACAATCATATTCTAAGAGAACACATGTTTAGTAATTGCTTTGCAGAGCTGCAATAACACCTGATTGATTCAAAGTTGACTGTAGCCAAAGTGCATGCGAAGGAAGCCGACTTCTGGATTAGTACTAGAGTTTTCAAGAAGTTACCATGGGTGAGAGTGCAGAATTGTGGCCAGGAACCCCATCAGAAGAAAGTGAGGGAGATAAAGAACAAAAAACAAGCTCTCTAAAGGCCACCAAAGGAGTTTGATGATGGACGTACCAGAGCCCCTAAGTCTTAAGTGTGATTCCTTGCTCCCATGCACACTGGTTTTCTATGGGGGTGCCCCAGAAAGGAGTGGAATTCAGTCCAGTGAAGTTCTTTTAGGCCACCCTGTGTGTGGATTTCTTAGCCCTGGCTAAGCGCCCAAGAAACCCTGCCCCCTAAGAAGTAGCAAGCTACATGTTGTCCCTCCGGTCTCAGATGAAGCGCTTCTAGAAAGGACATTGAGAATCTGTAAGCCAACTAGGAGGTCATGAAGCAGTGGGATGACCCGAAGTTCACTCTTATGGAGCATCAGCCTACCAAAAGGTGGGGTGATGGAGCCTGTGGATGCCTTGGGCCTTGAAACTCCGGTAGAAGTAAAAGAGTGGAAAGGGGAGATCACCTACCCAGTGGACCTCAGAAAATCTAGGAACACATTATGGGTTCTACTTGTGAACTGCCTCAAGCCCCTCATAAAGAGGTCTGAAGTGACAATGTTCTTGGTGACACATAATGGTGAGGAGGCAGAGAGAGCGAATCCTCCACGACCTCCTGTCATCAAAGGAGCAAGATGGGTCAGTGGAAGGAGTTGTCTTCTCTCATACCCTGGCCCTAGAGAAACAGAAAGACTGTTTCCATTTGTTAGGGCAGCTTGCCTCTTTATTCTCACTTAACCCAGGGCCCACTGACTGGGGTACCTGTGACATAAACGCATAGGGCAGCATGCCTGTCAGAAACTAGACTTGCAGGCAGTCTGACAAAATAAGAGCCAGTATAAAGGAGGGGCTATCCAAAATGTTGGATGTGGGGGTTATTGAGCTCTCCTGTAGTCTCTGCTTTAGGCCAGTGATACTGGTAATGAAGGCTCCCCTACAGGGCACAACCCTAGAACATAGATTGTGTGTGGATTACCGGGGGCCTCAGTTCAGCCTCTAAGCCTAATGCTTACTCTGTCCCGGAGCTGATGGCCTAATTGATCAGTGGGAGGATAGCAAGGTACCCAGTACCTCTGACTTAATATCAGTTTTGCCGGATTGCCCTTACAGAAAAAGCCAAGGACAGGTCCACATTCTCCAGTCCCAGGGTCCACCTTCAGTTCAGAGTGACGCCCTCTGAACTAAAGAATTCCCTGCCACCGCCCAGAGTTTGGCTATCTGAGTCCTAGATGGACAAGAAAACTTCACTGCATCCTGCCTGGATGACATTTTTCTTTTCAGCTCTAGCAAGGATGATCACATACACCACGCTCAGGAAGTATGTCAGGCCTTGTAACTGGCAGGTCTGACTATCAAGACAGATAGGGCCAGATGGGGCAGGGTTCTGTGGTGGACTTGAACAACCAGGTCGGTGGAGGCAAGGGTCAGCATCTTCAGCTCTAGATACAGACCCTCATGGCTTGGGAGCCTCTGAAGCCATTCTAGGCCACACTAGGTACTAGTAGATTTGATACAGGATATGGCACCATTACTGCCCCTTTAACTGTGCTTACTTCCTAGAAGCAGCCCGAATCTGGATCTGGCCAGAGGTGTGCCAGAAGGCGTTTGACACCCTGCAAGGAAACCCTGATGGGGGGGACCAGAAACAACCTACTCGGCCTGTCCAATGAGATGCATTGACCCTGGGCCATTGACTCAGGTTATCGCTACTTTCTTGTCCACAACAAGCAGGACTTCGTGGAGGTGTCTGGCCTTCTGGATCCCTCTTTGGCTACAGGCTGCAGCTTTGCAATACTGGAAGGAACTAATTTCCAAAAAAGTGAACAAGTCTGAAGGTAGTAACCTCCATCAGGAGAAGGGGCAAAAAAAATTTGGCTGTCAAGGGCCCTTCTCAGGGCATGAAATTCATGTAACTCCCATTCTGAGCTTTCTCGCCAAAAGTCAAAGACTTGAACAATACATCATTCAGCGGCTGTCCCTTCGACGTGAATCCTTTTCGGCCACAGCCTGCAGGGTAGCTCAGCTTAGGTTTGTTGACTTCCATCTCAGAGACTAACTCTGGAAGCAAATTTTTACCCGGAGAATCATGGTCCTTGTATCCGACCTGATCCCTCACTTGCATCCTTAACTTTTGACTTTGTCCCTGTGTAGCGTGACGAGAAGGTGTTAAACGATTTTCGGTTCAATTTTGAACCTTGAACTTCAAACTTTTGGTGTAATTTTTATTTATTAAGAAAGTCTCTTTCTAAATAGGTTCAGGATTTTTCTTGTGTTGCGTTTTCACTTTCTTACATTTTGAGTCCTGCATAAATACTTTACACACTGCTTCTAAGTTAAGCCTGACTACTTTATATCAAGCAACTAGTACCACAGGGTAAAGCACAGGTTTATTTAGTGACTTTAGCAGTTCACTCTTACAAGGATTAAGATTATTTTTTCGGATGGGTTCTCCCCTAAGGCAATTAATCAGATTGTTTACACCCACCCTTACTCTACTTGTGCCCTTCGTGTTGCCTCCCCCTCTGCTTTAAAAAAAAAACAAAAAAACGCTTTTGTGCGAATTTTTATTTGACTGACCTTACTAGAATCAGTAAATGCAAAGAAAAAAAAACAACTTCCTCATGTTGTAAGCACACGTGTGGTGCATATGCCTACAAAATGAATCAGCTGTGCTTTACAGCATTGCTAAATGCCCTCGGCGAAGGCAGTAGGTCCTAAAGGGTCGACCCATTGGCTTTGCCAGTGCTTGTTTTATCTGATGCATTTTCCTCAGTTACCGACCTTGTAGCATTTTTCTATTGGACAGTTCAATGATATGACCAATTTCATTAATATTTTCTGAATAGCCGTGCTTCCTATTTGTTTTCTTAAAATTATCCAAAACTAAATACAGCCTATTATAATGTACTGTAACAAATCTCAGCATCTCACAGCGGCTGAAACCTAGTTAAGCATTTCCCTCCTCCCCTCTACCTGTCACAAGCTGCAGATCTTTGAGACTTGAAAGGACCCATTCACGTTTTTCACCTTTCAGTCCTTGATTTCCTCCTGTGCCCTAAAATTCTAGATTTTAACTTGACTGCCATGAATCAAGGCTGCTGTCGTCAAAACATCTGTTCAAGTTTTAGAAATCATGCCTCGTGTTTCTAGAGTCTTTAGCCAAGATTGTGGGACAAGAAATTACCTGATATTCCGTAGATTTAAAAAAAAATGACAGGACCGTTCTGGTTCATGCATCTAGGGACTTATTCTGCAGCCTCTCTCTGTCACATTCATCGCTTCCCTATGTATGACTGACCAGGTAGTATTACCTGGTCAGAAAATGGGCTGGATGGAAAGGAAGTCGCACCTTCCTCCCTTCCAGGAAGGCTAGTGAAGTGGCACATCAAGGCGGTGAGCTTCCAAGGTTACCATGCCTCTGATATGCAAGTAGGCTGTCCCCCAGTGGAGGACAAGGCCATCCCCCCTGTCCCCAGCACTGCACGTGGGCAGGTGGGAAAATTTGTCTGGATGAGTACCACCATAAAAAGGCTAGCCACACTAGGGTGGGCAGCCTGGTCTGTACAGCTGAGGAAGTCGCCTGCAATCTTGAAAAGTGGCAAAATAGAGGGATGTGGGTGCCACAACACACCGGATGTGTTCACCTTATGTGCGGATTAGCTGCTGGAGCTAGTAGCCCATTGGCTACTTGCACCCACATCCCTAATGCCGCAAATCCAGGATTTAGGGGACTCTCTTGCACCAGAATTTCAGATCTGGAACAAATTGCGAAGATAGGACATTGATGAAAACAGGAACCTGCACTGACAAAAAGTGTAATACCTTGAATCTGTGGCAGTCTTCCTGAAACTGCTTCAATGCGGCTTGTCTTGGACCAAAGGCTGATTCCCCCAGCAAGAGGGAACCTTTTGTGAGCAAAGGCAAGACCAGACTCCCTTGGACAAGTGGCAACAGTCTCTGCCCACCACTGGTAAAAAAAGAAAGCACCTACCGGAACCAAAGAGGCGCCAGCCATCGGGCCGTCCTAGGGATTGCCCAAAAGCAAGTGGTCCAGTGCATTGTGGAAAGTATAGTCCAGCTATTCTCCAAGTTAATTCTGGCTACTGTTTTCCACTGGACCTCCAGAAGGGAAGATAACTTCTCCTACCCCTTACCACTGCCAAGGCTTGTTGGTGGCCAGTCCAGTTATCACCACCTTTACTCAACACTGAAACTTGAGGGCACACCACAACACCTTCAACCAGACATCACCAGTGGCTCCATTGTCGAGTTTTTGCATCCGCTACCTTGTCTTCACCGTCCCCATGGTAATACCAGCAACTGCAGCACCAAGGATAGCCAAGCACCCCTCTGCACCCGGGATGTCCTAGCTAGGAGGAGTTGTTCCGCCTGGTGAATCCTGACAGACTCGACCTGCAAGTAACCTAGTGTTACAAGTACCATTTTTCAGCACTCATGACTCCTGCGTTCATCTCTAAGGACAGAAAGGGCACCTCTGCACCCGGATACCATGAGCCAGGTGAAATTGGTCTCTGACTGTCACAGCTTGATCCTGGGACCAGCACAACTGTAACCACGAGTGGGTCCCTCTGAACCTACCCCGCAAGCGACCAAGTGTCAGCAGTGAATTTTCCCATTGATCGCAAAGGTAAACATTTGACAGCTTGTACTGTATTGAATTCCCCCCCCCCCCCCCCCCCCTACAAAATCCATAAACCTGGTTATATGTCTCTGATTGATTTACTTTGTTTTGGTGTCTAATTTAATAGAAAAATCTGCTTCATGATTATAAATTGGTGTCAGATTTCTTTAGATTCATGTCAATTACTTATCGTCCATGTTGGTACTCTGAAATGCTTAAAAGCTCTTTGCTATACTACCAGGGCTGAGCTGAGGACTTATTGTAGTGAATCGAAAGGGCCATCTTTGGAGCATTGTGAGACTATCACATAGTGAAGCCTAACCAGCATCACTGTAAATACTCCCCTTTTCTACATCTATACATTTTCATTGTCTCTGAAAATCCCAGAGAACAGCTGGGTATCTATCACACTTTAGAACAGAGATTGCTCACAGTATAGTACCCTATAACTTTGCTTAACAAACGTATCATCTGCTCCATGTAGCCTTTATGTGTCTACTGTGCTGGCAATGGTCTGTTTTTCCTATGAGTCTGTATTTCTTCATGTAGAACAAAATCTGTGTGCCTGTGGCCTCTGTTTTCTATAAGTGACAAGAGCTGGTACTGATTCATAGCAAATACTGCAGACATGGACTCTTGACCATATAGAGAAAAAGTATGCCTCACACCAGCTAGCAGAACATACATTGGCAAAATCAAAAGATCTCAGTAGTGAAACCTATTGATTTTGCCATTGTCTTTTTTTGTGTATTAAATAGCTTCCTCGGATATTTGTGCATCTGAGGTGGTCATTACTTTTAAATCGGTTTGTCGAAGGTTAAAAATGTATTTCAAAATAGCTTTCATGGGTGTGCGTGCATTCATGGAAGACTTCTTTGAATGCATTTGTAGTTTCTGAACAATCCTATTCAAAGATGGCTGCAGTGGATACACACACATCCACGGCTACTGTCTTTGAACACGTTTATATTATTTAAACAAACACATTCAAAGATCACCATGGTGTGAGCTTCTTTTAATAGGTTTGTACAAATAATACAAACCATTTTTTATGCTACCATACATGTGTGCACATGCTTACTCACCAGTGCCCATATTGAAATGAGTAAGAACCCATTTTAAGATGAGCGCCCGCCGACAGCTTCCAGAGCAATCAAAAATTAAAGGAAAGTAAAATAAAGCTGTAGAGGAGTGGGGAGAAGGTGCTTCAAGAGGAAGGAAAAGCAACAAAGGAGCGGGATGGAGATAATATTTAACAAAAAACAAGAGGAGTGGGGCAGGGGATCAATGGATGAACTAATTAAGGGAACAGCAGGAGAAGCATTTAGAATGAGAACAAGTTGACATGAGAGAAGCAACATGGAAAGCAACGGGGCTTGGAGAAAGTCATGGGAGAAACAATTCCCAGGAGAGAGAAGAAGAAAGCACAGGCACTTCATGGAGTTTATAGAAGAAGTGTAAACAGTCGTTCCCTGCATGCAGGCAACGGGAGCAGCAGAAGAATGTACGTCAACCAGGTATAACAGTGTAGGACCTAAAAAGCTCCTAGACAAGACAAATACAAGAATAGGCATTCATGAAACTGCTACAAATCTATGTCGGCCCTTGATGGAACCTACTCTTCAAGTTTTGGCCATAAATTGATGCCCCCTTTAAACTATGGACTGCTTACCTTTTTGGACAAATTGATACAATGGGCTACGGGTCGCCATGTTGCGCTTATAGACAACTGTTGGTACTTTTCAAACGCTACAGTTCGGGTGCCAGGTGCTAATTCAACTTCAGTTTGGACTACCTAAATAACAAGTCTTTGAGTCAAAAATTATTAGTTCCTCCTTGGAGATCTGTTTAGCTCCAAAATGATCCATTATAAACTTAATCTCGAGAGAGCTAGACATTCTCTCAGTTTGTGTGAAGGCTTGGTGTTAGTGCATGCCAAAATCTCTCAAAAAATAAATAAAAAAATAAATAAAAAATCCTTCAGTTTGAAACAGCCTGGGTCACGGACTTAACTTCCCACACAACGTCAATGGATGATTAAACCACAGTCCAAAAGATTAGCATACTAGAACACTTTTACCATATTACATGCTAAGAAAAATACATGGGTGATGGTATATAGCTATGATACGGAACGTGTTCAACCCTATCTTCTTTTAGCTTTTTCTACAAAATGTAATTTTATCAATGTTTGATTTCACCTGTTCCCATAGCGTGAATTTGAGACTAGCAGGAGTAACTGGAATTGATCACTAAATTGCCAGTTACTTGATTATAATTGTGATTGGTTAGAACATGGTTCTTAGTCTGTAATCTAGAGACCCCTTGGCATCCATGATAGCTATCAGGGTGTCCACGAATGCTTAGAAAAATAAATTATATTAATGAAGTGTGTATAAACCAAGAAGGAAAATAGAAATTAAAAACATTTTAAACATTCTGTAAACGTAAAGCAATTTGAAATTAAAAACTAAAAGTTAATTTGATATCCTTAAATTGATTTGTGGGAGCAGTGCAAGTGCATCAAACAAAATACAGTAACAGTGATGGGTGGCCTCAATTCTATTTAGAAAAACTCCATACTTTCCATTAAAATGTCGTTTTTTATATTTCTCTGTGAATTAAATAAAATAGTTTATCATGTGTTTGATAGATGTTCTATTTTTGTGTATTGTTTTTCAATTAACATCAATGAAATAGCTTAGGGTGGGGGGGTCCCCAAATGCAATACTGACTCAGTATGGGGCCACATAAATCAAAAGGTAAGAACCACATACTTAACTACATATTTTGTTTTTGTCACCCTTCGTGCATGCAGCTAATAGGCATCTGCTGAAACCAGTATTGAACTGTCTAGGTGTCAGATAGTGCAAACAAATAGTTTTGTTCTGTGTAAGTGGGGATAATGTGCAGCTGAGTCACTTTCATTACAAATATCACAGATTTTTCATCAACCTCTCTACTCACAGCATATATCCAATATTTAGAGTACATTCGTACTATTATAGTGCACTTAGACGTCTAAGATTGGTAACCTAAATCAACAGTTAAGACAGATAATCAAGGATTAGGTGAAAATTAAACTAATAAGATCACAAGCCTTTTAATTGGCAAAATAACTCAGACATATAAAGTGCAACTGAATAAATATGTTGTCATTGTTCAGTAACCACTTGTAGATTTACAAAATCTGGCCAACATAATTCTAGGACGATATAAAGTGTGACTCTGCTATTAAAATGCCATTAATCACAAACACCTTTACAACAGTAAGCCTTCTACAATTCCAAATATCACTTATTGAATCTTTCTCCAGTTACTGAGGGGGAGAGGTCCAAAAACATCTGATCTCCCTATATTGCGGAGAACCTCGAAAGAGCCCCCACCGTTCTTGCGTATGCCATCTCAAAGATTTTAATCTTCCTCATTTTTCAACCCATATCTTCACAGTGGGGACATTGGTTGATCTTCAGTTTTTCAAAATGAACGAGCATGCTACTGCAAACTGTTGAAATATACCTGAATTGTTATGGTAATTTCAATCCAAAATTTCTGCAACCTGGGGCATACTAAAAAAATATATATACCCTCAATTGCCTCTGTCTATAGCAACGGTACTCAAAGTACGGCCCGCGGGCCGCCAGCGGCCCCACGGACCTAGCTTGGCGGCCCGCGAGACGCACACCAAACGCCACATCATAATGGCAGCAGTATGTAAACATAGAAGAGGGCTCCCGCGGCCCTCTTCTATGTTTACATACGGCTGCCATTGTTTATGGCGTTGCCCTGACGATCCTGGAAGCCAAAGCCCCATAAAAGTCAGCGCTTGCAGCTAACTTTTATGGGGCTTTGGTCGTCTGCTGCCTGCCTGCCTGCCTGCCTGCCTGCTGTTCCACATTTGTGGCATCTTTACAGTGCTTTGAGTCAGGTAAGGCTCTTTGGTTATTTATTTATTTGTTTTTAATGTAGTGTGTGTTACTGGGGTAGGCGTGAGAGCAGATTGCGCTGTGTGTGTGCGCTGTGTGTGTGTGTTACTGGGGTAGGGGTGAGAGCAGATGGCGCTGTGTGTGTGCGCGCTGTGTGTGTTACTGGGGTAGGGGTGAGAGCAGATGGCGCTGTGTGTGTGCGCGCTGTGTGTGTTACTGGGGTAGGGGTGAGAGCAGATGGCGCTGTGTGTGTTACTGGGGTAGGGGTGAGAGCAGATGGCGCTGTGTGTGTTACTGGGGTAGGGGTGAGAGCAGATGGCGCTGTGTGCAGATGGCGCAGTGTGTGTTACTGGGGTAGGGGTGAGAGCAGATGGCGCTGTGTGCAGATGGCGCAGTGTGTGTTACTGGGGTAGGGGTGAGAGCAGATGGCACTGTGTGTGTTACTGGGGTAGGGGTGGGAGCAGATGGCGCTGTGTGCAGATGGCGCAGTGTGTGTTACTGGGGTAGGGGTGAGAGCAGATGGCGCTGTGTGTGTTACTGGGGTAGGGGTGGGAGCAGATGGCGCTGTGTGCAGATGGCGCAGTGTGTGTTACTGGGGTAGGGGTGAGAGCAGATGACGCTGTGTGTGTTACTGGGGTAGGGGTGGGAGCAGATGGCGCTGTGTGCAGATGGCGCAGTGTGTGTTACTGGGGTAGGGGTGAGAGCAGATGGCGCTGTGTGTGTTACTGGGGTAGGGGTGGGAGCAGATGGCGCAGTGTGTGTTACTGGAGTAGGGGTGAGAGCAGATGGCGCTGTGTGTGTTACTGGGGTAGGGGTGAGAGCAGATGGCGCTGTGTGTGTTACTGGGGTAGGGGTGAGAGCAGATGGCGCTGTATGTGTGCGCGCTGTGTGTGTTACTGGGGTAGGGGTGAGAGCAGATGGCGCTGTATGTGTGCGCGCTGTGTGTGTTACTGGGGTAGGGGCATTGTTTTGAAAAAGGGTGTGGGGTGGTTGTTCCTCCTCTAAGCCCCACCCCCTCTAAGCCCCACCCCCCGCTGTCACTTCAGTGCGGCCCTCGGCCGCAAACCATACTGCAATTTTGGCCCCCGAGAAAAAGTTTGTGAGTACCCATGGTCTATAGCGTCACACCAAAAGCATGGATTCGGTTGAGATGGATACATTTTATGAAGTTGATATGCTGTATAATATTCAAGCTATCTTAAAAGAAGTGCCATCCTCTGATAATTGGCTGCTCTTACCGATTTACACCTCAGCTCACAAATATAGTCCCATCCACCCATCGTTACTCTACATCTCGTTTCTCTAAATACTCTCTCTCAGAAATCTGGTGCCACAACTTGACTAGAATTTTTTCCCAAAGACCTGTGCCAATTTCCCACTCCTAAAAGTTTATTCTCGTTGAACAAGTGGACCAATGAACGGGTTTCCACCTTAATTTCCTGGTAGTTTACTTTTAAGAAACTCATTATTTGTCTAAAACTGAACCGAAGACCAAAACTGTTACTCCCAAATCGCTGAATTACTTGGTCCCAAGTTGTTAAGTTCATACAAATATAAAACTCCCCCAGTTTAGTGATCCCCTTATCTTTCCATTGGTATATCATTGGCCTTTCTACAGCCTATCCCCAGATTTCACAATCCTGTAGCCAGGTTTACGTTTGACAAATTGGAATCAGCCAACATTTAAAAAGTACTTGCAGAGGCTGTTATTACACCCCCAAAATCTATGCTTTTTAGGTAACTTTGCCGTCTTCAAAATCGCCGGAATTTAATCTCACTTTCTCTGACCAGGACGTTAAAAAAAAGCAGTCAAACCCCATAGCAGTTATTGCGAGCTGGTTCAGATTGCCCAGAAGTTCTGCCTGATAATAAGTCCTGAGGTGAGGAAGTGCCAGTCCCCCTTTCTCCACCTCTAATTCTAGAATTGCTTTCTTTACCCTCAACATTTTATTTTGCCATAAAAATCTTTGGTAAGTGATATCATGCTCTTTAAAATATGAGTTGGGGAACCCTAAATGGAAGCTTATAAAAAGAAATAAAATTAAAAGCAGAAACGACATTTTAATGAAAGCAACTCTCTCGATCAATGTAAGTGGTAAGAGTCCAACTCTCAAGCAACGCTTTAATCTTATTGAAAGTTACTCTGTAATTTAGTTGGAAAAGTTAGGAGAAATCATTAGTAACATAGATTCCTAGATATTGTATGGGGCGCTGAGTTAGTGATTGTAAACAGACAGGAGGATCAGATCTAGATCCATTACATAATCAGAACTTAGTTTTTGCTTCATTTGTTTTATAACCTCATTAAATTCTCACTCTCCACTTTTAAATATATTATAATGTCACCAGTGAATAGTTTTATTTTACACATTCCTTCCAGAGGTGGCATAGCGAGTCATTGCTTCGGATTCATATTGCTAATGGCCCTATAAAAAATGTAAATAAATCTGGGTTGGGGGACACCCCTGTGAGGTGCCATGGTTGATCATAACTCTGCCGTCCTCTTTAAAGTTAACATGAACCTTCGCTTCTGCCCCCACATATAGGTTTTTCAGCATATTTAAAAATGTAACTGGGAACCCAAACTCCTCAAAAATAAAAAAAAACTGTGCCTGCCAATGTACTAAATCAAATGCTTTTTCCACATCCATAATTACAATTGTTGCTTTGTGCTGGTTGACTGAAAGATTATTGCTTGCTTCAAAACTGTGTATTTGCAGTCTTCAATCTTTGGGGTCAAAATGTTAGCACTTTGACTATTTGATACCTTTCTTGTCTATCTCGGATCCCGGCTCTTCATTTGATGTCGTCCCGTCCTGTTTTTTAGGTCAAAGCCTAGTGGACAGCCCAGCTGTCTGGTTTGCTAAAACATCTGGGGGACATTCGGAAAGCACCAGCGATTGCTTACCAAAGGCTTTGTGGTTCATAACTCACATTATTTTACTTGCTATTTTCCTGGCTTCATTTATTTTAGGCTGTCCAGCTTGAGGTCATCCCACCCGTGAAGCATAAATTGCTTACTGCATTTTTCCACAGTATTCGCTTTCTTTAAACCGGTCTTTAAATCTTGATCTTATCTTGTCACATTTGCTGTGCATTCTCAGACAAAGGTCAAATGTCAGGCTATGTCTTCGGAAGGAGCCTGGTGTTTACTTTACTTTCTCTGATTAAAAAGTGAGAGGATTTATGTGACAATCTTGCTCCAAAAGGAATGCTTTTTTCTAGCACACAACCAAATTAAAATGTCTGTAAATGAACTAAGCCGACATCTCAGAATATATAAGAATTGGGAAAGCACAAATTAAGCAATTTTTTTGTAATTCTGAAATGTGGTGAAAACAGATATTTTACTACGATAAAAACAAAGCAATACCTTAGGTGATGACATTTCCACACATTGTGCGCTGTATACTTTTATCAAGTAAAACTGTCGGTGCAAATATGATGGTCATTTCAATTGAAAATGTGTTGCCTGCAATGGAAAAGTGATACCACACCACACTTTACGCCACTCCACTCTACTTCTCACCACTCCAGGCCACTGCACTCTATTCCCCTCCACTCTGCCTCACTGTACTCTGTGCCACTTCACTCTATCCTGAATTGCTCCACTGTACGCCACTTCACACTGCTTCTACACCACTGCACTCTACTCTGCACCACTCTACGCTGTTCTGCTGCACCCTGCGAATGCGTTCTATGTTACTGCACTTCACACCAGTCTTCTCTGCATCACTCCACTGAACTTTATGCCCCTAGTCAGCGCCACTCTACTCTGCAGCACTCCTCAACTCTGTGCCACTGCACTCTACACCACTCAGGTCCACTGTACTCAATGCCTCTGTGCTTCACTACACTGCACTCTGTCACACTACTCAGCAACACTCTACACTATTGCACTCAAAGCCACTGTACTCTATTCTTCTCCACTGAAGATTATGCCACTGCACTTGCTCACTCCACTTTGCACCACTGCATTCTATGCCTCTGTATTCTGCCCTGCTGCATTATACAATGCTGCATGGTACACCGCTGCATTCTATGCCGCTGTAATCTATGCCGCTGTATTCTATGCTGCTGCACTCAATCTTTCACTGCTGCATTTTATGCCCCTTCTATCTACTCTGAACCACTCTACACCACTATTCCACTCTGCACTGCTCCACACTACACTACTGTATGCCACTGCACTAAGCAAAACACTATTCTAAACCACTGAACCCTGCACCAGTTCACTCTACTTTGCATCACTGCTCTCTGTCAATCTACTCTATGCCACTGCACTCCACCCTGCACCACTCCATTTTATGCCACTTCACTCTACTCTGAACCACTCTAGACCACTTCTCCACTCTTCAACACTACACTCTACTCCGCACCACTGCATTCAACTCCACAGGACTGTACCCTGCACCACTGCACTCTATGCCACTCTACTCGACAACACTACCCCACTGCACTCTATGCAACATTACTCTACACCCTGGCACTCTATGCCTTGCTGACTACGCTACCCTACAACATTCTACACCACTGTACTCTAAGGCCAGTGCACTCTACCCACTCTACTCTGCACCACTGCACTCTGACACTGAACTTTACTCCAGGCTAATCAACTCTACACCACTGCACTCTAGTCACTCTGCTCTGCACCACTACACTCTATGATGCTGACCTCTACTCCACTCTAATCAGCTCTACACCACTTGACGCCACTGCACTCTAGGCCACTACTGTATACTGACGCATTCATTACGGCTGCATTCTATGTCGCTGCACTCTAAGCCACTCTACTGTGCTCCACTCCACGACAGTGCACTTTATGCCACTCTTTTGTACACAACTCTATGCCAGTTCACTCTTCTCTATGCTACTGCACTGTAGGCCACTCTATGGGACACAACTCTATGCCACTTCATGTCACTCCTCACAGTGTCACTCTACTCCACTTCACTCCACTCTACACAGTGCCATTTCACCCCACACAATACCACTTTACTTTCTGCCACTTTGCTCCAAGCAACTATACTCTACGCCACACCCAAGACACTACCCTACACTCTACTATATGCCACTCTACTCCATTGTACACCTGCCCACTCCACTCTGCACCACTCCAGTCTATGACCCTCTTTAACATATTTATTCCACTCCACGCCACTCCATGCTATGTCACACCACTCTGACACTTTACTCTGCTCCACTCTGGGCACTCCACTCTGTGGCACTCTAATGCACTACACTTTACTCCACTTTATTCTATCACACTCTACGTCCCTCCACTCTACGTCAGTGCACCCTGACATTCTACGCCACTCTACTCAGCTGTATGCCATGCCATTCTACTCCACAACACTCGATGCCCCTCCACTACAGGGAGTGCAGAATTATTAGGCAAATGAGTATTTTGACCACATCATCCTCTTTATGCATGTTGTCTTACTCCAAGCTGTATAGGCTCGAAAGCCTACTACCAATTAAGCATATTAGGTGATGTGCATCTCTGTAATGAGAAGGGGTGTGGTCTAATGACATCAACACCCTATATCAGGTGTGCATAATTATTAGGCAACTTCCTTTCCTTTGACAAAATGGGTCAAAAGAAGGACTTGACAGGCTCAGAAAAGTCAAAAATAGTGAGATATCTTGCAGAGGGATGCAGCACTCTTAAAATTGCAAAGCTTCTGAAGCGTGATCATCGAACAATCAAGCGTTTCATTCAAAATAGTCAACAGGGTCGCAAGAAGCGTGTGGAAAAACCAAGGCGCAAAATAACTGCCCATGAACTGAGAAAAGTCAAGCGTGCAGCTGCCACGATGCCACTTGCCACCAGTTTGGCCATATTTCAGAGCTGCAACATCACTGGAGTGCCCAAAAGCACAAGGTGTGCAATACTCAGAGACATGGCCAAGGTAAGAAAGGCTGAAAGACGACCACCACTGAACAAGACACACAAGCTGAAACGTCAAGACTGGGCCAAGAAATATCTCAAGACTGATTTTTCTAAGGTTTTATGGACTGATGAAATGAGAGTGAGTCTTGATGGGCCAGATGGATGGGCCCGTGGCTGGATTGGTAAAGGGCAGAGAGCTCCAGTCCGACTCAGACGCCAGCAAGGTGGAGGTGGAGTACTGGTTTGGGCTGGTATCATCAAAGATGAGCTTGTGGGGCCTTTTCGGGTTGAGGATGGAGTCAAGCTCAACTCCCAGTCCTACTGCCAGTTCCTGGAAGACACCTTCTTCAAGCAGTGGTACAGGAAGAAGTCTGCATCCTTCAAGAAAAACATGATTTTCATGCAGGACAATGCTCCATCACACGCATCCAAGTACTCCACAGCATGGCTGGCAAGAAAGGGTATAAAAGAAGGAAATCTAATGACATGGCCTCCTTGTTCACCTGATCTGAACCCCATTGAGAACCTGTGGTCCATCATCAGATGTGAGATTTACAAGGAGGGAAAACAGTACACCTCTCTGAACAGTGTCTGGGAGGCTGTGGTTGCTGCTGCACGCAATGTTGATGGTGAACAGATCAAAACACTGACAGAATCCATGGATGGCAGGCTTTTGAGTGTCCTTGCAAAGAAAGGTGGCTATATTGGTCACTGATTTGTTTTTGTTTTGTTTTTGAATGTCAGAAATGTATATTTGTGAATGTTGAGATGTTATATTGGTTTCACTGGTAATGAAAAATAATTGAAATGGGTATATATTTTTTTTTGTTAAGTTGCCTAATAATTATGCACAGTGGTAGTCACCTGCACACACAGATATCCCCCTAACATAGCTAAAACTAAAAACAAACTAAAAACTACTTCCAAAAATATTCAGTTTTGATATTAATGAGTTTTTTGGGTTCATTGAGAACATGGTTGTTGTTCAATAATAAAATTAATCCTCAAAAATACAACTTGCCTAATAATTCTGCACTCCCTGTATATGCTAGGCCACTCCACTCTACATCACTCTAGGCACTCTACTCTGTGGCACTCCACTCTACAACACTTTACTGCACTCTGCGACACTTTACTCCACTGTGTTCTATGCCACTGTATGTCATCCACTCTACATCACTAACTCCACTCTACTTGACGTCATGCCATTCCCACGATACTGTACTCCACAACACTACTAGGCCCCCCCACTATGTGCCTCTCCATTCTGTGCCCCTCTTGTCTGACAAGACACACTGCGCCACTCCAGTCTACGACACTCTTCAACAATTTATTCCACTTTACATCACTCCATGCTGCGCCACACCAGTCTTGACACTTTACTCCACTCTCTGCTACTCTAGGCACCCCACTCTGTGGCACTCCGCTCTACAACACTTTACTCCACCCTATTCTATTCTGCTATATGTCCCTTCAATCTACACCTCTGCACTCTGACACTCTACTCTAGTCCACGCCACTCTGCTCAACTTTATGCCGCTCTACACCACTCCACTCTACAAGACTCCACTCTAGGCCCCTCCAGTCTACGACAAAACATTCCAGTCCGTTCCACAGCACTTTACTCCACTTTAAGCCTCTGTACGCCACTACACTATACACCACCCCACTCCTCTCCATTCTACACCACTCTATGACCCTCCACTCTACGACACTCTAATCCACTTTATCACACAACCATCTGTGACACTCGATGACACCACACTGCGTCACTCCACGACACTCTGTGCCACTACACTCTATGGCACTTTACACCACTCTATGCCATGACACTCTATGCTACTCTACTCCACTCCATTCTACGCCACTCCATTCCCCGCCACTCTACACACTCCACTCTACACTGCTCCACTCAACTCTAATCCACGACAGTTGACTCAATGACACACCACTCTACGACATTCTATGCCACTCTGCTATATTCTTTGACTCTTAACGCCACTTTGCTGTAGGACACTGTGACACTCCACAACACACCACCACGCTTGTGTACAACATGACTAAAACACATTGGCAGAAGCCAATAGCTCTTGCATAGGTGAGGCCTATTGATTTTGCCAAAGCTTGCTGTTTGTTTGTATTGTTGTGGTGCTGCTCCTGGAGAACAGCTTCTTTACTACCATTTTGATTGGATGAATTTTATCATTCCACTTCTAACATGAGAGTACTGCTTTTTTTTTTTTTTACTTTGAGCAATTCATGGGAGCGCATGGCTTTCCTTGCTCTCTCCCCTGTTTGGTTGCACCACCCCATATATTTTTGCCCCTGCATTCTCATGAGGCTTAACAACTGCGTCTGCTTGTCCATTGGTTTCCTACACCTCTCCCAAGCTTTTCAGTTTAATAGAATTTTTTTTTATTGCTTTGGGGGGGCCATTCAGACTGTTAAGTAATTGAACAGTTGAAACCGCTCATTTTATTGTAGAGCAGTCATAAATGTTGACCCACTAGGCCTGTTGATTGTCTCCATATTGGTATTACCTTGGTTGGGGTATCAACGTCGTTAGGTCGAGCAAAAGGCCTGTTGTGGGCTTTCCAAGATTGATTGACTTTATTATCACTGTAATTTGCTTGCTTCCTTTTTGATGGCTTTCCTTGTCCCAATTTGCCTATCTTGTGTTTGACCCTTCCGTTGAGCATAGGCTCTTTACCATCTCAGATTGGTTGGCTTCTGTCCTTCCCATGCTCAATTTAAGGGAACTACTTCTTTCTTTTTGCTCGAGTATTCCATGACAGTGCATTTGTTCTCCATCTCTCACTACCCGTGTGCTCACCCCCCACTAATGAGCCCCCCGTTGCTCTCTCTCTTGTGTTGCCTCTTGTGTTGCAGTGTCTTCTCTGGTACTTCTCCCCCACCTAACTGCCTGCCTCCAGTACGCTCTCTGTTGCTTTTTCACTTGTCATCCTTTTTTTTTGTAGCTCTACCTTGTGTGCAGCTTTCCCCTCTCCCCTACTCTTCGCTTTTCCCATCTGATCCTCTGTTTCACCCTGCACCCAAATGGTTTTTTTTTTATTTTAAATATTTTTTGGGTAGGGTGGGAGCATGCAGCAAATTGCTGCTGGCCACTCCACAGTAAAAGAATCTCTGTCCTGCTCCTATTTTCTTCGTTTATTTACGAATCCTTTTCGGATCTACAAATTAAAATAAAAAAATGGTGCCTATCTTACTGTGTCGACACCTTCCTAATGAGGCATATTAGGGCTCACAAAATGACGTGGCCACAACAGACAGTTCATTGAAATTATTTAAGTCCCGTCTGAGTCTGCATTCCCTGTTTCTGGCGAGTCTATTGATCTTTTTATAATATATGTATAACAAGCATTTACAAAGCAATAGGTCTCGCATTTGTGAGAGTTAGATCTGTTGTGCATTGTAAATTACAATGTTTTTTACCTATGAGTTTTTGTTTGGAGTGTACTGGATGTTTGCCAGGTGCCACAGGAACCCTCCTAGGCCTATTGATGCAGGAGAGAGGACACAACAAGGCTGCCATCTTGGGAATGTTTTGCCTCATTTCTGCAGCCTGACTGTGATATCCTAGATATGCGACCCTTTCTAGTGTGTTTATTTACACTTTTATAGCACCAAACAAGCCACAAATAGGCATCTTTGTGGCATTTAACCCGGAGACTGAGGGGTCCAAAATAGGTAGGAGCAAATAAAAAGGGGCAGCCATATATTTCTGTGGGTTAAACGTCTAAAATAATTATTCCTTTTCTGTGGCGATATCAGCCTAAATTTTAAAATGTATACAAAGAAAATAACAAAAGAGGTAGCTTAAGTGAACAGGAAGCTTCAAGTGTGTGCAGATAGGTGAAACAGAGCTTCAGTGGTAGATGGGGCAACTGGATAGATTCCAGTGGTGCGCTATCTGTGACTTGGGTCAGTGTTTTATATGGAAATACAGAAGGGCTGGTAGTCTGTACTCGTTTAAAACACTGCCTTGGGTTAATAGTCTTATGTCAGCCCTCGGCTCAGGACTAGACCCTGTAGAACAGATGCATATACCGGAATCTACTGGGCCTTGATGGTGCCATTTCGGTACATACATGTGTGCACTGGCTGATGGTTTTGAAGTCAGAATTATCTTTTTGGGAGTGGCAACTCAAAATATGAAGTATTGGCCTTGCCATTTGGACCACTCAGAGTAGAGCGGGAAGCCTGGGTTTAGACATTAATGTTTTTCAGCCTAGACCAGTGGTGCCCAGTGAAGATCCTACAGTCCTGGTTCATTGGCATTTCTTCGGGCTACGAAAAGTATTCAAATGTATGTACCTTTTGGAATCCAAGGTAGGTAGGTCCAGAACCATGTCAGAGTTTCTTGATACCCACATAACATAAATTACATTAAAATTATTTATATGGAACTTATTTGCATAGTGGTCACCTTGCATGGATCCTGCCTTTTTGTTATCTTATACACAAAAAACACTTCAGTCACAACAACATATTGGGTTACATAAGTACAAGCAGTGGCTGGTCCTGGTGGCCACAGTTTGTGAAACTGCAGTTCTCCTGTTTAAAAACATCTCCTGCCTATAGAGTCTTTACTGTCACTGTCCAGGATTGACTTTGAGATGTAGTCCTTGGGGTGTGTACACATATATTCCTATAGACATTGGGAAGTGTGGTGAAGCACTGAGAGGAACACCAGTAGAAGGAGGAGTGAGAAAAGGGCCACTTGATAAGGTCAGAAATATATGTTTGATGGCATGTGTAGCTGTAGATACACGTGCTTTGCATAAGTACTCCATCTAGTGTTGTGCTCGAAGTGTTACAATGTTGTTTTTCTTCAAATAATATTTCAGAGTCCCAAGATCAAGTGTCTCTTCTTCTCGGTGACAGTGCACATGGGCATTGAATCCTTTGTTAGATTGTTTTCTTTCTGCCTTCAGGTTCGGATGTGTTTCCTCGCGCTCAGGTGAATCTCGGTTAGGTATCTTCTGAACTTTATTTCTACTTTGCTATCAACGTCGGTATAGTTTTCGATTACGTATTCTGTACTTTTAATAGTCGATCCAAATTTTATTGTCTGGGTCGATTTAATGCCCTCTGGGGCATTCACGCCTTTTTTGGGCCTACTTTGACAACTGAGGTTGGAGAATGATAGGCTGATGGAACGTACTCCGTTTTGGTTCTGTTCTCTGTGTCACTCCAAGTTTGCCTACACAGATCAACACTTGGGGCCAGATGTAGCAAAACGGCAATTTGCGAGGTGCAAAGTGCGAGTCCATGCGACTCGCAATTTGCACCTCGCAAATTGGTATGCAGTACGGTGTCTCAGACACCGACTGCAACTCGCTGTGGGGTCGCAATGACCCACCTCATGAATATTCATGAGGTGGGTCGCAAATTGCGGCCCCATAGCGAGTATAGGCACTCGCAAACATGGAGGCCTGCTGTAGTCAGCAGACCTCCATGTTCGTGACTGCTTTTAAATAAAGCAGTTTTTTTTTTCTCTTTGCAGCCCGTTTTCCTTAAAGGAAAACGAGCTGCAAATAGAAAAAAATACCGAAACCTTTTGTTTCGGTTTTTTTCAGAGTAGGCAGTGGTCCATAGGACCACTGCCTGCTCTGAAAAAATAATTTTGTGAGCATTCACAAAGAGGAAGGGGTCCCGTGGGGACCCCTTCCCCTTTGCGAATGAGTTACCATCCACTTCAAGTGGATGTTAACTGAAAGTTGATTTGCAACCGCTTTCGCGGTCACAAATCAACTTAAATCGCGGTGCGAGTCGCAAATAGGAAGGGAACACCTCTTCCTATTTGCGAGTCGGAAACACATTTTGCGAGTCGGTTCCGACTCGCAAAATGTGTTTCTGCATCGCTTGAGGGCTTTTGCACCTCGCAAACGGCGTTTTTCGCCGTTTGCGAGGTGCAAAAGCCTACCTACATCTGGCCCTCTGTGCGTAATTTGTGTCTGTCCCCAGAACACGAAGAAGTGACTTGTGATGCCTGTAGGTCTTTTTGATTAAAGAAGATCCTCTGGGACCGAAGAAAGCATTGTCTAGAAAAGGCGTCAAAAGCAACAGACTACACTCCTGGCCTCTTTGGAGAAGAGCATGCTCAAGAAGAAATTGGACACCAGTCAGCCTTCTAGATTCAAGACTCCAAGTCGGATCAAGATTCGGACGTCGAGAGTCAGTCCATCACAGCGACGCAGTACGTGAGTACACCAGCACTATCGCACCAAACAAACACTTTCAAAAAGACTTCTAAATTAGTTTGTCGGTCCTCTACTGCTCTTGGGCCATCATAGGAGCCCCAAAATACATTTGAATGCCCCACCTTCCAGTTCAGCACCGAAATTAACGAAGACCAAAATGCCTTTGGCACCGACCAAACATCCATCTTCATCTCAGTCTGTTTCAGGATTGAGCCGAAAATTGGACACATCCACTTCGGAGCCGAAGAATACACCATCCACTTCAGAGCTGTCATTTTTGGTTCAAATAAAAAACAAAATTGGTCTCGGAGGGAAAACTGGAGTGAGCAAAAATTCTACAGTTCCCTCAGAGGAGTCATCCTCTATCGACCCTATCCTTTAAGTAATGGACGCTAAACAGCGCAAAATTCATGTACTAAAAGGATCAGGAAGAATTATAGCTTCTCCTCCTCACCCAATTAAAAGGAAACTTATATTCCAAGAGACATTGGACACTGAGCCTCCCCCTAAAAAAGTTTCCAAAGAAAAGGACAAGGCTCCAGAGCAACTTCCACCTTCAACAGTTCATTCTCTTATACTTCCGTCTACTCCACCATCATCACCTGCATATTCTATTCATCCACAATTTTCACCACAAGCATCATCATCACTTCATAAGGATGATTCAAGTGAAGTTCCGCAAGATACAGACTCATGGGATCTATATGATCCAGATCCCAATCTATCCAATGACCCTCACCTATATCCAGCAAGGCTTTCCCCCCTGAGGATACCACTGCATATAACCAATTATAGCTAGAGCAGCAGCGTATCATAGTGTGCAACTGCATACAGACCCAATAGAAGAAGACTTTCTATTCAACACATTAACAAGTACACACAGAGTCCCAATTTCTTCCCATGCTTTCAGGCATGCCTAGACATGCTAATGACATATTTAAAGAACCTGTTAAAGCAACAATTATTACACAAAGGGAGATAAGAAATATAAAGTTGCACCCTCAGATCCAACTTTTATAAAGACACAACTACTACCAGCCTCTATAGTGTGAAGCGCGGCACAAAAGCGTGCTATAGTCAATCCACAGGGGATGCTCCTCCTCCAGATAAGGAGAGCAAAAAAACTAGATGCAGCAGGCAAAAGAGTGGCTGCTCAAGCCACTAATTATTGGAGAATTGCAAATCGTCAAGCTCTCCTGGTGAGATATGACCGGGCTCACTGGGACAAAATGGAAGAATTATTACAATATCTTCCACAAGAACACCAAAAAAGAGGACATGAGATAGTAACAGAGAGACAGGCCATCTCCAATAATTCAATCAGATGTGCTATTGATGCAGCTGACACAGCAGCACGTTGGATAAACACTAGTGTCATCATAAGTAGGCACGCATGGTTAAGTTGTTCAGGATTTAAGCCAGAGATACAAGCAGTCTTGCACATGCTTTTGGCAAAGAACATCTATTTGGCCCAGAGGTAGCTACCACTATATTAAAATTTAAAAAGGACTCTCACAAAGTTAAAGCTATGGGTGCCTTATACACTGCACCCAGCAGGGGTACTTTTCGTAGGCTGCAATTTAGAGGTGGTTTTTAAACATCGGACACAGAGCCTTTTCCCTCACAACAAAAACAAGGAACACATTTCTATAATAGAGGTTCTTTTAGAGGATCATATAGAGGCCAAATAATAGAGGAAGAGGCAAAACATTTGCCCTAGAGAATCTTCCTCTAAAACAAAACAGTGACTTTCTACAAATCCCCAGAGCACATACATCTCATGTAGGAGGAAGACTGGTAAAATTATTACCCACAATGGTACAACATCACCACAGACCAATGGGTTCTATCAGATATCCAACATGGGTATTGTCCAGAACTCATCTCCACTCCACCAAACATTCCTCCTCGTTTTCACAAACTCTCGAATGACCATCTTGTTACATTAAACGAAGAAATTCAGTCCCTTTATAAACGGGTTATAGAACCAGTTCCTCTGTCCCAACAAGGGTTCGGAGTATATTCACTGTACTTCCTCATACCCAAGAAAGACAGTTCCTTAAGACCAGTTCTCAATCGCAGGCCTCTCAACCCATACATACTTTCAGAGCATTTCCACATGGTCACCCTGCAAGATGTTATCCCTCTATTACAGCAAGGAGATTTTATGACCGCATTAGATCTCAAAGATGCTTATTCCCACATTCCCATACATCCAGCACACTGTAAATATCGACTATTTTCATTGTAGTAAAGCATTATCAATTCAAAGTACTGCCATTCAGGGTAACGATAGCCCCAAGAGTATTCACAAAATGCTTGGCGGTAGTAGCTGCATTTTACTGAAGACAACACATACACATTTTCCCATACATGGACGATTGGCTCATAAAAGCCAATACTATTCTAACATACCAACAACACACTCGGTACACAGGAAATATTCTACACAATTTGGGATTCACAATAAACTATCTCAAATCTCACCTTCAACCTTCACAAATACAGCCTTATCTGGAAGCAACTCTGAACACTCAGTCATCATTAGCATATCCAAACCGAGTAAGGATTCAAGCTTTTCAAGCTCTCCTCGCTCAGTTGCAACAGAATCATACTTACACAGTAAAACTAGTGATGCAACTGTTAGGGGTGATGGCCTCTTGCATTGCCATGCTTCTGCTGCAGCAGTGCCTTTCTCGTCCCTGGTCTCCGTCACAGGGTCATCTTCAGGATCTAGTGTTGTTGGACCACCAGTCTCACCACTCTCTGCAGTGGTGGAATCCCATCAATCTTTTAAAAGGGCGGCCCTTTCAGGACCCTGTACCTCAGATCACTCTCACAACATATGCATCACAGATAGGTTGGGTAGCTCACTTCAACATCTAACCATACAAAGGAAATGGGATCCCATTCAACTGACTTATCTTTCCAGTTATTTGGAGTTGCTAACAGTCTTTCTAGCACTCAAGGCATTCCTTACAGAGATCTTACACAAAGAGGTGTTAGTCCATACAGACAATATGACAACAATGTATTCTCTGCAAAAACGGGATTGGGGGGCACACTCATCTCAATTGTCCCTTCTAGCTCAGACAATTTAGAAGTGGGTGATTCACAATCGCATTCAGTTACTGCTGAATATCTCCCAGGAACAGACAATCAGTTAGTGTCCCTATTAAGCAGGACGCAGCAACAAGTCCATGAATGGGAAATGCACCCACAAGTACTTCAACAATACTTTCACCTATGGGGAACACCAGACACAGATCTCTTCGCCACCGCATAAAACTAAAAATGCCAAAACTTTGTGCCCAAATACCCACCCCCAAGTCCAAGTGCAATGCTCTATGGCAGTGTTTCCCAACATTTTGACTTCTGTGGACCCCCACTTTATCATTACTGGAACCCAGGGACATCCACTGAATCATAAGTGGAATCTGGGGACCCCTCCCCCCCCCAACTGCGTCATTACTGAAAGCTGGGGATCTAATCTGTTAATAATATTAAATTTTCTAAGCAGTCGCGGACCCCCGGCTCCACTGCTGCATGGATAAATTGGTCAGGGATATTTACTTACGCTTTTCTGCCGCTCCCACTCATTCCGTTTCTAGTATGCAAATTGAAATAAACATAACTCACCATAATTCTTGTAGCCCCCACAAGGGTACGTCATCCTTGGTACACAACACAAACTTTCCAACAGATCAGATGTTTTGACTCAAAAGAGAGGTCAAATCAGACATCCAAATCCCAAAACACTCGATCTTGCGATACGACTCCTGAAGCCATAGAGTTTTGGTATTTACAACTTCTTTCTGAATGTATGGACATTCCTAAAGAAGTAAGCAGACCTACAACTAGACAGTGTTATGCTGCTAAATGGAAACGTTTTGTATGTTGCTGTCAACCTAAGAAAGTTGACCCACTTAAAGCCTCAGAAACAAGACCTAGTATTACTTGCTACATCTACAAAAAGCAAACTTAGCATACTCTTCTATTAGACTTCACTTAGCAGCGATAGCTGCTTATCTCCAAAACAGACAACATATTTCTTTGTTTATAATTCCTCTTATTGAGGCATTTATGAAAAGGCTTAAAAGAGTTATTCCACCTAGAGTTCCTCCAGCTCCGGTATGGAACTTCAACATCATACTAACTAGTCTTATGGCCCACCATTTGAACCCATGCATTCCTACTCTTTGCAATTTTGTTCATGGAAAGTTACTTTTTTGGTAGCTATAATTTCACTAAGAAGAGTAAGTGAAATACAAGCGTTCACTTCAGAGGAACCATTTCTCCAACTACATAAAGAGAAAATAGTTCTTAGGACAAACTCTAAATTAATACCTAAAAGTAGTTTCACCATTTCACATTAATCAATCTGTGGAGTTGCTGGTCTTTTTCCCACAGCCAGATTCAGTTGCTGAAAGAGCTCTCAATACACTGGATGTTAAAAGAGCTCTTATGTATTACATTGACAGGACAAAAAGTTTTAGCAAATCAAAACAACTTTTTGTATCTTTTTCATTGCCTCACAAAGATAATCCAATTTCAATGAACGGATTAGCTAGATGGATAGCCAAATGTTGTAAGACACAAAAGTGCTGCTGAAGTGAAGGAAAATGACGTTGGTTCAAAGATCAGGTTCATGCTACTATTGGAAATTCCTGGAATTTGTTGGAAGTATGGAGAATTGAAATGTACATCTCCTTTGGAATCAAGAGCCTTGCGTTGCTTTCTCTGCTGGCAATAACCTCCATCCCTTCAGTGAGCAGTGCCTTAAACTGGAGGGAATTCAGCTTTATTCAGGGCAATCCTTCATTGACAGTCGAGATTGCAGCCACTCTCTGCCGACTGCCGACCTCCTGGTCAGCATCTGCTGCCCTCCTCAGCATCTCTGGCTGCTGCCTCTGCCTTCCCTGGCAACAAACTGAGAGCCTGCCTGACTCTTAGTTCGAGGCCCTCCTCTACCCGCAGGCTCCTGCCTGCGCGTCATCCCTGGTGGCCTAGTGGCCATCACAAGTAAGTATCTCTCGCTCTCTCTTCTTTACTCCTGCCTCATTATTTCTGTCTTTGCTTGTGTGTACCTTTTCTTTCACTTGTTTTTTTTACTCTCTGGCTTTCCCTCTTTTTCCCTCTTTTTCTGTCCTTTTTTGGCTTTTCCCCCTTTTCTGTCCTTTCCCTAGCCCTCTCCCTCCCATGACGCTCCTGCCCCTCTGGCCCCACCTCGCTCCCCCACAAAGCGCCTTTCCCGCCATCCCGGCTGTCCGCCCCCTCCCCCCCCCCACGGTTCTTCCCCTTCCTAATGGTGACCGCAGCGTGTTGAGAGGGCAACTACACTGACCTCCTGGTCGGTGTCTGCTGCCCTCCCCAGCTCCTGTTGCTGCTGCTGCCTCTGCCTTGCCTGGGAACGAACTGAGAGCTTGCCTGACTCTCAGTTCGAGGCCCTCCTCCACCCGCAGGCTCCTGCCTGCCCCTCATTCTTGGTGGTCTAGTGGAAATCACAAGTAAGTATCTTTAGCTCTCGCTCCTTTACTCCTGCTTCTTTATTTCTGCCTTTGCTTGTGTTTGCCTTTTCTTTCACTTGTTTTTTTGCTCTTTGGCTTTCCCTCTTTTTCTGTCCTTTTTTGGCTTTTCCTTCTATTCTGTCCTTTCCCTGGCCCTGTTCCTCCCATGCCGCTCATGTGGCCCTGCCCCCCACCTCCAACAAAGCGCTTTTCCTGCCCTTCCGCCTCCCAGCTGACCGGACCCCCTCCCCCTCTTAATGGTGGCCGCTCCAAAGGCAAGCTTGTTTGCGCCTGGACTGCGCCCAGCGACAGGAACCCTGGATCTTCGTCAAGCCATCCCCTGGTCAGCATCCATTATGACGCCGTGACCCTCCACCGCCTTAACACCGGATGTCTAAGGGACTGCTGCATCACATCCTCAGGGACACCCACAGACCTTTCTTGCGCAGGAACTACACTTCAGTGCCGGCCACAACAAGCGGAAGGCACTCCCCACACCCTAAAGCACCAACACCACCACAACCCCATTAACTGCCTTCTCCTGAACATCCGCTCCCTCCGGAAGAACGCCACCAAACTCTGTGATTTGATCAATGCTGCTCGACCGGACATCGTCTTCCTTACCGAGACCCGGACCAACCCCTCCTTTGGACCGGACATAACCATCCTGGGCAGATATAGCATCCTAAGGATGGACCGGCCCTCCTGCCTGGGCAGAGGACTAACCACCATACACAAGTAATCACTACGTATCAAGGCCAATTCAGAAGAAACAGTGCACCACCATGAAACACCTTCACGTCCTGGTCCACACTGATCACAACTCGTCCGCAGCACCCTGGTCTGCAGACCACCAGGCCCCCACCCAGCATTCATCGACAACATTGTAGACATCACCCCCTCACCCCCCCCAGGCCTTGGCGTCCAACGAATACCTCCTCCTCAGTGGCCTAAGCTTCCACCTCGAGGATCGTAACGATCCAAACTCAGTCTGTCTACTCAACAGCCTCGCCACCCTCGGCCTCAGACAGCTGATCACCACACCCACGCGCATCGCAGGATACACACTGGACCCCATCTTCACCTCAAGCAACCGGATTCCCATCGCCGTATCTGCGCCCCCAGGACACCCACAGGAAATGGAACAAAATAATCAACAAGCAACTCACCACAACGCTCGACAAATGCCTCCCGTCTCCCTCCGATGATTCCAATACTGCAGCACACAACCTCAATGCCTGGATCACTGAATGCGCTGACACTCTAGCCCCCCTCCGTCTGACATCGGCCGAGCGCATGCTAAAGAAAACCAGCTGGTTTACCACCGAACTCCTAGAATCCAAACGTATCTGCAGGCGTCTAAAGAAAAAATGGAGGCATAGCCAAACCAGTGAAGACCTCGCATCCTTCACAGCCGCAACCGCCTTCCTCACCCGACACATCAAGAATGCAAGAAAGAACGTACTCCGGGAATGCATCAACTCCTCCACACACAACACAAGGGAACTTTTCTCAGTCATTGAGTTCACAAATCCCCCCCCCCCTCTAAAGCCACCATCATCCCCCTATTGCAAGACCTCTGCGACAAACTCGCCACCTTCTTCCACCACAAGATCCAAGACATCTACGACAGCTTCCTCCCAGAAAACCAACCTAGCACCAGAACCTATGACTGAACCTTGAAGCCACCCATACCATCCACAGCTGGCCCACGCTCACCACGGAGGAAACAGAAAGCATCATGAACAGCACCCACTGCGGAGCCCGGACAGACCCTTTCCCGCACCACATGTACACCAGATCCAGCACATCCATCGCCCCGAGCTCTGAAACACGATAAACTGCTCCATCACCACTGGCACCTTCCCCGAGGACTGGAAACCCACCAAAGTACGCCCCCTCCTGAAGAAACCCTCAGCCGACCCATCAGAACCAAAGAACTTCTAGCCCATCTCGCTGCTACCCTACCCGGCCAAAGTACTGGAGAAAGCCATCAACCCACAACTACGAAATTTCATCAAGGTCAACAACTCTCTGGACAGCTCCCAGTCTGGTTTCCACAGCAACCACAGCACGGAGACAACTCTTCTGGCAGCCACCAATGACATCCGATCACTTCTAGGCCGAGGCTACACCGCAGCACTCCTAATACACGACCTCTCAGCGGTCTTCGACACAGTCCCTCACACCACACTGTGCACTATACTCCATGACATAGGAATCTGCGGAACAGTCCCGAAATGCATTCACTCCTTCCTGTCCGGAAGGACTCAGAGGGTCAGGCTCTTTAACTACACATCTAAACCCACAGGAGTCAGCTGTGGAGTTCCCCAAGGAGCCTCTCTGAGTCCTTCTCTTTTCAACATATACATGACCCCACTCGCAGCCATCGTCAGAAGCCACGGAATGAACATCGTTTCATACGCAGATGACACACAACTCATCATTTCCCTCACCAAAGACCCAGACACGACCAAAAGGAACTTCCACTCTGGAATGGAAACCGTCACCACCTGGATATGAGAGAGCCACCTCAAGCTCAACTCTGACAAGACAGAGGTCATCATCTTCGGACATGGCACCTCAGTATGGGACAACTCCTGGTGGCCCGACTCTCTCAGCACCCCGTCTTCACCGACAGAGCATGCCTGCAACTGAGGCACTATCCTCGACTCCTCCTGATCTGTGACCCGACAGGTAAACTCAGTCACCTCCTCCTGCTGGCACACCCTTTGCCAACTCCGGAAATGTTTTCAAATGGATCCCAGCAGACTGCTGCAGGACAGTCACCCACGCCTTAGTCACAAGCAAGCTTGACTTAGGCAACACTCTCTACGCCAGCACCACGACATCAAAAAGCTGCAACTCATCCACGTCAAGAACATATCTCCCAGTACCCCAGGACCCTCCTCTGGCTCCCGATAGAAAAACGAATCACCTTCAAGCTACTCTCCCACATGTACAAAGCCATACTCAACGTCGGACCAGTATACCTAAACCACAGCGTCTCCTTCGACACCCGCGCCAGATCCCTCTGCTCCACTCAACTGGATCCGTCCAATATCCAACGCATTCGAAAAAACGCCGGAGGACGATCCTTCACCTACTTCGCAGCAAAGAGCTAAAACAACCTGCCCCTAGATCTCAGACAAAGCCCATCGCTCACCATCTTCAGGAAAAACCTCAAGACGTGGCTCTTCAGATGAGGCTCCACCCTTTCCTCCATCCAAGCAAATAAAACTGCAAAAAAATAAAATAAAAAAAGACCTTGCAGACATCACAAAGAAACATCAAGCTATCAAAAAACAAAGAAGAAACAACATAAAGCCATGAGCGCGAAGTGGCGTGGCAGAAGAAAACAAGGAGGTGCGGGGCAAGCGGCCACAGTGGCATAGGAGTTAACAAGCGACAGTGAGAGGAGGGTGATTGGGTGGCGGGACAAGCAAGAATATGGCTTGGGGGGAGTGTGATTTAAGCACTATGGACAAAGAAATAAGGTGCATGTACAGTGCCCCAAACTCAGCATTGTAAGCATGTTTACTCACAGGAGCCGTAAACCAAGAAAAAAAAGTCTCCCAAAGAACAGATAAAAACGACAAAGCGTAGTTATTCCCGAGTTAGTCCCTGCACCCAAAGAGAAAAAGCAGGGACAAAGAAGCATGACTGACCACTAGCAAGCAACGATTTTAATTGACAATTAAATGAACAAATTAAATGCCTTTAAGCCCACAGAAATAAATATACAAAGACTGTACGCTTACGTTAGACCTAAAAAAGGGCTTACTGACCACACATTGCTCCCATTGGTAGGCTTGCATGTTGCTCTTTTCTCTTGCTTTTATTCGCCAGCAGCAGGTTTCATTTTGCCCGTCCTACTTGCTTCAGGCGGCCTGGGGGAGGCTTTTGGTTTCAGTTCTTTAAATTCAACACACCATCATACTGTAGAATTCTGCAGAAGCAGTATGATTTTTCCAGGTGTCTCCCTTGTGTGCTTTTCTCCCCGTACAGTCCCTACTCCTTTTCATGTAGGACTCTCCCTTGTTGCCCATGTGCTTGTCTCCACTCCATGTTGCACGCTCGTCTGTTGCTTTTTGCCTACCTCCAAGTTGTTTCAACTCACCCTCGCTTTCCCCACCTGCACCCTCCGTTTTGCTCCCCTCCGCCTTTAAATAAAAAATAAATTTAAAAAAAAAGGAAAGCATTTGTGCTACACTTTAAAAAAAAAATTTAATTTACTGATCCAAGTGATGTTTGCTGTCTTGGATCGGTAAATAAATTACATTGAAAAATCCCACTGCTTAAGGCAGAAATAGAGACACGATGCCTACATGCAGAAAATTGATATGTTTGCGTTCCTTTTTATAAGAGCGCAATGTCAGTGAGGCTAGGGCAGAAAAAATAACACTTTCTCTGTCTTTTTTTTTTATTTCTCATTAGTCCATCCCACCTGAATTAATTGAGCTTTGCCCAGCACCGTCTCACTGCTGCTCAAAGTTTGCCTGGTATGATGTGAACAAATGTGTTTGTGAATATTTACACATTTTTTGTGAGTATTATCCATCCAAAATGACCACCACATTAATTTGTGTCATTATGGAATTTGGTGATGCCAGAATCTGCCTAATTTCATTTCTGTACACAGTCTTCAGTATTGGAAGTAGTGTGTGCTTGATTTCTGGCACTATCTCTTCACGGAGTGCTCTGCTAGCGTTCCTGGGTCAGCCTCACCCCCGTTTAGCTGTAGATAACAACAGTGTATTATGCAGTTGCTAAATGCCCCCAGATACCTTTACTGGTGGGAAAGGCCTTTGCTGGCTGTAATCTAGCCCTACTCTGCCCTGCCCAACCACCTCTGCCCTCCTCATGCTTATCTGAGACTGTCATTTGACTGATGTTTTATTAACAGCATCAGTGTATCGATGCTGAAAAAGTATATGGGACTTAATGGTGAGTCTGCTTTAAAACACTGCTACTGCAAATACGTCCTAACTTGCAACTTATGATTTAGGTCAATGATTCTTAACCCTTTGTCTTCTGTGGACCCCCACTTAAACACTACTGAAACCTGGGAACCCCCAATGAATCATTATTGGAATCCAAGGACCCCCACTGAGTCATTCATAGAAATAGAAGATTCATACCTGCGCATTTTTGGTGATTTGAACCGAAAAACAAACACAAAAAGTACAGAAACAAACATTCATCAAACATGCAAATTATGAAATATTTTATTTTATTCACAAAAAAAATAAGGAAAAACAAAAAATCTGTATTGACAATTAATACAAATCATTGCACTATAAACGAACATTAATAGAATTATTATTTTTATTATTAAGTTACAATATACATATTAAAATTAACGGAAAAGCCCAAAAGAATCGGTAGCAGCAAAATCAATGTTTATTAATTATGTTAAAATTAGGTACAAAATCTTAGTTTCAAATGCTCATAGTAGAGCCAAGGCTGCAACCGGCAAAAGTGTTTAGATAAATAAAAAAAATTTTTTTTTTAATTCTAATAGGAAGGCCGGAGCTTTTCTGAGTTCAGTTGAGGCCACCTATCATCCACACTAAATTCTGTTTGATGCACAGTTCAAGCTGAGGGAACTAACTTAATTTTTAGTTTTCAATTTCAAATTCCTTCACCTTTACAGTCAGTTTTGGGTCTGTCACTGCAACATGTTTCACAAAATGTTTGTTTTATGCTCATTTGGAGGATGGTTGGAATCTTGGTGAGTTGAGTTTCTCTACAGTCTGGTTCACTGTAAGTAAAATGGTGTCATTGCGGAGTTCAAGAAGGATGGGGGATCTAATGTGGGGCTGATATGTATATTAGAACATTGGAATGCTGGGGGCTCCATTGAAAACAATGGAGTGCTGCGGGATTTTACTGGCCGGTAAAAGCCAGCAGCGCCAACATTCCAATGTTCGCTTTGTTCACAGCAACAGCTGTGAACAAAGCCTCACGGAGCTCGAGGAGATTTTAATCCCCTCGGGCTCCGTGAATTTTTTTTTTTTTAATAGAACATTCTGCCCTGAGTGGCAGAATGTTCTAATAGCCTTAGAACCCGCCGTAGCGGGCTCTACCGGCTATTAAAGTCCCTCTCCCTTGTTAAATGCCCGAGCCGAAGGCAAGGGCATTTAACGCGGGGAGCGGGCCTTTAATAGCCGGTAGAGCCCGCTACGGCGGGTTCTAAGGCTATAGTGAGCATAGGGAAATCTCTTCATAGGAGTTCGAATATCATTAATGTTAAGGGATTGATGACAGATGAATTAACAATGTCAGACTTAAGTTCGGTACTCCAACAAACTTGTAATGAACACAGAGATGTGAATATTTTTGGTTAAAGGGATTGGGATTTACTTGTCAACCCTACCATAACAACTTGTCTGTGTGCTATAATCGTCCAGGCAGCGTACAAAATGACGAGGGCCATAGAGATGTAGACATTTGTGCATGTATTACATTGCTTAGAAACCAGTGTTTTTTTTCTTTCTATTGCAGGAAATTACCTCCTGTCAAGTCCGGTGACTGGAAACACCATTCTCGCACTGCAACAGGGAAAGCTCCTTTTCACAGCCACCTTCCCTGCCAGCATGCTGATGCCCTCGCCGGTCTCTGGTGGCATGGCTCTTCCAATCAAGCAAGAAGCCCTGGAGTCTAATGGACAAATCATGGTGCCAGTCACCACAGTGAATGCTGGGAGCACAGCAGGTGCTTCTGTGTTGCCTTGCTCCATTGTCAGCTCAGGTGTCTCTTCTATGCCTTCACCATCCAGCGGAGTGGTGGTAGCCCCCGCTCCCATGAACTCCGATGGACCTTTAAGTGATGCAATGAACCAGCCAGCTGTAGCATTTGAAGCTGACCAGTCTGGTAGCACTGCTGACCCCATCCACAACAATATAAACACTAGCATGGGGACCCTGACACAGAGCAGTTTCCTCTCCAATGGCCCCCTGGAGGGCATGGTTCTCCCTTCCTTCTCACCACAGCAGTTGGTGTGGTCTGGATCCCTGTGTGGACAAAACACAACAGGAATCCAGGTGCAAGGGGTAGAATCAAGCAGCCTGTTTGAGATGGAAAAGGGTGCTGTTCAGATGCTGGATGGAATGGAGAACAGTAACCTCCTACGCCTTGCTGATGGGGAGAGTCTAATGCTTCCTGGCTGTGGGGAAAGCCACCAGCACCTTTCTGGGGAGGACTCTGATGAGATGACCCGTGAAGGAAAAGTCCTGACACAACTACAGTCTGTGCCTGTTGAGGACCCCTTGGATATGTAACCTTTACTCAAGGTTCAATTGATTAGTTTGTGCATCTCTTATCTGACTTGCATTCTAGGTTGCCTCTAATTCACAGTGCAGCAGACTTCAGAAATTTCATTGAACGGTTCTCATAACACTACAAAGTCCTGGGCTGTTGATGTGTTCCAGAGTGCCCTACTACCGCGAGGATGCTCCATGAGATATCTGTAGGACTTAAAACAAAGGGAATCTTTGCACACACTTTTCCACCTCTTCTATACGTTTTCTAAAGTCAGCTTTGCTTATGTTCGCAAAAAAAATCCAAAGTGAAAGTCAAGAAAGATCTTTGATGTCAGTCAAGAACTATTCTTCATCTGCTGGCGACATCTCCTGCACATTGTAATTATTCAGCTTCGATATAAGGAATGTGCCCTCTCCTTTGTTTGAAAACAGTGGTCACACTTTGGTTCCAGCAACTCAGCACTCGAATTCTTGATTTTGAGACGTTTTAAACGTCTGTGGTGTGTGTCAATACCTTTGGGGCCATAGCATCCTGAATATCTTCCTAAGGAGCAGGAAGGCAGTGCCGAGCATTAAGGGTCAGCCCTGCCTGACACGGTTATTATGTGTGAAGTTCCAGTTTTAAGTCAAGAAAAGGCAGTGACATAGTCTAAATTGAATTCTTAGGTATGTTGGGCAAGAGTGTGTGGCTACCGTACGACTTTGAGTTGTAGCAAGAGCTTCTTCGAATCTGAACACCTGTCTGCAGTGCCTTCTTTTCCTGTTGCCTCATTTCATTCCAACACTAATACTCATTACACAGGAGCTGTGCCTTACCCACCACCTGCTGTGATAACCATGAATTTATCTGAGCTTTACAAGCTCCCAAGATTAGCTCTTCAGCTAAATAGTATGTTGACCAATCAGAAGCTCTTCCTCTGATGAACTGTTATACCAGTAGTTTTTTTATAAGCAAGTCATAGAACTAGATCACAGGAGACATTCGTAGGCCCCCATATATACTTGTGCACAGAGGGAATGGACAAGAAGATGGGAGGGCGACCGAAACACCTATCCAAAGATTTCAAATGCAAGAATCAATGAAAGAATTAATGAATGTAATCCACACTGACCAGCGTGAGGCTGGTCCCAAGTGTCGGTGATGAATACCATTTCAAAATGTACCTTTACAAGGTAATGAAGCAAACTAATATTGATTTTTACAAGGAATGTCGTCGTTGGATACACTGAGGCTTGTATACAGCATTATTGGATATGACTGTAGAACATCTTGAGACTGGACCTATTTTGTTCTGAATTGCAATGATTTTCTAAACAACACTTTTAGGAGATGAAATGACGATATACGTTTTCTCTGGAGCATGTGGTAGGAAACATGGTGCTAGAGATTAATTTGATCAGGGTCATCTGGAGTTATCTCCACCCACTGCTATACTCTGAATTTTCACCAAAATGTGGTTGGTGATGATCACAGCAAAACTGTATCACATAGGTGGAGGTTTAGGGTATGCGTAGCATCCAGAAATGTCTCTAATGCACATGTAACAATGCAGCCAATTACCTTTGCACTCCAAGGCCTTTGTCATTCATAGAGGGCCAGTGTGTTCTGCTTTAGAAGTTAGTATTAATGTTTGATTATTTCTGTTGTGTGCTAAGGGGTGTGTGTTCCTACACATTTAACATTTGAAAAATCCAAGAGTTTTCACTTGCTCATATAGAAACTCGCAGAACTGGTTGTTTTAGAAAGTTTTGGCAGCAGAACGTGTTTATATTTTTCATGCTATGCATACATACCCCTGCAATCCAGTGGTTCTGCGCGGGAAAGTTTCATAGGTTTTTTCACAAGTTTTTCTTCAGTATGGGTAGGTATATTCTAGTTAATGTCCTTCACAATATCTTCTCTGCCGTCTGGGAGATCCTGAAACACCATCCTAAAAAAAAAAAAAGTTTAATTAGTATTTGGAAAACAAAAACAGAGCCCTGAAATGTGCTGAAAAACATTTGCCTTTCACATTCCTCGCTCTTTCATTTCATAGACACTTATTCTAACCTACTGCGCAGAACCTTTGTCACTTAATTTGGAGAAGAAGGTTTGAATTAACACAACGTTCTGTAAACAGAATCTGGGCTACACAGCAGGGAAGTATGAGTAAGAGGAGAACGACTTTTCTGGATAACTAATGTTACAGTAGTGGACTTTTCCTGACTGAAATATCCTCTTTTTGAATGTCTTAGAAATCCGACTGCACAACTAAATGAACATCTGCCAGGTAATGGAAACCTATACAAAAAGATACAACCTGGACACCTCGTATCACAGTTGAAGAATCAACACCTCATGAAAAGAACTTTATGGACACTATAGATCTATACCTCCCTCTGACAGCAAAACAAAACATGCAAGGCACATATCACCTAGCAGCATGCATGGTGGGAGCTTGGCGTCCTGCCCCTTTCGTGCATTATAAAAAAACATAACCAATATTCTTCATCTCATGAGCGTTAAAGAGAGTGACACTTGATTTTATCCGTGATCTTCGTTGCGTCCTTTGCCCACCCTAGAAGAGGGATACTGGTTCCAGGGAATCTTAAAATCGATCCATTAGGCACATGGAAGTATTCAAACCAGCACAATCCTATTTCTGTGAACTTCAGACATCCCCTTTCCTCATCTAAAGAGAGTGAGGGTGCTACCGTAATAAATCCGAATAGAACACCTCAAAATGTAAGATTGTGTGTATGAATGCTGTAGAAGCTGCATATATCTACTTCGAAACAGCAAGAGCCAAACCAAAGCCCTCTTGGGACCCAAAGAAAGGAAATTTAAATGAGAATAAGAGCAACTTCTGCCATGAGACGTATAAGTGAAATAAAGACCAACACACTGAAAAACGATGAAGATGAATAAAAAAAGATGTTAGATATAATCAGGAGCCAGGAGTTCATGCCGACACAAGAGGTTAACACTCTGCAACACCCCCTTTTGAAAGTCAGAAATTTAAAAGTCTTCGAATTTAAAATGTGAACGATAGTCGGCAGTCTTCCTTGAACATGTGCCCACTAATTAACATATAGACGGGGATGTCCAGAGTTAGTCCGTATTCAATGCAGTCCCAGAGTTTCAGAATATCAATTTGAGAGATTTTATATATATATATATATTTATATATGCACTTAATTTAAACAGGAGATTATTGTCACCATTTCGCCTTGCTCCAGGCCACACATTCTGGAAGGGAGGAACCCCAGAGGTCAGTTACTTAGTTTAGAGATGACAAGTAGGGACGACTGACTCCACCCTGCAACCGGATCATGATGTCTGCAAGTCGAACTAAAACAGGCCTCGTCAAATATAGTAATATTAATTGAAATAAGCATCTGCTTCTTGTGCACCATGTGCTGTGATTTTGCACAACAGAAGTCATTTCATCTGTTCATAGAGGCTGTTGGGTTGCTTTACCCTAGTGAACCACTCTAGAAGCAGAGACTTCTTTCCCTGTAAGAACCAATGATTTGTTCTACCCTCCATGATCTCATGAGTAACTTTAGCTCATTCCTTATTTTCTGGCTCAACAGTCATGCCGTGAGAAACTCTTCTGGAGAGTGTCTCGTGGCAAAGAAAAGGATGCATACTTGTATTTATCTGGAATGGCTCCACACACAACTAATAAAATGCAGAGCGGGAGAACTGCATAAATGCACTGCCAGTGGGCTGCAGCAGAGCCAGTCCCTTAAAGAAAGACTCAATTGGTTGTGGTTGTTTATGATTAATATTCGGATCTGAGGAGGAATACTTAACATATTTGCTTTCAGAAAAGCGGTTAATGTTAAGCATATCTACACAACAAATGAAATTGCTGGGACTAAGGAGTCCGTGTACAGAACAAGGGCCTCTCCTTCACTCGTAAATGATTGTTCTACATCAAGGTATATCTGTGCTTTTGCTTAGGGTTGGGTTTGAACCAGTACCTGTGTAGCAGTGTATAAACTTATTTAGAGTTTTGGTGGCTGAATTTCTGTTGGTTAATATGGTGGAGGTACATCCTCCACTATTCTGATGGTAGAAATTCTGTCACTTTTGTTAAGCACCTTCTGTTGTGAGAGGAAGTTTCCCTCTGAAGTGTGTTTCTACTTCATGGAAGAGCTACTTGGGTTGTGAAACCGCTGGCACAAATTGCACACTGCTGGATTGGATGATGGAATTCCTGCCACCATTGTGCCATTAGAGGTGCCCCGCAGATGGAGATAGCATTGAGAGTCCTTACATATCTTGCTTCCTATACACTTGTCCTAAATCAGAATTGGCGTCTGAATGCTCAAAACGTCCTTAGCCTATCAACTGTGCCTTTAACAGTGAAATAAATAAGTGGTAGACAATTCCAACACAAAACAAACAAGTTCTGTCATCAAGCTAATATCCTTGACAAAGCTCTCAACCAGTTATAAATAGAACTGTTGAATGAACATGGAAAGTATTTAAAACCTAGCCAACACAAAACCCACGAGAAAACAAGATGAGAAATGCTGTCCAGTGGTAGCACAAAGATTGTAAGACTTCATGGTTTCAACATACAATTTTTGAAAGTAAAGTCACAACCAATAAAAAAACGATTTTTCAGAGTTTGGGATCTCCCTGGCATCAGAAAAGAAATGTCATTGCTGTGTTATTGAAGAAAGGGTTTTATTTAATAATCCTTACAGAAGCCTGTAGTGAATATTTTGCTTGTGCAGAATAGTATTCTGTTCCCTCTTCTTCCTCTTCAAAGTTGGCCCAGATTTCTTAGAGGAAAATGAACATTTTATTGCTGCAGTGTAAGCATTTTATCATGTGGACCCTAGGAGAAAGCTGTGGCTACAATGCTGCATGTCCTCCCTCTTCTGTTGGTAGCTCTGCCCAAGGTGACACCGCTGCCAAATTGTCTAGACTGATATGAAATAACCACGTCCATAAAAGGAGACACTTTGCTGCAGAGAGGAATCTGAACTTGGTAGTTATGTATACCAATGCTGAATGGCAATTTGCCTAAAGCTACGGTCGTCTAATTTTAACCTACAAGAAGGCAACACTAAAGGCTGGCTACAAATTGGCCTATTGATTGACTACATTTGAATAACGCACATTGTGGAGAATCTTGACACCCATCTTTGCTTTCAGCTTTTAGCCCTTCCAAAAGTCAGCCCATTGTATCAATAATTTGAAAAAGGCAAATAATATTTTAATTTCACAAACAGAACAGTAGGTTTTAAATGATAGTTGGCACACAAGAACTCCCCCCTTACCGTACAACGGTCAGCAACGGCCACACCAAAACCCAGAATGCCAATATTTTCTAACTCTTTTCCTTGAAAAAAAAGAAGTCCACTTCACTTTCGGTGGCCCTGGGATCAGTACAACAATACATTGTGATCAACCCTTCTGTTTGCTACACAGCTTGTTGGAAAGATTTAACTTGTGGAGTTCTTGTTATTGTTCACAAAGATCCCTGTTCCCCCGCTTCTTGATCTTTTGCCCAACTCTATCATGATGAATCGCCTTTTTCAGCTTACAGTTGCCACCATCATAAGCTGAATATGTAGAAAATGCTCACTCATGATTCATTTTTGTTTAGAAATCTATCTACTCACGACCACCACCTTTCTGGACTTTTTTGTTCAAACGGTTTTGGAGCTTACTGCACCACAGTATCTCTAATTGTTGGTTATTATACTGACCTTTCAGTCGAGTTCATTGGATTTTTTCTAAGCTGATCTTACACTAATATTCATTGTGTGCTCCGTGTGTTGGTTTCCAGTTACAGTTCTTGCAATCCTATAAGTATGTTCCTCCAAATTCTCTTCTCGCATGCCCTTGTGCAATCCCTGTCTTAACACAACTTCCCGGCCAAATTGCAGTCCCTTTCTGCACGTGCTCAGAGTGCTGCCTTCAGCCTTTTCTAGCCAACCTGTTTAGTGCCTTCCTCCAATATTTACATTTACACTTAATGCTAACCTTTCGCTCCCCTACCACTCTTGTGATGCTTTTCCTCCCATCCCGATGATTTCAGTCCTTCTCACAACATCTCACTGTTGTCCAAACTCTGGGCCTGATTTAGATATTGGCGGATGGGTTACTCCATCACAACGGTGACAGATATCCCACCTGCTGAAATCTACATCCCATAAAATATAATGGGATTTAGATTTTGGCAGACGGGATATTCGTCATTGTACTTACGGAGTAGCTCTTTCCACCAATATCTAAATTAGGCCCTCTGTCTCCATATTTTCCAGTCGTCCCAATCACACAGGTTTACTTGTGACCTTACATTTCTTTACCTGCGCAATCTTGGTGCTGACTGCCAGTCCCTCTCTGCTTGCTCCTAGTGCCGTTCTTGGCATCATTCTTGTACTATACCTTGAGTTGTGATCCCCAGATTTTCTCTTTGTGTGGCATTGTCCGTTCTTTCTACTCGCAATTTTAGTGCTGATCTTTCAAGCACTGTCCTTGAGCGTCTGTAGCTCACATTTCAGTGCATCTTCGCTCACTCTTCTAATGCTAATCTACTAACCCCCCTCCTATCATGCTTCTTGTGTTGACCGTTTAGTCCCTCTTCGTGTACTCTCCTAGCACTTTTCCTTGCACAGCTGATCTTGATGTAAAAATTCCAGTCTGTCGACTACTCTTACTGCTGGTCTTCCAGTCACCCTCGTTCAGGCCGCGATTCAATGTGTTTTTTAATTTAAAAGGTGTATTTGCAGGATCGCAGTTAGACATTTTATAATCTTTATTTCACTTGTTATTTACTGGGTGCAGTAAAGATCGCACTCTGTTTTTTCTTCCACTAAATCTAGGATTGCTAAACCCTGCTGAATTTTTACAAGTGAGGAGACACCGTCAATACCTTGACATGAAGATTTTGGAGCACAAAAATGTGTATGCTATGCCATTTTTTGAAGCCTAACTCGTAGGTGCTGTTTATTACATCTCCTGAATTCCAAACCTTGGTGCATAGTAGCACCTACCCCTCTGGGGCACTCGCTTCTGAGCCCTTAGTGCGTACAATCCTTCTCTTTGTCCATAGTTCGCAAATAGTTTTCCTTTTTCACGCTCAGAGATAATCTCCAGTTGCTGTACTCACACTTTCTTTGGGCCCTCATCCTACTATCCTACGATCTTAAAGCTGACCTTGCAGACCTTCTTGCAGGGTCATAATGCAGGGTGACCAGAAATTGAAAGTCAAAAATTGGGAAAAATTCACAAACATGGGAGTAAGACTACAATCCTGCAAATACCTAGGCGTACAAGGTGATTTAATAGGCAGCACCCAAAATGTCAATAATTAGGAAGTTAAGGGACCGGAATCAAGTTTTACAATTAGTATAATTTATGTTAGCTAAAATGATGTCTGCTAGTGGCTACACACTAATCCTATACTGGAACAGAAGAAAGCCTGCCTCCCTTAATATGCAGGCAAACCTTACTGACAACCAGGACATGTGTTAAACTTATGACATTTGTCAGGACAGATGGTGGAAAAAGAACTGTCCAGTCAAATCCAGGATGCCTGGTCACCCTTTCATAAAAGCAAACCTTCCAGTTTTGCTTGCACACTCCTAAAACTGACCTTCCAGTCCATCTTCTTGCAAGCTCGGAAAGTTGACCTTTTAGTCTTGTACCTCGTAAGCTATCCAGTTGCTCTTGCCACTTGCTGGTAATGTTGATTTCCTAGTTAGTTTCCTCAAATGCTTTTAATACTAACTGACCAGTTCCTCTATCATTAGTCACACATTGCTTTCTGATCATTTTCGTTGTATATATGTGATGATATATATTTTCCCTTTAATCTTGCTCCTGCAGTTGTGGAAGTTCATGAGTGCATTTTATAACACACATTATTCTTTGCACGGAGCATTGCTTTTCCTCACCCTGCACAGTTAAGTTTAGTTTCCTTCATTTTACAGATATTGAGAGCACTGTGCCTTAAATGAATAGACTTCAGACTCTGCCTCAGCACTTTAAAATTTCGAAGCCCAAGGAATGCCAATACACCCTTCAGGTGTGGCCTTAGCCCCATTTTGTTATTGTATCAGTGGGCTAATGCAACGTTCTGTTTTCTTGATAGTCAATGAGATATTGAACCCTTACTGTGCTCTTTTTTTGCCAAGACGTAATACGCATTAGGTTTCAAAATGATATTGACATGGTAATTTTCCTTTTTTCTGTTTTTAGTTTGGGGCATGCTATCTTTGTTGTCTTTTCAGCTGTATGACCTGTTTGATGCAGTAGCTCAGCATCAAGGTTTACTTGCTCTGTGGGCTGTCAGCTGATGACCTTCACAGGGCTTGTGTATGACATCCGAAGCGTTGTCTTCAAGGGTATTCTCCAGCAGATGAGATGTCCTTATAGGCTTTGTCATGGACATTGATATTTGGAGTGAAATGTCAAGACCATCTTTACTTGAAATTAAACCAGTATTGCATTGTATCCCATGAGCATCTGGCGACCTATTCACTAAAAGGACAGATTTTCTCTGGCTTCAGAGAGGTTTTTTGCCACAAGCAGAATATGCATGGGCTCCTGGAGGCTGACCAGGCTTCCGGTGCCTCTCTCTTATTTCAGAACTGCTCTAGGTCTCCAGCACCGAACAACAAGGTCAGTGTCACAAAGGCTGTGCTTCTGGGTTTGAAATGCAGGCATGGTATGGAACTGGCAGTTTCCAATCAGCAGACATGGCTCCACTGATTCTTCAGCCACCTATGACTCTCAAGACTATTCCAATCTGATTATTCTTGAGACTCTCTTCATTTGATTGATGTCTGATATAGCCCTCATTCTCCTCTCATTTGTGTCTGGGAAGGCTAGGAATCCGGAGATGAATCCAGTATATACCTCTAAAGATTTAGGAGTGAAATAGATTAAAGGTGCACTATACACATGTGTTCATTGCTGAATTAACTCATTCCGTTTTCAAACAAATACAGCATCATCTCACCAGTTCAAGCCCAATCTAGCGTTAGAAAGCTATGGAAATGGCTGTATTTTAATTGAATAATTGGCCTAAGTTTCTCTTTTCAGAAAAGTGCCTTAGCTGTTGGTAAAGCAAAGGTTTGGCAGCTGCCCCCTTTCTGTCACCTAGAACTTGCGTAACTTCAGTTGTCAGTAGTGCTGAAGAGTCTACTTCTGAAGTAATTCTTCTTAGAATTTGTGACGTTCTGTGACATGAAGCAACGCATTGGGAGGACTTTTGAAGTATTGCTGCAATGCCAAAGTTAGATCACAAGCACAAACATCCGTTACCAAAGATTCAGTGCAGGTGCCTGCCGTTCCCCTGACACAATATTCTGAAGCACTTTAAATGTGGAGGGGCGCAGTGTAGCAAATCAGGGCCGTGTCCACTAGAAATCGCGTGGAGTGAATTGTAGAGAAATCATTGTTGTAGGCAAGGGGGCTGGTTTATGAACAAATGGGGAAACCGCAACACATCAGAGGGTAATGGAAAGAATGGTGCTTTCCACTCTTGGCTACAAAATGCTTATTGAAATGAGTTCACAATATTAGTTGTAAATCCAAAATGATAACGTTTCTGGACACGTCTGCCTTCTCTCCAAATGAAATATGCAGCCTAAGGCAACAACGTGGACAGATATAAAGCGAGACAATGCAACCTCTAGAGCTTGTCTGTTAGTCTGTTTTTACCTTAATGAGAGCAGCTTGAAATTAAATCTGTTATAAAAGTGCCTTATCTAAATATTGCAGACATGTGTTAAAGTGTATATTGACTCGCTGTTTGAGATAACTCATTGCTTTTTACAGTGGCTGAAAGCAGGTGAAGGGGTTGAGACCTTAACTGATAAGAGCAGTGTAAGACATTGAGGCTCAGTTGGTATTGAAAGCAGTTCATCCACAGTCTGCAATAGATGTGCCTGCCTTAGATGAGACACCACAGCATGGACCAACGTTTTATATCTTTACTGCACCATTCAAATAATACAAGAGAAATCTGAGAAAAAAGTGAAGTTAAATAGAAAATTATTTATTATTCACTGTGATGACTAGTTTTTATTCAGTACTCATGACCCTTAGATATAGTTTTATCTTGTTTGTTTTTTAAAGAAGGTCCAAAACTTCACCTATTTTTTTTAACGTTACTAAATGCAAGACTTTCTAATTTTGGCAGAAGCTGGCTTTTAGAAATGAGATTCTACGCTGTTTTCCGTGGGAGGATCATTGGAGAACGTTTAGTTGGAAAAGCATATACTTCTGAATTGTTTCCATTGCACGTGACAGAATCCATTTGTATGAATCTTGTGGTGGAGAACACATAAATTGTACAACCCAAGACTATGCATGTAGCCCCCCCAGAACATTATCATCTATTGATAATAAGGGACAAACTTGTGAAAAAGATTGAGAAGCATTACTTGTAGATCACATAATGAAACCTTCCCTGCCTTCATTGGCTTCGAGCAGTAAGGGAGAGTGGTTTCTAAAAGGTACTGCACGTGGTTGGCTGATCTTCTATGTCTTTGTAATGCTTATCTGTCACATTTCTCTATCAAATACTGCCCAGACATCAGCTTTATGTATCCGCCGCCTCTGCTGTTCATCTGTTCCAGAATCCAGTGCTCCTCAAAGTCCTGGTTTGACATGTTTTTCCTATGTACTTCTAAAACTGACCTGTTTGCTAGAACAAGTCTTCCAAAGTGAAAGGTACCAAGTGCGTTTGTTTCTTATTTTCTTTTTTTTTTGTTGCATCTTCTGCAGAACAATCATTTTTATCCTGTTTTACACTCATTATTGTGTGTATATATTTTTATACCAGCTGTCTTTGTATGTCTTTTCTGTTTGTTTGGTACAGTATCATTCCACATGGAATTTATATATTGATATATATAAAGATATGTTATCTATCAGTTTCCTGTGTTGTATGCTATCTTGAAAACAAAAAAAAACATAATTTAAAGATGTAATTGTAATCGAGGTATGTGCAGAGCAGCACACATATTGTTACTGACTTGCTCCCAAAAACATTTGATAATGGGAAGGGATGTGGCTGGCTCAAAGTTGGAAAACCGTCAAGGTAGATGCGGAAGTATTTCCATAGCATAGAAGATGAGAAAAATAGCCAGCCTAAGCTATGCACTGTCTGCTTCTCTGGCCTCATCCAAAACCACTGCAACTGTGTTTAAGGCACCACTTGGGTATCCTCCTCCTTGGTGGAGTGGTTATGGATTACTTGGTGCTGCTTTTCAAGACTTGTAGAAAGAACAGTTCTCTTATCCCTATCAAACGGTTCAAGAGATGTAGATGCAGTTGCCAGTGAGCAATCCCATTGGTGCCACATACCAAGTAGTCAGGGTTACATCTGTGCACACTGCTACCAGCATCAGTAAGATTCAGCAGGTAAGGGGATGAGTTGCCGGCTAATTTTTTGTTCTAGCCTTTGTAGATACCCTTCTGAAGCTTATGTCATTCCTGACGTAGAAGGGCTCGAGGCATCATTGTTGTCGTCTCCGAAGCACAAGGCATTCTACCTCCTACCATCGGTATTCCCACAGCCATACATCATTAGTCTACTTTCTCATTCTCGCAAACGTTACCTTAACAACACTTGTGACTCCTGCCAATAACGCAGTCTCCAGGCACCCCATTTCAGTTTTGAATAGGGCATTTTATACATTTAATATATTTTTGAAGAGCTGGTTATGGATGTTTTCCTTAGCAGTTGTTGGTAGGACTGCCTCGTTTTTTTTATTTCCACTGGTAATCTCTGTTGCCTAAGGGTGCCACAAACTTACCCTACAATTATGCTAGTGCACCTCATGAGATACCACAACGTCCATTTTTTAGCTTCTTAACCAGACCTTTAAATGTCACCACAGTTAAGTGGAGACAGCAGTGGGAGATGCATGACACTCAAAGATCAGATTTTTCAGTTACCTCATGGAATCCGCTGTCATCTACTTACACTGTCGGTTATCGAGCAGTGGTCCAACAAAGTTCTTGTTCCTATCTACTTACTCAAGGTCATAAAAGGATATTCTATCAGTATATAGAATTGCACCTGCATTTTGGCTTCCATGATATTGCCGAATCCTCCTTCGGCAGCTGCTGTGGCAAAAAGCTAGTACAGGGAGCAAGCAGATGAAGGTGGTGTGTGTAATTCTATACAAGGTTGCACCTTCTGTATAACCCCTAGAGTAAATTGCTGGGCATCCACAGCTCTGCTTCCCTAAGTAAATGCATTGGTTCCATCGTAAAAGTGTTTTACCAGAATACCGATTGCCTTTTTGTGTCGATTAATAGAGATGCATTCTTATCAGCTTGCAAACTGAAGCTCCTTCACCATCCTAAGAACCCAAATTGGGTCTTGCACTGTAGCTGTATTCAACGTGTTACCCAGGCCCATTCTGTAGAATCGCTTGTGTCCAGTGAACCACTTGAAACAACTTGTAACGTTAGCTACTAATAAGGGGCTCTAAGATGAATCATAGTTTGGATATTTCAATTTCAATCGTATTCTTGTGTGAAATAATGCTTTTCTGTATTGTTGCAGGTTTGGTTTATATTTGGCCTTGGAGGCTCAACCTTTCTCTGCCCATTGTTTCCCTGTCCACCTGCTGAATGAGTACAGAACCTTTGCTGCCACGTTGGTCACCACAAATAGGTGATCTGGCCCTCTCATCTTTCACCTCTCCCCCTCTTCTGCTAATTGACATTTCACTAGTTTGCTTAACGCCACCTTTCAGGGCATCCAGGTGAAAGACAGAATTGTTAAGGACATCTTCCAGTTGTGTCTTTTCTATTTGGGCCTAAACCCATGACTTGTTTCCCTTACATCCTACCTTGAACCACACTTCCTCCATCCCTCATGTTTATTAACCTAAAACATGTTCCTTCCAAAGAATCTCTGAATGACGGCCTCTTTGGTTTCTTTATGTCACCCACGCTGGTGAATTTTAATATTACCTGTCCTGACTGTCCTTCACAGACCCTTGTATGTGTGGTGTCGTATTTATTAGTACTGATTTCCTTGGACTGCACCATTATTGATCCTGGTTGAAGACCACAGACCCATGTGCTTAGTGTCTTAGCAATCTTTAGATCTCGCTGATGTCCTTTGGTTGCACTATCACCGCACCAGGGTGGAAACCATATACCCATGCGGTGTCTGATCATGCTTTGGGTTGCTTATCAGCAACTCTCTGGCATCAAGTTTAGCACATATGCTATGACTGCTTGTAAAATGACCCTTCCTGTGGTTTCCTCCCAACAGTTATTGGATGGACTCACTGGAGCTCATTTCACAGCTAGTTACAAACAGCTAATTTCTATGGGCTTCTGATCCATACCTCGTGATGAAGACTTCCAGACATAAGTTTAAATTCGTAGATTTTCAAGCTCTGGCGTGCAGCCTGGTGGAGCCTGTTTGACACCACAGTAATATTGCCCTGGATTGACAAAGTGGAGCTGCATTTAGGTGCCACCCTGGTTCTGTGTGCTGACCTCAGTTCCTTTTTTCTGCTTCCTTAGACATAAATCTTGAGCTCTACTCCCTTTTTATCGGTCTCTCAACTCTTTGTAGATTTTTTTGACAGTATGCCAGGAAAAATGCCTACCCTGAAAACAGAATGTAAGCTGTGCTGTGCCTGCAGGAAACAATTTAGGTTACATACTCCCATCACTTATGTCTACAATGCCTGGGCTCCGGCCAGGATTCTGTCTTGTGAAATGTTAACCCTGGTGCACCCTGACGCAATCTGAGGGCGACAAACAAAGCCATACATCACCAACCCGAATAAGTCACCTTCGAAACAGCGGTCCTTCTCACTACAGGGTTGAGGGGCTTTATTCAGACCTTTAGAATGCAATGGATGGACTTCTTTCCGGAGACAGAGTTTGACTCGCCACCGTATCCAACAACAGAGGAAAGTGTTTCATTCGCTGTTGTGGTGCGCAGAGCAGGAGAAATCCTCGACCTACAGCTGCCTATTGTCAAAGCTATATCAAATTCACTGATTCATATCCAACCTGAGCTGGCCTCCAATGAGCCCCAACTGCCTTTGAGGCACACCCATGCATTCTTATGGCCACTTGGATGTAACCATGCTCAGCCCCTCCGGACAGCCTGTCATCAGACAACATAACCGACCCCTGGTGATCCAAGACTTCATACTCAACATTTTATGCCGGAAAGTCTAGTGGTGCAAGCTTCAACCAGTAATATGAATCCTTAAGGCTTTCCTATCACTCCTTCCAACAGACACTCTAAGGGAAATGGCACCTTGGGAACAAGAAAGCTGTTTTCTTCAGTCAGCCTTGTTTAACCCCTTCACTGCCAGGCCTTTTTCCCCATCAGGTGCCAAGCCTTTTTTTGGCAATTTGGGGCAGTTCGCACTTAGGCCCTCATAACTTTTTGTCCGCATAAGCTACCGACACCAAATTTGCGTCCTTTTTTTCCAACATCCTTGGGATTCTAGAGGTACCCAGACTTTGTGGGTTCCCCTGAAGGAGACCAAGAAATTAGCCAAAACACAGTGAACATTTCTTTTTTCCAAAAAAATAGGAAAAAAGGGCTGCAGAAGAAGGCTTGTTGTTTTTTTCCCTGAAAATGGCATCAACAAAGGTTTGCAGTGCTAAAAACACCGGCTTTCAGGAACAGGCAGACTTGAATCAGAAAACCCAATTTTTCAACACAATTCTGACATTTTACTGGGATATACCCCATTTTTACGATTTTGTTGTATTTTCAGCCTCCTTCCAGTCAGTGACAGAAATGGGTGTGAAACCAATGCTGGATCCCAGAAACCTAAACATTTCTGAAAAGTAGACAAAATGAATTCAGCAATGGGTAATTTGTGTAGATCCTACAAGGGTTTCTTACAGAACATAACAACTGAAATAAAAAAATATTGAAATTGAGGTAAAAAAACCAGCCATTTTTCTCTACGTTTGACTCTGCAACTTTTTCCTGCAATGTCAGATTTTTTAAAGCAATATACCGTTACGTCTGCTGGACTCTTCTGGTTCCAGGGATATATAGGGCTTGTAGGTTCATCAAGAACCCTAGGTACCCAGAGCCAATAAATGAGCTGCACCTTGCAATGGGTTTTCATTCTATACCAGGTATACAGCAATTCATTTGCTGAAATATAAAGAGTGAAAAATAGGTATCAAGAAAACCTTTGCATTTGCAACATGTGCACAAGGTAAGGTGTTGAGAAGCAGTGGTTATTTGCACATCTCTGAATTCTGCGGTGCCGAAACTAGCATGTGAATTACAGGGCATTTCTCAATTACACGTCTTTTTTATACACTGTCTCACATTTGGAAGGAAAAAATGAAGAGAAAGACAAGGGGCAATAACACTTGTTTTGCTATTCTGTGTTCCCCCAAGTCTCCCAATACAAAATGGTACCTCACTTGCGTGGGTAGGCCTGATGCTCGCGACAGGAAACGCAACATGGACACATCACATTTTTACATTAAAATTTGATGTGTTTTTTGCAAAGTGCCTAACTGTGGATTTTCGCCTCTAGCTCAGCCGGCACCTAGGGAAACCTACCAAACCTGCACATTTTTTTAAACTAGACACCTAGGGAATCCAAAATGCGGTGACTTGTGGGGCACTCGCCAGGTTCTGTTACCCAGAATCCTTTGCAAACCTCAAAATTTGGCTTAAAAAACACCTTTTCCTCACATTTCGGTGACCGAAAGTTCTGGAATCGGAGAGCAGCTACAAATTTCCTTCCACCCAGCGTTCCCCTAAGTCTCCTGATAAAAAAAGATACCTCACTTGTGTGGGTAGGCCTGGGCCCGCAACAGGAAATGCCCCAAAACACTATCTGGACGCATCAAAATGATCATATACAAAAGAACCTGTTTTTTGGGGGGGAGGGGGCAACCTGCGTTTTTGGTCCTGGGCTCAGCAGCAATCTAGGGAAACCTAACAAACCCAGACATTTCTGAAAACTAGACACCCTAGGGAGTCCAGGGAAGTGTGACTTGTGCGGATCCACCAATGATTTCTTACCCAGAATCCTCAGCAAACTTCAAATTTAGCTAAAAAATCACTTTTTTCCCACATTTCTGTGTGGGATCATGGCACAAGACAAATTTCCTACCACCCAACATTCCCCACAGTCTCCCAGTAAAAATGATACCTCACTTGCGTAGGTGGGCCAAGTGCCTGTGACAGGGAAGAGCCAAAAACATGTCGAAATTAAGGGGGAACCAAAGCGGGTCCAAAAGGGCAGTTTGAAAAAGAACATTTTTAGGCTGACCAGGGCAGCAGAATTTTTATCGGTATAGATGGGACAATGTTGGGTGGTAGGAATGTTGTGCATTCCTATAGATTCCGGTAGGTTCCATCACAAAAATATGGGAAAAATGTGTGATGTTCAGCAAAGTTGGAGGTTTGCAGGGCATTGTGGGTAAGAAAATGGTGCGGGGTGCATGTGAAGCACACCACCCTGGAATCAACCAGATGTTTAGTTTTCAGATGTGTCTGGGTCGTGTGGATTTTTAAGTGCAGCCCTCACCATTCCAAGGTGGATGATTTTGAGAGTTACCAAGCTCTCATGGCCCAAATGTAAAACCAAAACCCAAAATAATCAAATGTCTTCTTGCTTTCCATGGGATAAAATGTTTTATTGTGGGGGGGAGAGCTGTAACTAGCTGTAAAACTATTACCCCCTTCAGTTGGGGTGAGGGCATAACCAGGCCCATACTGGTTGATAGCCACCACCCCACTATTTTTTTTTTTTTTTAATTCCATGCCATCTAGTAGACTTTCTCCCCCCCCCGGGGTGTGGATCGCGGGTAATTGCCCCATCAGCCCACTGCTGGGCAGAACAACGTTGGCCCCATTTATTAGGGGTGGGAGTATGGCCATAGCCCCATCCTCTTATTTTGAAAAAAAATCTTCCCTGGTCTCTGGTGGGCTTTCTGTCCCCCTTGGGAGCAGATGGGCCTTCCAAAAATAGGCCGATCTGCCCCCAAGGGGGGAAGATATGGCCAACAGTAATGTGCCCCCATGGTAGGCGACCCTTGCCCAAGGGGCAGCGGCCCCAAACAAAACACACATATACACACACACCAATCCCTGGTGTCTAGTGGTTTGTGCCCCCAGAGGGAGGTGGCAGAAATGGCCTAAAATATAAAAGAAAAGAAATCCCTGGTGTCTAGGGGGTTTTCTGCCCCCGGGGGCAGATCGGCCTAATTACATTAGCCCGATCTGCCCGGGGGGGGGGCAGAAATGGCCCAAAAATGATTTGCTCCCCTGGGGAGTGGCCCTTGCCCAAGGGGCCGCTCCCCTTATGTTCATCCCCCCCCAAAAAAAAAATATATATACCCTGGTGTCTAGTGGCTTCTGCCCCCCCGGGTGGAGCCCCCAGAGGGGCGTAAATGACCTAGAAGCAATTTCGCCCCCCCAGGGAGCGGCACTTGCTGAAGGGGTCGCTCCCTAAACATAAAAGAAAAAAAAATCCCTGGTGTCTAGGGTGTTTTCTGCCCCTAGGGGCGGGGGGGGGGGTCAGAAATGGCCTAAAAATGAATTGCCCCCCTGGGGAGCGGCCCTTGCCCAAGGGGCCGCTCCCCATATGTTCATTTCCACCATAAGATAAATATAAATATATATGTATGTGTATATATATATATATATATATATTCATTCCCTGGTGTCTAGTGGTTTCTGCCCCCCACCCCCTGGGGCAGCCCCCAGAGGGGCAGAAATGACCTAGAAACAATTTGGCCCCCCAGGGAGCGACACTTGCTGAAGGGGTCACTCTCTAAACATAAAAGAAAAAAAAAATCCCTGTGTCTAGAGGGTTAATGGCCTGAAAATGATTTGCCCCCCTGGGGAGCGGCCCTCGCCCAAGGGGCCGCTCCCCTTATGTTCATTTAAAAAGAAAATCCCTGGTGTCTAGTGGTTTCTGCCTCCCTGGGGGCAGATCCGCCTAATTATATTAGGCCGATCTGCCTCCGGGGGGGCAGAAATGGCCTAGAAACAATTTGGCCCCCCCAGGGAGCGACCCTTGCTGGAGGGGTCGCTCCCTAAATATAAAAGAAAAAAAATCCCTGATGTCTAGGGGGTTTTCTGCCCCCCCGGGGGCAGAAATGGCCTGAAAATGTCCATTATCAACAAAACAAATTCCCTGGTTTCTAGTGGGCAGCAGAAATGCTTGCAGATACATGAAAGGAAAGGAAAGGCTTTTTTTCCTTTCCTTTCATGTCTCTGCTGGCCCCCTCCTCCCGAGCGGAAGAGAAATGCTAAGCATTTCTCTTCCGCAATCGCGCTGGAAGCATACTTCCAGCGCGATGGGAGGTGACCTCTGACGTCACTGAGGGGTTGGGTGGAGATCGAGGGTGGAAGGGCAAGGGTAAGCAATTCCCCTTCCAGCCTTGACCTCGCCCTCTAGCGCTCCCCCTGAGTGCCGGTATATGGAAGTAATGGTTACATCCATGGCTCCACACAGGCGCAGACATGGACGTAACCATTACGTGCATGGCGGTAAAGGGGTTAAGCACCAGCATTCCGCTTATGGGCAAACTGGATGTGCGCAAGTAAATTTCATTCAGTGGCAGACCACATCGGGGCGGCAGTCACACTTTTTACATCTCTGGAGTATTCCATTACTTACTCAACTGAAATCATGCCTTATTCCTACACAGGGGCTTTCAGTGGAGTATGTGCCCAGGCTGGATCTTCTAACCACCTTTGTGAATGACAGTGTCACAATTACTGCATACAGAACTTTTTCTGCAGTGGTTCCCTGGCATTCCGCGTGCTGTAGAACACACTTCCTGAACACCTCTCCTGCCTTGAGTTCTGCAGAAAGTTAGGACAGACTGGGCCCAAATTATTATGATTGCCTCAGATTGGGCCAGGAAAATGTAGTACTGAAATCTCTTGTGCCTGAGAATTCACCATTTGGGTATCCCTTCGGGAGGACTTCCTATCTCAGCAACAGAGGAGGGCCTTCCACCTCCACAGCCTAGACCATCATGAATGGTGATTGAACTGCAGCATCTGAGCAGTGTTGATTTATCCTTTCAGTCAGGTGTTGTAGGAAGGTAGCCTCTTTCTAGCCTTGTTACCCCCCACTTTTGGCCTGTTTGTGAGTATATGTCAGGGTGTTTTTACTGTATCACTGGGATCCTGCTAGCCGGGACCCCAGTGCTCATAGTGGAAACCCTATTTGTCATTGTGTTTGATATGTGTCACTGGGACCCTGCTAGCCAGGACCACAGTGCTCATAGTTTGAGCCTATATGTGTTCCCTGTGTGGAGCCTAACTGTATCACTGAGGCTCTGCTAACCAGAACCTCAGTGTTTATGCTCTCTCTGCTTTTAAAATTGTCACTGTGGGCTAGTGACTAATTTTGCCAATTCTGATTGGCACACTGGAACACCCTTATAATGCCATAGTATATGGTACCTAGGTACCCAGGGTATTGGGGTTCCAGGAGATCCCTATGTGCTGCAGCATTTCTTTTGCCACCCATAGGGAGCTCAGACAATTCTTACACAGGACTGCCATTGCAACCTGAGTGAAATAATGTCCACGTTATTTCACAGCCATTTTACACTGCACTTAAGTAACTTATAAGTCACCTATATGTCTAACCCTCACTTGGTGAAGGTTAGGTGCCAAGTTACTAAGTGTGAGGGCACCCTGGCACTAGCCAAGGTGCCCCCACATCGTTCAGGGCAATTTCCCTGGACGTTATGAGTGCGGAGACACCATTACACGCGTGCACTACGTATAGGTCAACACCTATATGTAGCGTCACCATGGTAACTCCGAACAGGGCCATGTAACATGTCTAGGATCATGGAATTGTCCCCCCAATACCATTCTGGTATTGGGGGGACAATGCCATGCATCCCCGGGTCTCCAGCATAGAGCCCGGGTACTGCCAAACTAACTTTCCGGGGTCTCCTCTGCAGCTACTGCTGCTGCCAACCCCTCAGACAGGTTTCTGCCCCCCTGGGGCCTGGGCAGCCCAGTCCCAGGAAGGAAGAACAAAGGATTTCCTCTGAGAGAGGGTGTTACACCCTCTCCCTTCTGTTCAAATTTGTTGGCGGTAAGTCCTTGCCTCCTCACGCCAGACAGTAATCCTGTGTACCGCGTGAACTGCAGCTGCTCGGGCTTCTGTGCACTTTTGCAAGACTTCCTTCGTGCACAGCCTAGCCCAGGTCCTCAGCACTCCGTCCTGCATTGCCCAACTCGCTGAGTTGGACTCCAACGTCGTGGAACCCTCTTTTGTGACTCCTAGTCGACCGATGTCCTCAGATATTCTAAGTGCCTCTTCAGGTACTTCTGCGGGTGCTGCCTGCTTCTGCGTGGGCTCTCTGTGCTGCTGAGCGCCCCCTCTGTCTCCTCCTCCAAGGAGCGACCTCCTGGTCCTTCCTGGGCCCTGGCAGCCCCCAAAATCCTCAACCGTGATTCTTGTAGCTAGCAAGGCTTGTTTGCGGTCTTTCTGCGTGGAAACAACTCTACATCATCCAGCGCACCGTGGGACATCTTCTGACCAAAGGAGAAGTTCCTGGCACCTTCCATTGTTGCAGAATCTTCGGCTTCTTCCACCCGGAGACAGCCCTTTTGCACCTTCATCCGGGGTTTAGTGGGCTCCTGCCCCCTCAGGACACTTACGTGACTCTTGGACTTGGTCCCCTTCCTTTACAGGTCCTCAGGTCCAGGAATCCCTCTTCAGTGTTTTGCAGTCAGTTGTTGTCCTTGCAGAATCCCCTATCTCGACTTTACTGTCTTTCTGGGGTAGTAGGGTAAATTTACTCCTACTTTTCAGGGTCTTGGGGTGGGGTATCTTGGACGCCCTTAGTGTTTTCTTACACTCCCAGTGGCCCTCTACACACTACACTGGGCCTGGGGTCCATTTGTGGTTCGAATTCCGCTTTTGGAGTATATGTTTTGTGTTGCCCCTAGGCCTATTTCTCCCTATTGCATTCTATTGTGTTCTACAGTGTTTGCACTACTTTTCTAACTGTTACTTACCTAATTTTGGTTTGTGTGTATATATTTGGTGTATATTACCTCCTAAGGGAGTGTATCCTCTGAGATACTTTTGGCATATTGTCACTAAAATAAAGTACCTTTATTTTTAGTATCTTTGAGTATTGTGTTTCTTATGATATAGTGCTATATGATATAAGTGGTCTAGTAGGAGCTGTGCATGTCTCCTAGTTCAGCCTAAGCTGCTCTGCTATAGCTACCTCTATCAGCCTAAGCTGCTGGAACACCTCTAATCTACTAATAAGGGATAACTAGACCTGGCACAACATGTAAGTACCACAAGGTACCCACTTATAAGCCAGGCCAGCCTCCTACAGATGTCCTTTGATAAAGTCTATTCTGGTCACTTGGAAAGGTTTCTGGCCTGATGTAGGGTTTGCAGTTGTGATCCTCTACAGGCAAATCTTTCTGATGTGCTACTAGTTTTATCTTTGGCCCATCAAACATTTGTTGGTGGGCAGTTAAACGTTACACATCAACCCTTTTGGGGTTTTTCTGCTTGCTTGATCAGACTTCTCTTTCTAAATTTCTTCTTGTGATGTGTATCCTGAAAGGCCTTACATGTTTTGCCTGAAAACATTTGTAATGTTTCAGTGGGACCTTAATTTGTTTCTGATCTTCCTACTATTTGAGTCTGTGTACTATTTTACCTTGCAACTATTGACTGTTAAAACGGTGTTCTTTGTTGTGATACCTTGAGCACGCCATGTTAGTAAGCTGTAGGTGCTGTCAATTCAGCCTCCATATACTACCTTCTTTCCAGACTATTGGCACAGAGGACCCAGGCCACTTTTTTTTAACTTAAAATGGTATCACCCTTTCACATAGGAAAGGCCGTCACTGTCCCGGATTTTTTCTCTCTGCCTTATTCTTCGAAAGAGGAGAATAGATCTTGTTGGCCTGACCCCAGAGGTATTGTTGCTCAGTTCTTCATAAGGTTGAGATGCTAGTGCTAAAAAAAGAAAAGACAGCACAGAAGAGAACTCTATCAAGATAGAACATCTCCTGTATAATTAAGCAAGTGCATAGGTTCAGCCTCCATACCCATCTCTCTCCCCTAACCCCCTCTGGACTTACCTGTGACCAGTCCTCTGACCGGTCAAGGCCCTTGCGTACCCGACTCCAGTACCTGAGGTACCCACCTCACCTGCCTTCCTCTCACTTTCTTACCTCATTCTCTCTCTTTGTGGCTTCTGTGCCTCTTCTCTCACTCTTTGTACCTTTTCTGTCACTCCCTGTCCTTTCTCTTGCTCTCCGTCCCTTTTCGCTCTCTCCTTTTGTGCCTTTTCTCTTGCTCCTTTTGCCTTTCCTCACTCTTTCTGTGACTTTTTGAGCCTTTTCACTCACTTTGTGCCTTTTCTATTACTTCATGTCTTTTCTCTCACTGTTTATGTGGCTTCTCTATGCTGTTTCTTTCGCTCTACTTGTCTTTTCTCACACCCCTTCTGCCACTTGTGCCTTTTCTCTTGCCCTTTTAGCCTTTTCTCGCTCATTGTGCAATTCCTCATGCTCCTTTCTAGCCTCTGTCATCGCTCCATCTTCTCTGCAGCCCTTTCCCACCGTCTCTACACCCCCACTCTCTTCCCTGTGCTGCTTAGCTGTTCTCGGCCTCTCTCCTTCACTGTGGTCGTGCTACTCCACAGCCCCGCCCAGGTCCCCCTGCACTCCTCCATCTCCCAGGGAAGCCTTTCTCTATCCGTCCATGCCTAGGTCACACCCAGTGCCTCAATCTCTGGTCCTTCGAACCACCACTACACCGCAGCTCTCCTTTGCACCTTGAACCCCAATGCTTCTTCAGGCTCTGCTGGTGTCCCACAGCCGGAAGGAGTTTTCACCTGCTCCCTCTACTGCTTCACCTGCCCCACTGCTCCCATACCTTCAACCAAGCACACACCCACACCAGTCCTCACACACTCAAACTCCAACACACATTTGCACACCTACATACCAATATCATGCATGTTCTTAAACACCTACTATGTCAGAAAGCACACTATGGAGATCTGGGACTTGCTGAATGATGCCACCATGACCGCTTCTTCCTCAAGAAAACTTGGCTGACCACAGCTTCAATAACTGATGTTGATACCGCCACCCCTGCCAGATACATGTTCACCAGGCAAGCCTGCCTAAAAAGGCCAGGAGGTGGAATGACTGTTGTATACGAAGACTCCTTCATGTGCACTGCCTCCGCTGAAGCAAGAACAAGCTACATGGAGCAGCTCACCTTTAAATTACAGATCACAGTAAATTTCACTATGGGTAGAACCTTTGTCGAAGGACTCTTACCTTGAGGATAAGACTGTGTAGTTTAGGGTGGCAGTACCACTGAGTGGGGGTAACTGATTTTGTCCTACGCCGCCTGGAAACTGTGGCCTGACTTCATCAGCTAGCTTGCAGCACCTTGCGCAGACCTAGAGTAAAGGTGATTTGTCGTAGCCTAAAGACATGACCCTCTGACTCCTCAGGGAAGTCGTGGTGAGTAGATCATACCCTTTCTATCGGTGCCACAGAGTCTCACACATACCAAGGCAAATGCAGAGTTGCACAATAGGTTTCAATATAATTTTTGAAGCGTTTGCATTTAATTATAAAAAAAAAAAAAACATGGGGTGCGATAATTAGGCAGATGTAACATAAAACATTGATTATGGTTACCAACAGAGTGAAGAAAAGAAACAATCCCACCATACTGGTATGACTCTAAAACCTAATTATTCCTACCTACTCCCTAATGTATAAAACAGGGAGCATAGTACAGTTAGTCCCTCTGCCTATCCCGGTCTATGAAAGGAGTCCCGACCCCATACCTGAAATACAGGCTAGGGTCTGCCTGTTGTCTGCTAGCAATCCTCCTGGTTGGCTGAAGAGTCAGTGCCAGGATCAGCGAAGGTGTCAATGGAATGGTGTTTGTTCCTGGGCGGCTGTGAATGAAAAGCCCTCTACCCTCCTTAGGCCTATATGATTTTTATATAATAAATTGAACAGTGTTCTTAAGAACGGGCGTGACATGATCATATGTCTATGGTTGAGGGTTGTCCCCTAACTGATGGAGATGAAATTGTTGTTTAGAATTTCATGTACCGAGCATGGAAGCCTTTAGCAGGGCACTGAGTGAAATGCATGCGAAGGTACTGATAAATTGTGCAACCCGAAAAATTATGCTTTCTCAGGAAAGACAACTGATTAAAAAGTATAAAAACAAGTCAAAAAACTAGCAGTGCTAATAAATATTGAAAGGAATAAAACAATAAAATGTGTGGATGTACTGAAAAGCACAGGCTATGGGTCTAAAGCTAAAATAAAATGTCAAGCCTAGGTACTGGAGACGTTTCTGGAGACGTTTACCCCGTGGCCCATCACGTACCCTTAGTGTACAATATAAACGGGGCGTATGAAACATGCTAGGTAACGCTTACTGACATACTCGTAGAAAATACTCCGGTTGAGTAGGCCACGATGCTCATTTTACAGAAACTAATCCTCAAAGGAAGTACTTACAATTATAATAGTAGCAGGTGCCGCAGTTGAAGCTTAGCTTCTGGAGGTGAACTGATGATGTACTGGAGCGTAATCTGTATCTGACTGTGACGCGCGGGTTCTATCTTCCTCTCCGGGAGACAGAGTAGAAGGTTCTCCCTTCATAAAGCACCTGTAAGCTCCGCCCGCTGAGCCACGCCCCGTCCACCCTCGAAGTAGGTAAAGGAATTCCCGCCTCTTACCAGGATGATGGTCATCCTTCCAAAACGACCCCACTGGGTTTACCGCCGATTCACGTGGTGCGTTATTGATGCTCAGAAGCACGAGGACATCTCCACAAAGACGCACTAGTAACAATAACATTGCCAAAGGCACACAAGGTTGCTGGAGACGTTTACCCCATGGCCCATCACGTACCCCTAGTGTACAATATAAACGCAGCAGATGCCGCAGTTGAAGCTCACCTTCTGGAAAGGACAAGCCACCCTAACTCTTGGACTTGGCAAAGATAAAGCAAGGCTGTACGCTCAGAGATCCCATAGCAGAAAAGATCTAGAATCCTTCCTGGAGGTGAACTGAGGATGTACTGGAGCGTAATCTGTATATGACTGAGACGCGCGGGTTCTATCTTCCTCTGCTGGAGACACAGAGTAGAAGGCTCTCCCTTTGTAAAGCACCTGTAAGCTCCGCCCGCTGAGCCACACCCCGTCCACCCTCGAAGTAGGTAAAGGAATTCCCGCCTTTTACCAGGATGATGGATGGATGACTAAGTATTTTTTGCCCATGATTCTAATTATGTATTATATGTGCATATGTGTGTTGTATTCATATGTGTGTGTGTATAAATATATATATATATGTGTATGTATGTATATATGTTGTTTCTGTGCCTGGCATGTTTGTGGATCTTTGCATGGCTCCTGGTTTTTTGGGTTGTTATACTAGATATCTATGAATTTCTGCTCTCTTTTATCACACTTATCTACTCATCACTCTTATGTCATGTCTCTATCAAACTATCCTCCATTCTCACTCGGACTCATCCCAAATACCTTCGACCACTTTCATCTCCTAAATATCTCTGCCTAAGCTCTTCCTTCCACCTCCACATCTAACTCACCAAACCTCACTGTACCTCTGTGACCTCCCACACAACCCTACTAAATTCTCCTGCATTCATCTCACCCTCCTACTATGCTCTCCCTAACCCTTCCACATCCTCTTTCCCCTCCGCTCCCCCTTTTATTCATCTCAAGACTTTGGATTGAGTAAATGAAGGATAAACTCCCAATTAACACTTCTGGATTTCTTTCCTCCTCCACCCCTCCATTACTCCAGTCAATCTAACTAACAAACTCTCATATCCGCAACTCAAATTAACTCATAATAATACTAAAACTGTACTCCTTATTAAATTATACTAATCCATCACTAATTCTTGTTGGGTACCGGAGTAGCGTGCTACTCGTCGAAAAGCGCTTCGACGCCTCGTCAGGGGTAGTAAGCGCTATATAAATACGATTACAATTACAATTACTAAGGGGAACCCAGAAAGTCCTAGACCCTGTCTTCACATCTTTTACCAAAATCTCGATCAATGCACCAAGGCCCGTCTTCTGGACAGAATACGTCACAGTCAGTTTCACAATTGACATCCATCAACCCAGAAGGCTCCCCATAGCAGGCATAGCATGCAGACGCTGAAACAACTTAATAGAGGCGGATTGGATCATTGCCCTTTGAGATAGCAAACTGGAACCCATGGCCCTCCTGGAACGCGGCATCAAGAATTTCAACAAGTGCATCACCAGCTGCACCGACACTGGCTCCCCTGAAACAAAGCAGGACAGCAGTAATCAGAACACAAGCCAACTGATACACAGAAGCCCTCAGAATGACCAAATAACACTGCAAACAACTAGAACGGAAATGGAAAAACAGCAAAGGGAAAGTGCAAAATGACACAAAGCCACGTAGAGAAGGTACCACCAGCTAATCCAATAAACCAAGAGGATGGCCCTAGTCCAACTCCAACAGCAGCAAAGAAATCTTTTCGATTGTCAAAGACTTCACTCCACCCCAGCTGGCGCCTGCAACCAACAATCAATCACAAGATCTGTGTAACAACCTGGCAAACTTCTTTTGTAGCTAGATCACAAACATATAAGGCAGCCTTTCCACCTGACCCTCTTCAGAACTCTGCCAGTGATGAATGAAGACAGCACAATCACCACATGAGACCCCATTAGCATAGAGTAAACCACAATAATCATAAAGACCATTGCCTCTCGGATCCCAGCGAACCCCTGCCCCCACCTTTCACAAAGGGGCATCGCTGTCAGCGTGAGCCTCACCCGATTCTCAACATTTCTATCAGTACAAACCACATTTTCAGAACCATGGAAACATGCAGCCATCAACGCGTTCCTAAAGAAACACTCGGCTGATTCAACCAAACTCACCAATTAGTGACAGTTATCCCTTCTTCCCTACCCAGCCAAAGTCTAGGAAAAAGCCCTCAACAAGCGCCTTTCCGACCACCTTGCCAAACACCAGCTTGTCAGTACAAAATCCGGATTTAGTCCCATCCACAGCATGGAAACTGCCTTTCTAGCAACAACGGATGATAGGGGGGAAACTGCATTCCTCATCCTTCTGGACCTAGCAGCAGCCTTCAGCAACCTTTATCGTCCTATTTTTATCCATCAACTCCATGAACCAGGCATTCAAGGACACACCCTTGAATGGATCTGATCCTTCCCCACTGAGGAAACCCAAACTGTGAACATGCCATGTACTCCCCTGAAACACAAGATCTTATTTGCAGAGTCCCGTGGGGCTTGTTGCCCAGCCTGACGCTACCCAACATCTACTGACCGTCATCATTTGAGCGTACAACATAAACATCCTCACTCACGCCAATGACATGCAAATTATGCTGTCCCACTCAGATTAAACACCCAACATTAGGAACAAGTTCACCACATGCATGACAGAAGTGGCCATCTGGATGAAATCCAGTTGCCCCAAACTGAACTTGGACAGGACAAAAGTGGTGGTCTTTGGGGAAAAATGCTTCGCTGTGGGGCTCCACTAGGTGGCCCACAGGCCTTGGACCAACCCCATACTTTGCTTGTAAGTGAGAAATTCCTAAATCATCACAGACAACAAACTGTACATGACTTCCCAAGACAATGCAGTTGTTTCGTCCTGCTTCAGCACTGATACTGAAAAAGATCTTCAATTGGCTACCCATCGAAACCAGGAAAACGATCAGCCAAGCCCTCAATACCAGCAGAGTAGACAATGGGAACACCCTGTCCCACGCAGACAATACCCATCTTCTTCTGACACATAATAACAATGAGTTTGAGACCTAAAATACATTTGTAGCTTGTATGGTAGCAGTGACGGAATGGCTCAAAACCGTCTCCCTGCAATGCAACCCTCAAAAAACTGAGGTCCTGCTGTTCGTCGTCGGCCACTTCCTGTATGGTCCGGGGCATGGCCTTACCAACTTTACTGCTCCTCCCCACACTATGGAGGTGGCCAGGAACCTAGGGAGTTATTTTTGACACACACTTGTCCCTTAAACCGCAGATCTCTGCTGTGGTCAAATCCGCATGCAGGATTCTAAGGATGCTGAGGAAATTCCTCAGACTTCTCCTTTGTGAAGCCCAGAAAACAGTGTTACAGGCACTGATCCTGTCCAGGCTGAACTATGCCAATGTTTTGTTCATAGGACTTCCAGACTGTCTTATCTAAAAACCTCAAATGGTACAAAACATGTCAGTCCGCCTTTTACTTAACCTCCCCAAACCTGCATCAATCCCCCAGTATTGTAACCAGTTGTACTGGCTACCAGTAAAGAAGAGGGTCATTTTTTAAAGCCTGGATAGTAGCCCACTCTGCTTTCTGCAAGACCAGTCCCAAATACTTACATGAAAGGATGACCACATACTGCCCTCAAAGATCCCTGCGCTCTCAGTTGGCCTGTCTATTGACTATCCCTTTCACCAAAAGAAAGAAATGGACCCGCTCTGCATGTTCAGTCCTGGCCACTCAACATAACAAACTCCCCTTTCCCCTCAGATGCATATCAGATTAAAAAAACCTGTTCCGTAAACAAATAACCCATCTGTTTAAAGATTAATGTGACAATGACCCTCTTGATGGCCTTGAGCTTAGTGCCAGGACACACTCGCAGTAGCTGAGCGCTTTACAAACCGGTCCGTTCATTCATTCTGTACGCAGGGATAACCACCCAACTCACAGGAAGACTGCGGACCATCGAAACATAGCAGCCAGACTAGTCCCCAACTTCCCACACAAAGACCACATCACATCATACTTAGGGGAACTCCACTCACTCCTGATACACGTGCGCACACTTCAGCCTCCTCACCCATTACTACAAAGCACTCCACAACACAGGCCCCTGCTTACCTGAACAGCTCCATTCACTTCCATTAATCTTCCAGACACCTCTACTTTGCCGGTCTCTCACTAGCACACACCCCATGAATACACAAAAGCAGAGTTGCGCTTTCTCTGACCTGACCCTTAAAGACTGGAACAACCTCCCACAACACAACAGAGCCTCCTCCCCTTTTCTTGACTTTCCCAAGAAGCTAAACAACTGGCTTTTCAAGTAAGCCTTCCAGAGCTGACCTCTCACACCTGCTATGGGACACTTGCATACCCAATGGATGAACAGCACTCTACACAAGCATCAATACCATAACATCAAAAATGTAATGCCTTGGCCAAGAAGGAATCCCACCTCTCACTACTTTCGCTTCAAATTCTCATGCATGCGTAGTGACAAATCAGAATAACAGCACATCTACAGTCCTCGCACAAAATGAAAAAATACTAAACAAGTAGACCACTTGACATACACACTTCATCAGTAGCATTCCCAAACAGTAGTATGCTACATACCTTGCGGTGCATTTCGGGGCCTCATTAAGGGCATGAAGCACTAAATATATATGATAAGAGTGTACTGACAGGCTCTGTCCACTGTAAAATGGCTGTGCGGACACTGAAAGGCCTGTCACCCACTACTTCAGCAATCTTCCAAAGACATGGTAAGGTCAGGACCCACTCTGGACATAATGGGACAAATCAAACGAAGATCAGAGGAGGACATTTCAAGCACCTTCCATTCAATTTCTTATCTAGAAAAAAAAGTAAGCAAACTTCACTTGTTGCCCCTTTTCGGCCCTCTTGCCCTGAATATCACGCCTTTCCAGTACTGTGAACATCTCTCAGATGTTATACGTTAGAGAAACTACCCACGAAACGTCACCCCTTTGTGTAGTGAAAGAAGGATATTGATGCTTCTGTCCCTCAGACATGCCTTGTACCATTTCATAAAGATGTAAATTGGGAACTGTAGCATAAGTAATTTCTACTTTGCAGCTACTGGACCGGTTTTACACAATGAATTACGTCGATGTCACTTTCCATATCCCATTTCTGATTTCTGTCAGGGACTAGAACTTATTCTTGCACAGTAGTTGTTTTTAGGTCTCCTCTAACCACAGAGTGTCAATGAAAGCCATGGCTTAATCGCAGTGGTGAGAAAAACTTTCTCTCTTACAGTTCAGCCTGTTTGAGAGACCTCTCACTGAGTGAGCAATTCCTAAATGTTTTTTGGGTCGAGCGTAAGCGTACGACCGCTTGTATACTTTTAAGTATAATTCCTCTGTGGGCTTCCAGCTATTTCTTATGTTAGTGTCAGTGTCATTTAAAAATCCTTGCTTGCTAGTGGTCAATAGAGTATTCGTGTCCCTCCTGTATGGGAGCAGGGACCTACTACTGTATAATTATGCTTTGTCCTGTTTATGTGGTCTCTAGGGGACTTGTTTTCACTTTGTTTCCTGCTCCTGTCCAGGGAAGCTCACCTTTTAATTTGCTGAGCATTCTTCCTCTGAGCGTAGCTGGAAACAAGGCCATAAATCAGGCTGTTATCTTGGTCACATTTGGTCTTTGTGGGCTCTCTGCACCATCTCAGATGCTTGGCTCCTCCCCTTCCTTGGCTTGTATTTTCTTTACCAATTGTGCCTGCATGTGTACTGAGAGCAAGGGCGCTTGTAATTGTTTTTAGCCTACGCACCCAGCTCTACTAGGGCACCGCAATCCTTAGAGACAGTGCCCCCTTCTGCTCCATACTGAGATCCGATTGCAGCTCCATAAGTGCACCTCAGTTCACACACTCCAAGCCTTCAGCCGTGCCACAAACCTCATACATGCTGTCCTGACAGAACACCTCAGGTCTAACAGTCAGTACACACTGCTGTTCCAGTACTGGGACCTCAGGCGCAGCTTCATCAGTGCACCTCAGTTCACACACTCCAAGCCCATCAGCCTTGCCAGAACCCCACACATGCTTACTGCCAGAGCACCTCAGTTCTTAGTCAGTACACTCTGCTGCTCCAGTACTGGGATCTCTGGCACAGCTCCATCAGTGCACCTCTATTCTACCCTGGTGAGGTAACTTCCTTTTTCTATACAGAGACCCCACTCACATGCAGTACCATTACAGCAGCTCAATTCTAATATTCTGTCCCACTGCCAAGCCAGATCTGGACCCAAAAGAGCAAAATACATCTCAGCCAGTGCACCTAAAGTCTAACATCCAGTGCTACATTTGATGGGAACTACCACAGCTCCGCCAGAATCCATCAATTCCAACATTCAGTCCACATTTCTTATCAGTACTAAGGCTCACACACGTGCTCCTCAGGACTCCTCGCTTCTGTGGTTCAGAGACAATGCCACTCCCATACTGGCCCCCACTGGCAGCTTCACCAGGGTACCTCCAGGCTAACACTTGGCAACACTAGCATGCCAAGTCTAGGTTCCACACATAGCGCCATTAACATACCTCACTTCTATCAGTGCACCTCAAACCTAACCTGCAGCGCCACATTATTCCAATACTAGGTATTACATGGCGTCCGTTTCTCATTCCTCACCCGCTGCCTTTTGTTATTCCAGCAATGGGCGGGACACAGTTCTGTCTATACCCACAATCTGAAGCGCCCCAATATTGCTGTATTGGGGTTCACATACAACTCTGCTAATGCACCTCCTGCTGTTCTGCAGTGTCCCCTGCTGTTCCACACTGACTTTTGTTTGAGGACATGGGGGAGCCATTTAAATTTATTTTTAGCTGCCATCTTTATCTGGGAGGGTTTGTTTCACCTATGTCCGTTCTTTCCTTTCCTCTGTTTAGTCCTGATGTTTTCTTTCTCCCCCACTTTTCACTTTCTAGCTCTTAAAATCCACACGTTAACAGTTTCGCTCTTTCTTTCAACTGTTTATTTCTACTCCTCTCCCTTTTTTATATTTCCCTCTTCCTCTTGCTACCTTCTCTTTCAAACTTGCAAAAATTTGGTTATTTCTTTCCTTGTTTCATTCCTCACTTTTTTTTCATCTGGCATTCATTCTTTCACTATTTCTTTCTCTTCCCTTCTTTCTTTGTTTTTATTTGATCTTTCCTTTGACTTTGTATGTATCCTTTCACCTTTTTTTTTTTCTTTTTTAGATCTTTCTTCCTTCCTTTCTCTGGTGTTTTTCTTAGCTTTATCTGTCAATTCACCTTTCACTATAAATCCCTCTTTTTTCCTGTCTGTATGTGGAAGCCACAAGTTACTTCTCGGGACCCAAAGTGTCAAAGTGATTTTTCCCATTCTGTGTATGTGGGAAATGTATCAGTACATACATGACCTGGTTCTTTTGCTGCTTGTTTCTCTCACCATCGCTCTTTTTTCCCTCTAATGTTCTTTTTTCTCTTTCTTTTCACACTTTTTAAAATCTTTTTTCCTCTTTAGCTTTCGTTCGCCAGCTTCTGTACCTTTCTTCTTTTGTCTCACACGTTCACTCTATTTCTTCTCTTAGTTTTGTTTTTATTTTCTCGTTCTTTCTTTCCCTTCTCTCATTGCTTTGCGACCACTTCTCTTTCTTCCTTTTGTCTGTTGTATTCCTTTTGCTTCTCTTTTTCTGCCCCGTCCACTCTCTCTCCTGAGGCCTAGTTATCAATGGAGAAACAGGTGCAGTGGCACTGGGGCCCAGAGATCTATGGACTTCACTCAACTCTAGTTACTGCTATATTTTCTTACCGCAAATGCAGTCAACCATTTTCCTTTCTTACTCCAGGACCCATGACACTGTTACTACACCACTTGTCCTCTCCATTGTTTCTCTTAACTTCCTCTTTCCTTTCATCCTCCAATCCATCCCAAATTATATTTTTGTAATGGTGTTTGGACCATTACACTCTAATGGCAAAAGTTTATTTCTGAAAAAGATCTATATGAAAATTGTATATGTTTAAAGATAGAGGAAGAAGGTCAATGGAAGTGCTTTATTTAAATGCTGGGCCACTGGAATTATATAGCAGGGAAAGACAAAAATATGAGGCAGGGTTGACCAATTTATCTGGCAATAAAAGTCCAGTTATGAATTTGCAATGCCAGTAGGCCTAACTCAAGAAAATGCAATACCTATTGTATTGCATTGCAAATGCTTGTTTGAAAGGCTGTGGGTCTGATGACATCAAAATGCCAGGTTAAAGATAAGTGTTGCACACTGCCATTTGGCAACCATTTGGAGGCACTGGACTCTGGCATTAAAGTGGGCATGCAATGAATAATGTCACTGTCTATCTCAGAACCTCAGCTGACATCAAACACATATTGTTAAATTCCCATTTATTTTTGTGATTCGTAGAAACGCAGCACTGTTTAAACAAGTGGACAAGTAGAGGTGTGTTTTGTTGTATACTGATGGCCCTTTAACCCCTTTGCTGCAAAGCCTGTTCCCACCTGCTAAGCCTTTTTTGGCTATTAGGAGTCAGTTGAGCTAAGGCCTCCATAACATTTTGTCCACATAAGCTATCCACAGCAAATTTGCATCCTTCTTTTTTCAAACATTTTAGGGATTCTAAAGGCACCTAGGGTTTGTGGATTCCTTTGGAGGAGAATGATAAATTTGCCAAAATATAGCTACATTTTGTTTTTTGGGGGGGGAATGCAAAAAAGTGCTGCAGAAGAAAGTGTCAGTTTTTTCCCTCCAAATGGCATCAATGAAAGGTTCATGCTGGAAAAAATCACCACTTTCCCAACTTTCAGGAACAGGCATAGTTGATGCAGAAAACCAAATTTTCTAACAGAATTGTGTCATTTTACTGGGAGATAGCCCATTTTTCCTACTTTTTTGTGCTTTCAACCGCCCTACCGTTTGTGGTAGGAACAGGTGTAAAACCCATGGTGGATCCTGGAAAGCTATACATACCTGAACTAGACAACATTCTGAATTTAGCAAGGGGTCATTGGTGTAGATCCTTCAAGGTTTTCTGAAAAAGACACCAAGGGCCATATGTACGAACACATTTTCCCATAGACACAGAATGGGCAAAACTGCTTGCTACATCTGGCCCCAAGTGTTAAAATAAATAAGTATTGGAAATTAGAAAAGAAAAAAAACAGGCATTTTTAACAACATTTTCATTTGTAACTTTTCATTATGATGGCCGAGTCACAAAAGCTGTATACTATTATATCTGCTAGACCCTTCTGAGGATATATAGGGTTTGTGGGTTTTCCAAGAACTCAGTGTACCCAGAGCCAATACCTGAGCTGCACCTTGCAATGGTTTTTCATTGTGTACCAGGAATAGAGCAATCCATAAGGTAAAATATAAATAGTGAAAACTAGGTATCAAGGAAACCTATGTATTTCAGAAATTGGCACAAGATATGGAGTTTAGAAGTAGGGGTTATTTGCACATCTCTGAATATAGGGGTACCCATACCAGCATGTGAATTGGAGGGTATTTTTCAAAATTACTTATTTCTTACATTTGTACAATAGATAGATAGATAGATAGATTCTTTATTGGCATGATTAATTAAAATCTTAGCAAAAGAACAAACAAAGTACATAAATTATAAACGATTAGAGAATTTCATAACGGTGCATGACATTTTTGGATAAAACCGTTAAAACTATTGCAGGCCTTGAGTCACATGGAAATCCTTTAAAATGTATTAAAGTCTGGTACACAGTTAAAAAACCCTACATACACTGTAAGATAATTTACATGAGCCCATTGAAACTATACCAAAAATCCTCATCCCGTGCTGGGAGTTTTAAACAGAGGTGAGCATTGACGATGAATCGAAGAAAGTGCGGGTACTTTTCAATGGGGCCTGATTAGAGAGGAACCCTACAAATTACCAAGCCCACTTTTGTTATTTGATCTCATCCTCTAAAATGGTGAATTCATCTTATCTATTTGCACAAAACCATTTACATAAAAGTCGTTAAATCCTCAATGCACTATCATTAGCTATGAAGTAATGGCCACGGGCAGTGAGTTCAAGTGTTTAATTTGCAAGGCTAACATTTTCACAAGCCTACAGTTTGTCTGTGGTTCAGTTGGATTGAACATTTTCATTACTGCTGGCTGACAGGTACGAACCCCATTCATGATAAAAACTGGTTTTAGCAATTGACGGTGTGCTTCTCTTATGGCCGGGCAGATACAAATCAAGTAAACCATGCCCTCTCTGATGGCATTACATAGCCTGCATGACATCTCACCCCCATTCTTCCATGGTGGTTGATGCACATGGGACGGAAGAGACCTGAATCGTATTGCAAGCAGCTAGCATTTAATGTGCACTGGAAATGTTGAGATCAAGTATTGCGATGGTGCCAAACTCCTGTAATTGTGCATGACGATCCAAGCGTGTGAGCGACCTGCACATTTTTGCTTGTCGGCCAATAAGGATTGCAGTCTGATTTCCTTTTTTAATGTGCAACACAAGAGGGGGCAAGTCATGTTGGACTCCCATAGATGTGTCATTTGAGTCTCGTGAAGCGAATGCTGTAGATACCTATTGTACACTGACTTTGAGTCTTTGACTACTGAATTCCATTAGGCTACAGCCAGACTGCTCGTTTTGTTTCCTCTTGGTCCTTATCGTATGGAATTTCATGTCAAACTGTTGTTGTTTAAGGCCAAACTCTAGCCTAACTTGCGAAGGAGAGGCAGTGCGAGGGAGACAGAAAACTTGCTTGTAGATTTTTATTTGTTGTTGTTCCAGGAGTAAAGCATCTTTCCCGTATAGAGCTGTGCTTACATATGTGATGGCTGATAGGAGTTTGGCAGACATAACAGACAGTAGAGGTTTATACGATGGCCCTTTTTACCTTTTGGCTAGGGCACAAAAGGTAAATGTCAACTTTTTGCATTTCTGTGCAATGTGCTGCTTTTGTGGCACATAATTAAGTGTGTTATCTATATTGAAGCTCAAATATTTGTAGTGACTGATCTCTTCCAGTCCTGTATTACCTAGCTTAAGTTTTGTTGCAGAATTAAAAGGGCACCCAATGTGGGTGCCCTTTGACTTTGTGATGTTAATTTCCAGTTTATTTGATGTTTCAAAAACGGTCAAGGATATGACTAACCACTGTAACCCTACTTTTGTATGGCTCAGTAAAACTATGTCATTAGCATATGAGAGGTGTGATATAATCAAATTTCCCAGCTTCGGGGAGTGTGAGTTTATCACGTCCATCTTCAGCCATTAAAAGATTAAACCGGTGCGAACCAGGACACATCCTTATTTCAGGCCTATGTTAGTTGGGATTCTTTTTGAGACTTTTGAGCTGTCTGCTAACTTGATCTGCACCCAGGTTTTATCATATAGTATTTCGATGCTTTGAAAAATTCTCTTGTGCGGGCTTGACCTTCGCAGGTTACGACAAATAAGGGCTCTGTCCACACATTCAAAAGCACTTTTAAAATCTATAAAGCATAGATGTAGCTTTTTTTTTAGGTGGTTTGCTTTGCCTGCGATATCGCCTAGTGCTAGTACATTTTTCGTGGTGCCTGTTAGAAACGGGGTCTTTGGTTGGCAGTCAGGTTACCCCCTGTCCAAGCAAGGACCCTCACTCTAGCCAGGGTAAAAAAGAATCACCCTCAGCTAACCCCCGCTCACCCCTTTGGTAGCTTGGCATGAGCAGGCAGGCTTAACTTCAGAGTGCTAGGTGTAAAGTATTTGTACTAACACACACAGGGGGTCATTACAACCCTGGCGGACGGTGTTAAAGCTGCGGTAATACCGCAAACAGGCCGGCGAAAAAAAAAAGGGAATTATGACCATGGCGGAAACTGCCAACATATACAGCCACTTTAACACTCCGACCGCCACGGCGGTACACACAAGCAGCACGGCGGTCACCGCCAACAGACAGGCGGAAGACAATGTACCGCTCATAGTATCACAACCCACCAATCCGCCACCTTTTCCGGGGCGGATTCACCGTGGATAAAAACACGGCGGAAACAGCTTTTGCAATGGGAAAACGCTCACCTTAACACAGTCCACGAGGAGGGAGGGCACCATGGAGCCGGAACTACAAATACTCCCTGCCCTTGTCTTCCTGCTCGTCTACGAACACCAGCAACGGCGGCGCCGAAGACAACGGTGAGTACTGCACCTACGACATAGGGGAGAGGGGAGGCAAAAGTCAAGGGGACACACACGCAACACCCCCACCCCGACCATCGCACATTACAACACACACACCCCAATGCATTTCCAAACATCACAGTAACAACCCACAACCCCCCCGAAAGAATGCAAAGACAAAAGGAAATTAGTTCAACCATTGTAATGTATCAACACACAGTAACCAAATATATACAGATATATATACACATTCTAGAATGTATACATTACGATTAGTAGTGCAGGTATGCACATATCAATGTCCGTGGACCACTGGGCCCACAAAGCATGGGCGACGCCCACACTAGATACCTGTCCACAAACGGAGAGAACACTGCAGGGGCATCGGATAGAAATACAACAGGCACCTCAGGGGGAATGGAAGGGGGGGGCACCTCAGCCGGATTACAGCACCACACCAAATCCACGACGGTGCTCCATGCCCATTGATGTATCCTGGGGAGTGCAAAGCCACAGTCTCTCAAGTCTCTACAGTGGGTGGTTTGCCCACTGTTCCATCCTGGGGAGTGCAAAGCCACAGTCTCTCAAGTCCCTACAGTGGGTGGATTGCCCACTGTACCATCCTGGGGAGTGCAAAGCCACAGTCTCTCAAGTCTCTACAGTGGGTGGTTTGCCCACTGTTCCATCCTGGGGAGTGCAAAACCACAGTCTCTCAAGTCGATAACATTCTCCACTGGTTCTGGAGGGGACTGGTGCCCAGAGTGCTTCATCCTGTGCAGGACAGAGGTAGTGGATGCATGTCTCCACTAGTTCTGGAGGGGGACTGGTGCCCAGAGTGCTTCATCCTGTGCAGGACAGAGGTAGTGGATGCATGTCTCCACTGGTTCTGGAGGTGGACTGGTGCCCAGAGTGCTTCATCCTGCCAAGGACAGAGGTAGTGGATGCATGTCTCCACTGGTTCTGGAGGGGGACTGGTACCCAGAGTGCATCACGCTCCCTGTTACGGTCCCAGTTCCGTCACTGTCCCAGCTGCACATGGGCTAATGATGCGTGAGTTGGCGGTCTTTGCCCTGTTCAGCAGTGCTTGACTTTCCTGTCTCTGACCTGTTCAGCGGTTCTTTGCCATGGTGGTCTTTGCCCTGTTCAGCGGTCTTTACCATGGCGGTCTTTGCCCTGTTAAGCGGTGCTTGACTTTGCTGTCTCAGACCTGTTCAGCAGTGCTTTGCCATGGCGGTCTTTGCCCTGTTCAGCGGTCTTTACCATGGCGGTCTTTGCCCTGTTCAGCGGTGCTTGACTTTGCTGTCTCTGACCTGTTCAGCAGTGCTTTGCCATGGCGGTCTTTGCCCTGTTCAGCGGTCTTTACCATGGCGGTCTTTGCCCTGTTCAGCGGTGCTTGACTTTGCTGTCTCTGACCTGTGCATTGGTGTGTGGCATGACAGTCCCTCAGTGCCCAGCGGGGTTGTGGCTGCCGGGGCCCTCCAGGGCACTGACGCTGTCGGTGGTCTCCGGACCAGTGACGATACTGGTGCCCTCCAGGGCGCTGACGCTGGCGGTGGTCTCCGGACCAGTGGCGATACTGGCGCCCTCCAGGGCGCTGACTCTGGTGATGGTCTCCGGACCAGTGACGAAACTGGTGCCCTCCAGGGCGCTGACTCTGGCGGTGGTCTCCGCACCAGTGACAATACTGGTGCCCTCCAGGGCGCTGACACTGGCGGTGGTCTCCGGACCAGTGACGATAGTGCTGGCGGTGGCGTCCTGGCCAGCGGGGAGGATGGCGGCCTTCCCCGCCGTGCTGCTCCTACCAGACTTTGGAGACTTCTTCTGCCCCTTCACCAGATTGGGAGGAGTCACAGCTGACTCTGCGCTCCCCCCGGGACCCTTGTGAGCAGTTTTGCCGGCAGGAGTCTTGACCCCCTCCCGTCTGGCACTGTCCAACTTAAGTTGCTTTACAGGGGGTGGACTGGCAGTGCTTTGGCTCCGTGTCACACTGGCTGCCCTGGTGGCCGGTGCACTCCACAGACCTCTAACACGCACCACTGGTACCGGACTTTTTTTGGCTGAGGTGCTACTACGGGACCTATGAATTGGAGGGGTGGGGGTGGTGGCACAGAGGTCAACGTTGCTCAGGAAAGGTTTCTGACGAAGACTGGGATGGGTAGCTGGAGGGGGTCTGGGAGTGGAGGAAGAGGAGGTGGTTGTAGGAGGTGTAACTTTAGGTGATTTGGGTGCAGGTGCAGGTACTGGAGGCTGTCGTGAGGTGGATGGATGTTGGGTGTGTGGGTGCCCGTGTTTGTGTACTTTGGGAGGGGGCGTCACAGACACACTGGGAGTGGACACAGGGGGCATGTAAATGGTAGTGGGGGTGGTGAGTGCAGGTGAGCGGGGTGTGGTGCTGGGTGTTCTGGTGCGAGTCCTAGTGCTTGTAGATGTAGTGCATGAAGGTAAGAGTGTAGACGACACTGGGAGGGATGAGGGAAACGACGAGGAGGGGGACACAGTGAAGGCAGTGTATGTTGTGTCTGTATGTGGGTGATGCTTGTGTGAGTGCCTGTGGGTTTTGTGGTGCCTATGTTTGCCTGAGCTACTTTTGTGTGTTGAGGTGTGTGCATGCTTGTCTGATGGTGTGCTTGGGATAGGCTGGGGTGCAGGGGATTGGGTCTGGGTGGAGGAAGTTGGAGGGGGAGGCTAGACACAGGGACAATGGCTGCAATCAGTGCTGAGGCCAGAGATTGCATGGTTCGATGATGGGCCGCCTGACCAGAATGAATGCCCTTCAGGAATGCATTAGTGTGTTGCAACTCCCTTTCTACACCCTGGATGGCATTCACAATGGTAAACTGCCCAATAGTGAGTGACCTGAGGAGGTCAATGGCCTCCTCACTGAGGGCAGCAGCGGTGACTGGGGCAGGGGCTGAGGTGCCTGGGGCGAAGGTGATGCCCACCCTCCTGGGTGAGCGGGCACGGAGCGAAGGCTGAAGGGCTGCTGGGAGGGTGGTGCTGGTAGGGGGGGTGGCGGCTGTACCTGTAGAAGTGGGGGGCACAGATGGTGCTGCCACCACAAGGGAGCTCCCATCGGAGGACGAGTCCGTGTCGCTGTTTGCTGATCCGGTGACCGACGTGAAGCTCCCCTCACCCTCCGTCCCACTGGTGTATTCAGAGTCTGTGGTGTGGCCCTCCATGGCCATGTGGGATGCAGCTCCCTCGTGCTCCGGTGCCACTGTACCTCCGCCTGATGATGCTGATGCACAAAAGAACAGGGAGAGCAGAAAAAGGGGGGGGGGGACACGACAGAAGAAAGACAGGTTGACTGTATGGCGTACCGCTACCGTTGGCGAACATTACACACACAGCAGCCCCCTGCACTACGCCGTGCTCTTGGCCTCTACAGATGCAATTCCTGGGATATGGCCTACATGGCTATGGGTGTCATCTGCCCACATAGATGACACGGGGGCATGTCTACCTGTACTTGGCACTCTACAGAGGTGGGGTGGAGTGGCACATGGCCTGCATTAGGGAGGGGCCAGCCTACGGAACTGGCCCTGGCCTAGGGAAACACACAGCCCTCCACGCCCACCCACACCCCTCCACTGCGCGCAAAGTCCGCAGAATGAGAGTGTACTCACCCCCTTGTGTCTGCTGTGATGCCCTCAAGCGCCCATCCAACTCAGGGTAGGCCACCGCCAGGATCCGGAACATCAGGGGGGTCATGGTGCGACGGGCACCCGTCCCACGTTGGGAGGCCATCCCCAGCTGAGCCTCCGCCGTCTTCTTGCTCCAGCGGCGAATGTCCTCCCATCTTTTCCGGCAGTGGATGCCCCGTCTCTGGTGGACCCCCAGGGTCCGGACGTCCTTGGCGATGGCACGCCACATGTCCTTCTTCTGGTGGGCGCCGACCTACATGGCATGTACATGGGAAGAAGAGAAGTCATTACCAACTGCACCGTCGAAGTGAGTGGCCCACATCCCTACCCTTGCCATGTGGCACATGCATTCACAGTCTTTCATGCTCGCAGAACTCTGCCCCCTTCCTTCTTACAACAAGCCCTCTCCACCCAGCCATAGCGCATAAAACGTGCTCCCTGTGTACTTACCTGTTGGTCTGGAGGACCGTAGAGTAGCGTGTACTGGGGGAGGACCCCGTCCACGAGCTTCTCCAACTCCTGAGCAGTGAAGGCAGGGGCCCTTTCCCCAGACGCAGCAGCCATTGTCTCTTCCAGACCGAGGTCACAGCAGCACTTGCAGTGTAGGTCCTCTCCTGTCGAAGATCAGGTATCGAGTGATTGAACAGATAGAAAATGGCGGTGACGTCTGCGGCGGTGCGTATCATCACCGCCGGCGCACTTCATCATTGGCTCCTGGGACCCATAGCGTCCAATGTTAACCAATGCAGCATTGCGCCACGGTCTACGACCGCCTACTGCGGCGGTGTACAACACCAGCGCAGTTACCTCACATCCCATTGTCCCAGTTTAGAGGTCAGGCAGCCGCCATTTCAGGGGCCCACATGGCTTCATTTACTACTGCGTCACACATACCTTGGCCAACACTCAACACACATACAGGAAGAGTTTTGTATTTGGTGTCGTGTTCTGTGTAGCTGTGGGTACATACCTGAGATTTTGTTGACTCTGTGGTCGCTGTTGTCCTTCTTAGGCACCGTCAGTTGGGACATTTGAGGAGATGGCGGAATCCTCCAGTGTACCGACCGCTGGTGGACCTGTTAACAATGGAGGAGCGACATTAGATCATCACCTACAGGTTTGACCATGCCACAATCCAGGAACTGTGTACCCAGTTGGAGCCAGACAAGATGTCGCCATCCCACAGGAATCCCCCCTGAAGTGCAGGTGCTGTCAGTGCTCCATTTCTTGCAAGTGGGTCATTTCAAACAACTGTGGCCATAGCATCAGGGATGTCCCAGCCTATGTTTTCCAACATGTTGTCCAGAGTGTCGTCTGCCCTGCTGAAACACGTGAGGAGCTACATCGTTTTCCCTCAGGTGGAGGATTTGGCTACTGTTAAAGGTGACTTCTATGCCCTGGGACATATCCCCAACATCATAGGTGCTATTGATGGGACCCATGTAGCTCTGGTTCCCCCCGCAGGAGTGAACAGGTGTACAGGAACCGGAAGAGTTATCATTCGATGAATGTACAGATGGTATGTTTGGCAGACCAGTACATCTCCCAGGTAAATGCAATGTTCCCTGGCTCAGTGCATGACGCCTACATCCTGCGGAATAGCAGCATCCCTTATGTGATGGGTCAACTCCAGAGGCACCGGGTGTGGCTATTAGGGGACTCTGGTTACCCCAACCTGTCATGGCTACTGACCCCAGTGAGGAATCCCAGGACCAGGGCAGAGGAGCGCTACAATGAGGCCCATGGGCGGACTAGGAGGGTGATCGAACGCACCTTCGGCCTCCTGAAGGCCAGGTTCAGGTGCCTCCATATGACAGGTGGTTCCCTATTCTACTCACCAAGGAAGGTGTGCCAGATCATCATCGCCTGCTCGATGCTTCACAATCTTGCTTTGCGACACGAGGTGCCTTTTCTGCAGGAGGATGGTCCAGATGACGGTGTTGTGGCAGCTGTGGAGCCTGTGGACAGTGATGAGGAGGAAGCTGAGGAAGAAGACATTGACAACAGGGAGTCAGTCATACAGCAATATTTCCAGTGACACACAGGTGAGAAAATGTGTTTACTTTTATATTCACTTTCACACTTCTACCTCTATCTTGTCTGTCAATTTGAAGCAGTATTTGGTAACTGAGTTGTACATTTCTATTACGGTTTCACAGGTGTGGTTACCAACGTGTGTCATCTGCTTGCATCCTTCATGGACTTGTGATGTGTGACATAGGTATGTTGACATTAAACTTTCGAACTGATTTTGTCATAGTCATAGCTAATACACATTTTCAAAATCACAGACTGACTCCAGGTTGTTTTGTGCTTCAAGGGTGTTTAGTTAAGTGCTCAAAAATGAAGGGGGGTAGTAAAATGGCGATGGGTGATGGTGGAGGAATGTCCATGGCAGAGTCCAGTCTATTCGTCTCACAGGTGCTTTGCCCATATGGGCATAGGAAGTGGAGCTGGGGCAGTTGCAATCTGGACAGGGTAACAAAGTGGGACAGTGGGAGGACAATCAGGGTGGTCTCATTTCCTGGCGGGGGTCTTGCCATCTTGCTCTGTCCTGTTCCTGGATCTCAGGGACCGCTTGCGGGGTGGTTCTCCGTCTGCAGGGGATGGGGTGCTGGTGTGGTGGTCCTGTGGCGGGGCGTCCTGTCCACTAGGGCCGGCGGAGGTGGTGGGCAGTTCATAGTCCAGGCTAGTGTCAGGGGCCCCTTGGAGTGCCACGGCGTCCCTCATGGTCTTTTGTATGTCCTTCAGCACCCCTACGATGGTGCCCAGGGTGGAGCTGATGGTTCTGAGCTTCTCCCTGAAACCCAAATACTGTTCCTCATGCTTGTGCTGGGTCTCCTGAAACTTGGCCAGGACCGTAGCCATCGTCTCCTGGGAGTGGTGGTATGCTCCCATGATGGAGGATAGGGCCTCGTGGAGAGTGGGTTCCCTTGACCTGTCCGCCCCCTGTCGCACAGCAGTCCTCCCAGTTCCCCTGTGTTCCTGTGCCCCCGTCCCCTGGACTGTGTGCCCACTACCACTGCCCCCAGGTCCTTGTTGTTGTTGGGGTGGTGGGTTATCCTGGGTTCCCTGTAGTGGTGGACACACAGCTGATTGACGTGTCCTGGGTACGGAGGTATGGGCCCGCTGGGTGGGCGCTGTGCTGGTGTTACCAGAGGGTGGAAGGTCGGTGTTGGGCTGTGCCTCTGCAAGCGGAACGACTGTCCCGAGGCCCACGATGGTCCGGGCTGGTCATCAGGATCCAGTTGGCCAGAGCTGCTGTCGTCACTGTGGGCCTCTTCTGTGGGTGGAGATGTCTGGACCCTCCTGTCTGGTGACATTACGTAGATGTCCTGCAGGGGTATAAGAGCATGATTATTGCATGTGTGTGTCTCATGGTGTGCCATGGGTGGGTGTGCGTGTACCCCAGTGCAAGCATTCCTGTGTGTGGGCTTGTGTGATGATGGTTGGGGGGGTGTTATGGGTATGTGCAGTGAGCATGCTTTAGTGAGGGGTGTCCATGCTTAGTTGTGTCATGCAGGGCTTGGTGTTGGGATGGGTGGTTTGTGTTATTAGTACATTAGTGAGGAGTTGGAGTGATAGGGGAGGGGGTGAGGGTGGGGGTGTGTGTTGGCATGCAGGTAGGGTGGGGGATATGATAGTTAAGATTTGACTTACCAGTGTCCATTCCTCCACCGACTCCTCCGAGGCCCTCTGGATGCATAATGGTCAAGACCTGCTCCTCCCATGTTGTTAGTTGTGGGGGAGGAGGTGGGGGTCCGCCGCTAGTCCGCTGAATCGCGATGTTGTGCCTAGAGACTACTGAACGCACCTTCCCCCGTAGGTCGTTCCACCTCTTCCTGATGTCTTGGATGCTGTCCCACAGCGTTGACCCTGTCCACGATTCTTCGCCATAGCTCCATCTTCCTGACTATGGAGGTGTGCTGCACCTGTGATCCAAATAGCTGTGGCTCTACCCGGATGATTTACTCCACCATAACCCTGAGCTCCTCCTCGGAAAACCTGGGGTGTCTTTGGCGTGACATGGGGTGGTGTAGGTGATGTGTGGGGTGGTGTATGTGTTGATGAGTGTGGTGATGTGTAGTGGTGTGTGGTGTTTTGTGCGTGGAATGTTGTATGGGTGATGGTGTTGTGTGCCTCTGTGTGGTGGGGTTCTCTATTGCTGTGCTCTCTGTCTGTCGCCTTCGTCTCTGATTTTGGGTCGTAGGGGTTTGTGGGTGATGTGGGTGTGTGTTTTATATTGTGTTGGGTGTGTGGGAGTGGTGTTTGTATGTGTATCAGGTGTGTGTATTTGGAATTGTCCAATGTGGCGGTGTTTTGGAGATGTGTGTGTGTATTTTGAGCGTGGCGGTGTGTACCGCCAATGGAATACAGCGTTTGAAAGACCGCCGCGTGGATTCGTGGGTCCTGATAGCATGGGCGTGTTTCTGTTGGCGTGACGGTGGAGGTTTTGTTTTCGCCAGTTTAACACTGACCTTTGGTGTGGCGGACTTGTGTGGGTGTCTGAATTTCGGCGGATTCCGAGATGTGGGTCATAATAGCTGTGGCGGAATTCCGCGGCTCCGGTGGTGTTTTGGCGGTCTTCTGCACGGCGGTAAGCGGCTTTTACCGCCAATGTTGTAATGACCCCCACAGTAACTTAATGAAAACACTACAAAATAACACAACGCAGGTTTAGAAAAATAGGAAATATATATCTAAACAAAACAATACCAAAACGACAAAAATCCAACATACACAAGTCAAGTTATTAATTAAAAAGCAAAAAGAGTCTTAAATCCTTTGGTGAACAGATAAAACACTGTTAGCATTGAAAAGTACCTGGGTCACGTGAAAATAACACGCACGGGTGAGTGTGCATCAAAAAAGGTAAGCGGTGCGTTGATTTCTCACCCGCAAGTGAGCTTGTGCATTGTTTCTCCTTCTCCGGTCAGACCGGCGTGCGTCGTTTTTCCTCCCCGCAGGGAAGTGATGCGTCGATCCGGGCAGCACTCTGGTCCGGGCAGTAGTTGCGCTGTTTTTCCACGCCCAACAATGTTTGCGTTGAAAATCATGCCGCACGGTGATCGCAAAACCACACTGTGTGCCGGTGGCGCATCGTTTCTTTAGCCTCTCTTGGAGGTTGTGTCGGAAACTTACCCGCACGGCGGTCTGTGCGTGGATTTTCAGGCTGCCAGCTTCACCTGTCAAGGCCCCAAGTACTGGTTTGGGCACCAATGCGCAGGAAAGGAGTCTCTACAGAGAGTCCAAGTCCTGGCAGGGGAAGTCTTTGATGGCCCCGAGACTTCAACAACAGGAGGCAAGCTCAGGTCAAGCCCTTGGAGATTTCTTCACAAGCAGGAATGCACAACAAAGCCCAGGCTTTGTCCCCTTTCACCAGGCAGAAGCAGTAACTGCAGGATAGCTCCACAAAGCACAGTCACAGGCAGGGCAACACTTCTCCTCAGCTCTTCTCGAGGCAGAGGTTCCTCTTGATGTTCTGAAGTGATCTTAAGTCTGTGGTTTTAGGTGTCATTCTTATACCCATTTTGGCCTTTGAAGTAGGCTTACTTCAAAGCAAAGTCTTTCTTGTCTGTGAAATCCTGCCTTGCTCAGGCCCCAGACACACACCAGGGGGTTGGAGACTGCATTATGTGGGCAGGCACAGCCCTTTCAGATGTGAGTGACCACTCCCCTCCCTCCTGGCACCGATGGCTCATCAGGATATGCAGGCTACACCACAGTTCCCTTTGTGTCACTGTCTAGAGAGAGGTTGAAACAGCCCAAGGGGCAAACTGACCCAGACAGGGAATCCACAAACAGGCAGAGTCACAGAATGGTTTAAGCAAGAAAATGCCCACTTTCAAAAAGTGGCATTTTCAAACAGACCTTCTTAAAATCAACTTTACTAAAAGATGTATTTTTAAATTGTGAGCTCAGAGATCCCAAACTCCACATGTCTATCTGCTCCCAAAGGGAATCTATGCTTTAATCATATTTAAAGGCAGCCCCCATGTTAACCTATGAGAGGGATAGGCCTTGCAACAGAGAAAAACGAATTTGGCAGTATTTCAATTTTAGGACATATACACTGCACCCTGCCCCTGAGGCTACCTAGGGCCTAGCTTAGGGGTGTCTTACATGTATGAAAAGGGAAGGTTTAGGCCTGGCAAGTGGGTACACTTGCCAAGACGAATTTGCAGTTTAAAACTGCACACCCAGATACTACAGTGGCAGGCTCGAGCCATGTTTACAGAGCTACTATTGTGGGTGGCACAACCAATGCTGCAGGCCCACTTGTAGCATTTGATTTACAGGCACTGGGCACCTCTAGTGCACTGTACTAGGGACTTAGCAGTAAATCAAATATGCCAATCATGGATAAGCCAATTACATACATATTTTGTATAGGAGCACTTGCACTTTAGCACTGGATAGCAGTGGTAAAGTGCCCAGAGTAACAAAAACAGAGTCCAGCACACATCAACAACCTGGGAAACAGAGGCAAAAAGTTACGGAAGACCACGCCAAGGATGCCAAGTCTAAAAGTTCCATAGCCTTTCCTAAAGCTGGTTTGATTCAAGGGAACTAGATTGATTGAGTTGGACCAATCAAGCAGGTCATCCAGGATCAATGAAGCAAAGTATTCGGCCTTGCTATCAATTAAGGCGATCAATCTATAGTTGCCTGGATTTGCTCGACCCCCCGCTCTTTAAATATCGGGTTGATAATAGATTCTCTCCAGCTGTCTGGGATGGTTCTGATTCTCTCTACTTCCATAAAGAGAATTGCAATCGGTGTAGACTAGTAGTCTGGGTCAGCCTTGAATACCAACTGGCGGAGGCCGTTGAGGCCAGGCGCACCGTCCCTGCGCCGCATCTTAATGACTAAAGATACTGCCTTTGCATTGTATCCTAAGTCAGACTGGCTTCAAATGTTTTAAGTTAATGGATGTAAGACTAGCAAGATCAACAGCGACAGGCATAGAATCTGGAACATTCAAATTCAGTTCTATACGCTGGTATGAGTGATCGCTGTAAAGAGTGGTTTCAATTTTCATGGTAGCAGAGAGAGATTCACAACAGTATAGTCTGTTTTGGAGACCGCCTTTGAACTATAATGAGTATAACTTGGTGGCATATAATGTCTGGTCCTACCATTTAGGACCCTCATGCTCAGATGTTCTAGTGCATTGACCAGTTACATGCCAATGCCGTCTGGTTTCTTCTTTGGTAGCGGGACTTGAGGCAAGACTGACCATAAAGCGTTTTCTGCGACCAGCTGTTCACCGGGCTCTGGAGTATGAATTAAATGGGCGTTAAAGTCACCTGTCACTAGGATGTCCCAGGATGGATGGGCATATATAATTTCCTCAGTTTTGTTCAATATTTTCTGGAAGAGTTGGGCTTTACCGCGTTTATGTGGGTGGGCGTAAACAAATATTACGAAAGGAGTTGCTTGTCGGTTATCGCTAAAGGTGAGTTTAATGGCCTGCAGATCATCATTTGAGAATGGCAATTGCTTTGTTGTTACACATAGCGCCGTCGAAACATAAATTGCCAGTCCTCCACTTGGTCTGCCAGGTCTGTTTGGTTTGCAGCACTGACATGGTGTAATATGTACATCGACAATTGTGGCTGTGTGTAAGTGGTGCGCACTTCCAAAATTTCCGCTACTTTCAATGTACAAAGTTCATGATGAGAAAGTCTTATTTGAAGAAGGGAGTGCTCGAGTGGTTGTACACCCAGCCACAGGGTGTATAAGCTGTCACCTGAGAAAAGTCACAGTCCATGTATGAAAAGAAGAAAAACCACGGCACATCGCAGGATTATAGTGAAATCCATTTATTCCTTAGTGATGTCTCAGGAAGCAAGTCCCCTAATCCAATAAAACACACTAGGTAAGTTGTTTGAAAGCCAAAACAGTTTTCATGATTATAAGGGAACAGCCGACACGTGTTTCGTCAACACTGCATCGCACACAGACGGAATAGACGCCAGGCAGGTTGCAGACTTACCATGGTCTTTGGCGCCAGGCCGGTTGCAGACTTACCATGGTCTTTGGACTCTCCTATCATTCATGCCAAAATGTGTATATTTTTTAACATCTTTGAGAATTGGAGCCTATTAATACATCTTCAACTTCTATATATTAGGAGCCTTGAAAAAGTTAATGTTGACGAAACACGTGTCGGCTGTTTCCTTACAATCATGAAAACTGTTTTGGCTTTCAAACAACTTACCTAGTGTGTTTTATTGGATCAGGGGACTTGTTTCTTGAGACATCACTAAGGAATAAATGGATTTCACTACAATCCTGCGATATGCCGTGGTTTTTCTTCTTTTCACACATGGTGTAATATGTAACCACATAGATGGATTGGGTCTATTAACCATGTTTCTTGCAATATGATTAATTTGTAATTGCAGCTGTTTACTAATGTGAAGCCATCTGCTATAATGCTTTTTGCTCCAGCGATGTTCCAGGACAGAACGTTTACGGCACTCCCCTGATCTTTATTTTCTACATTATGGTTTTGGAGTCAGTTACTCCTTGGAGCATTTAATGAGTCATCCACCTCCGTTCTACCTGGGAGTCATTCTGTGGGTCTCCATGGTTTTTGTCTTCAACGCAGGTGCCTAATCCTTTGAGTCAGAGTGGTAATTTGTTTTTTTCAAAGCAATGGACAATAAAGGAAAAGGGTAGCGCCACCTAGGTTGCTCTGCAAGGACTATCCCCCATGCTTCAAAATGAGCTTTAGAATCCAGGATCAATATAGTGATTTCCCTTGATCTCCAGATGGTGCATGTTTGTTCTGGCCCCTTGCGGTTACAGGTGGAAGTTTTTTTCAGCGATATTAAATCCGTAGATGTTATTTTCTGGGTTGAGGGCAACTCAGCCAGCAGCCTCAGGATGTTACCTCTGTTCAGACAATCTTGTTGGCCCTGTGACGTGTATTGTGGGATTAGAATGATGTTCCTTGATTCCCAACTATTTACTGAATTATTGCTGTACTAAGGTTGGAGGGCGTAGTCTGTGGTTTCATGTGGTGCTAACTTCCTCAGCCATTCATCTTCACGCTGTTCACTGTTTTGGACCACCGTAGACCGGCTTACTTGACTGATTCGAGGAGTCTTATGTTGCAGATCCATTGTAGCGGTTCGTATATATTGTAAAGTTACTTTTGTGGTTGTTAGGCCCTGCTCGTTACTAATTGTTACCACTTTAGGGGAGTAGTTCAAATTTGGGATTGTTTCTGTGGTGTTTTCCCTGACCTGGGAGCTCTTAGTACTGCAACACGGATAACTTACACAAGGTGATCGTCTTGTGTAGGCAGCTTTAAATATGCCGGAGGCACCGGATTCCCGGGTCATAACTTGACTCCCAGTGCCACTATCTGAGAGCCATCTGTTGGTTTCATTGTCAATACTGACGGTATATTTGAGGGGGCCTGCGGTGATAGTGAAGGAATGAATTGCACCTACGACCTCTTACTGCTTGTGTATGCTGACATGTTTGCTGCCACTGTTGTCATGCCTCCCTGTATTGTTGTTTTGTTGATGAAGGGAAGTCCTTGTGCATTGCTTCTCTCATATCCTGACACAATGGGTTAAGTTTGTATGGTTCCATCATCATGAGCACTGCATGCTTTTATTTAATGAGGGGAGGTTGCTGGCTGTATATCATGGGAAATTAACTGTACTGAGTCATTTGCTAAACCTGGCCGTGTAGCTTCCGTGTGGTTTTGAGTCTGCAATTGACTTGAAGGGAGGGAAGTCTGTGTTGTGGCTTTGAATGCATTATCAATATGGGGTAAAAATTACAACTGCTTTCTTTGCTATGGATTTTTTTTCTTGCCTTTCTGGCTTGTTTTTGTTTTTTTGCCTTTTGGTTAATAGGTTAGATATCTGCGCTGATGGTTCGACTGAGCTCTTTGATCCAGTTGACACGATTTTTTAGCATCTGGCCCCTCATTGCATTGGCCCGGGAGATGTTAGAGGTGTCCAAAATTGTAGATGGGCTGCTTTGAGCTGTTGGGTCAGCAGTAGGGCAGATGGTGGTGCCAGAGTCCTTCTCCCTATTTTTTGTTGGACAGTCCAGATGTTGATCCTTGATTAATTCTTATTCTGGTTTAATTTGCTGAGAAACTGGATAAGTTAATTGCTGTTTTGCCTGACTAGATAGAGAGAACTTGCACTCATTTATTTTTAGTTCATCTACTATATATGTTAAAATGCTGGGCAGCGTGCTCAATTTATCAATAATTGGACCACACTTACAGGTATCTTGCTGCAGTTCCATTATAGCCATTAAAACAGGCGGCCAGTTAGCTAACTTGTCCAGTTTGCTGTTAATGTCAGCAATATGTGATGCCATGACGTTCATTAGGTCAATTTGCAGATCCAATTTATCGGATTGCATATTGAGTATTGTCGTTGAGGTGTGGATGGCACTTAGGAGCAAAGAATGCAACCAAGTAAGATCCCCCACCTTACAACTGTTGGGGCCAGCTAAATGTTGTCTTATTGGTGGATTTTCGCTGTTGTTGGTGTCAGGGAGGCTGGTGTTACTGGCTGGAATATCCATATTGTTAGGTTCATTTGTTCCCTTAGTTGGTGTAGATCGCTCTAGCCGCTTGAAACTTCGATACCCGTAATGGATACCTTTTTTTTGTTGCAGTGTGGTAGAGCATTGATTTGTCTCCTGCAGCCGTAGTAATTGATCCAAGTGCTGCTCTTTAATATTGGGCGAGACAAAGGTTTTCAAGTCCAGGGCTTGGACTAGATCCTTATCATTTTTTATGGAAACTGAATGCAACCAGGAGTCTTCCAGCTCTGTTATAGATAGACTATTGCAGGCTTTCGGCCTCCTTTTAAGCCCCTGTGTATCTCGGCTTTGCTGCAACATAGGAGTCGACTGCTGGCGAGTTCCGATAAACAGCGAGTTGTTGGGTGCATCCGCCTGATTTTCAAGAGTAATTGGCAGCTGTAGACTGTGTGGCTTATCTGTCACTGTTGTAATTAGTTGTGTGTTTTGCTGCCCAATGCTTTGATACCGATTCATTATCGTTGAAGCATGGACCAGGGCCGTAACTCGAGTACTGCTCGTCTGTGGCTTCCTTTGAGCCAATGTATTACTAGACGTTATCTTCATATCCTGTGGGGCCAGCTGGATGTTCAGGGTCTAAGACTGAACCATGCTCTGCGGCCGCATGTTTATCAGAAAACTTTTGTAGAGGGGGTTCGAGCATTAAACCTTGGTCCGTGGCCATTGGAGAAGGAAGAGTTAGTGATAAGGTTTTGTTAACAGATGCATCCTCCTGCATTTGCGTTGAGCCCAATATTTGAGCGGCCACTCATTATGACATTGGCGGTAAATCCTGCTTACCGCCACACTGACGGCTGCCAACCTAACGCCTCGGCGGCAGATATCCGTTCACCATATTATGACACACACACACACACACACACACCAATCCGTCGGAATTCATCCACATACACAGATCTGCCAGACCAAAGGTCAGTAATAAAGTGGCGGTATCAAAACCCACACCGTTACGCCAACAGAACAACGCCCACCACGTTATGAGCCACGAATCACCAGGGTGGACATTTAACGGTGGTAAGCCATTGGCGGTACATACCGCCGGGCTCACAATTGTAATTGTAATTGTAATCGTATTTATATAGCGCTTACTACCCCTGACGAGGCGTCGAAGCGCTTTTCGATGAGTAGCACGCTACTCCGGTACCCAAAAGAATTAGTGATGGATTAGTATAATTTAATAAGGAGTACAGTTTTAGTATTATTATGAGTTAATTTGAGTTGCGGATATGAGAGTTTGTTAGTTAGATTGACTGGAGTAATGGAGGGGTGGAGGAGGAAAGAAATCCAGAAGTGTTAATTGGGAGTTTATCCTTCATTTACTCAATCCAAAGGCTTGAGATGAATAAAAGGGGGAGCGGAGGGGAAAGAGGATGTGGAAGGGTTAGGGAGAGCATAGTAGGAGGGTGAGATGAATGCAGGAGAATTTAGTAGGGTTGTGTGGGAGGTCACAGAGGTACAGTGAGGTTTGGTGAGTTAGATGTGGAGGTGGAGGGAAGAGCTTAGGCAGAGATGTTTAGGAGATGAAAGTGGTCGAAGGGATTTGGGATGAGTCCGAGTGAGAATGGAGGATAGTTTGATAGAGACATGACATAAGAGTGATGAGTAGATAAGTGTGATAAAAGAGAGCAGAAATTCATAGATATCTAGTATAACAACCCAAAAAAAACCAGGAGCCATGCAAAGATCCACAAACATGCCAGGCACAGAAACAACATATACACATACATACACATATATATATATATATATATATATATTTATACACACACACATATGAATACAACACACATATGCACATATAATACATAATTAGAATCATGGGTACAAATATATTTAGTCATCCATCCATCATCCTGGTAAAAGGCGGGAATTCCTTTACCTACTTCGAGGGTGGACGGGGTGTGGCTCAGCGGGCGGAGCTTACAGGTGCTTTATAAAGGGAGAGCCTTCTACTCTGTGTCTCCAGCAGAGGAAGATAGAACCCGCGCGTCTCAGTCATATACAGATTACGCTCCAGTACATCCTCAGTTCACCTCCAGGAAGGATTCTAGATCTTTTCTGCTATGGGATCTCTGAGCGCACAGCCTTGCTTTATCTTTGCCAAGTCCAAGAGTTAGGGTGGCTTGTCCTTTCCAGAAGGTGAGCTTCAACTGCGGCATCTGCTGCGTTTATATTGTACACTAGGGGTACGTGATGGGCCATGGGGTAAACGTCTCCAGCAACCTTGTGTGCCTTTGGCAATGTTATTGTTACTAGTGCGTCTTTGTGGAGATGTTCTTGTGCTTCTGAGCATCAATAACGCACCACGTGAATCGTCGGTAAACGCAGTGGGGTAGTTTGGAAAGATGACCATCATCCTGGTAAGAGGCGGGAATTCCTTTACCTACTTCGAGGGTGGACGAGGCGTGGCTCAGCGGGCGGAGCTTACAGGTGCTTTATGAAGGGAGAACCTTCTACTCTGTGTCTCCCGGAGAGGAAGATAGAACCCGCGCGTCACAGTCAGATACAGATTACGCTCCAGTACATCATCAGTTCACCTCCAGAAGCTAAGCTTCAACTGCGGCACCTGCTACGATTATAATTGTAAGTACTTCCTTTGAGGATTAGTTTCTGTAAAATGAGCAGCGTGGCCTACTCAACCGGAGTATTTTCTACGAGTATGTCAGTAAGCGTTACCTAGCATGTTTCAATGGACACCCACAGACAACACCACCACTTTGGACAATTCAAACAACCCACACCTGACACCCATACACACACCACACTCACACCACTATAAAACACACACCCACATTACTCACAACCCTTTACAATTACAATTCATTGGCACAAGACTGACACCAAGACCACTTAGCCAACTAGAGCCACACACCCTCACACCCATACACCACTCACGCACTCCACATCAAACACCCTAAAACATTACCCAACACACCCTCACCAACACACCTCACATAACACCCATGGCACCACAAAGGCACCCTCGTTTCACAGAGGAGTTAGGGGTCATGGTAGAGGAAATTGTCAGGGTAGAGCCACAGCTATTTGGAGCACAGGTGCAGCAGATATCCATTGCCAGGAAGAATGAGCTATGGCGGACAATTGTTGGCAGGGTCAACGGCGTGGGACAGCACCCCAGAACAAAGATGACATCAGGAAGAGGTGTAACGACCTACGGGGGAAGATACGTTGTATAGCAGCAAGACACCAGCTCGCTATACAGAGGACTGGCAGTGGACCCCCACCTCCTCCCCCACAACTCACAGCATGGGAGGAGCAAGTCTTGGCAGTACTGCATCCTGAGGGCCTGGCTGGAGTAGGAGGACTGGACACTGGTGAGTCAACATTTATTACTATCAACCCCCATACCTGCATGCCATCACATACCCTCACTCCCATCACTCCACTCCATCCCACACACTCCACCATCACATCTCTTCAATTCCAATGCCAAGCCCTGCATGCTGTACTAATGCATGGACACTCATCACTAAAGCATGCACAGCATAGGGAAACTAACAATCACACCATACACCAACATACACAAGTAAAAGCTGGCAGGGCAACAACAACCATAGATGTGAAGCCAGGGCTGTACAATATATCATACACATGAACCATAACACATCATTTACATCCCGGCAGGTATCCCTGCCAATGTCAGTGGAGAGGAGGTGCCAGCACTATCCTGTCGCCCAACAGAAGAGGCCCACAGTAATGGCAGTAACTCTGGACTTCAGGATCTGGACGATCTACTTGGCCCATCAGGGACAACTAGGCAGCCGGTTACCCAAGCCCAGTCACAGACCACTACAGAGCCTCCCCCATCAGGAAACAACACCACAGCACCCATACATCGTACCCTCACCTCTGTCCCCAGGGCACGTCAATCAGCAGTGTGCCCACCTGTACAGGGACCCAAGGCCACACCTCATACCCAAGACAATCGGGGACCTGGGGTCAGTCACAGTGGGCACAAGGTTCAGGGGACAGAGACACAGGCCCAGGGACACCGGGAGGACTGCTGTGCGCCAGGGGAGGACAGGCCTAGGGAACCGACTCTCCAGGAGGCACTTTCCGAGATCCTGGGAGCTTACCAACATTCCCAGGACACGGTGGGCCAGATCCTGGACAACGTGCAGGGGAACAGGCAGCTGCAGGAGAGACAGTACCAGTGGATCAGGGAGGACTTGCAGGCCATCAGCAATGCCCTGATCTCAACAGCAGGAGTGCTGGCAGACATGGCCAACATTATGAGGGAGCAGTATCACACCAACGGGCCCCTGCCAGTAGCCAGTCATCTGAACAGCCTTCCACTTCCGCTGCCGCTAGTGGCCAGGAGGCCCCGCCGCAGAACCCACAGGCCACCAGCACCATTCCCTCAACAGAAGGTGAACCAACCCGCAAATGTTCCCTGTGATCTGAGCAGAAGCCAGAGACACTTGCCAAGACCCCGCCAGGAAATGAGATTCTCCTGATTGTCACCCTTGCGTCCCACACAGTCACCCTGTCCACCTTGAACTGCCATTGCTCCCCTTCCTATGTCCCCTTGGACACTGCAACTGTGCTACAAACAGACTGGAACAATACCCTGGACTTTACTCCATCATCACCCCATCCTATTGCACTTACCCGCTATCTGTTAGCACTTCAATAAACACCCTTGGAAAAAAACGATTTTGAGTATGTCATGTATGTCAAATATGTATTGATTGAAACAGGTACAACCAGTGCAAATGAACTGTACATAGAATGAGCATAGAATTAACAACCTGTAGCTGGCTGTAGTGATCACACCAGGAGTATTTGTCCTATCACCAACATCTGCAAAATGAATAGCCAGAGGGAACAGTAAGTGGGAATTGAATTGAGAACTACCAGCATGCCAATGCCACACAAAATACAACCAAAGTCTTTGAAAGGCAAAGTTACACTGTCTCACCTGTGTGTCATTGGAAGTACTGACGGATTACAGTTGTTCTGTTGTCCTCATCCTCATCCTCTGCCTCTTCATCATCACTGTCCACAGGGTCAACTACTGCCACAGGGGTATCGCCAGTCTCCTCCTCCTGCAGAAAAGGGACATGGAGTCTGAGGGCCAAGTTGTGCAACATGCAGCATGCCACTACTATCTGGCAAACCTTCTTGGGTGATTAACACATGGATCCACCTGTTAGATGGAGGCACCGGAACCTGGCCTTCAGGAGGCCAAAGGTTCTCTCAATAATCCTTCTGGTTCACCCATGTGCCTCATTAGAATGTTCTTCTGCCCTTGTCCTGGAATTCCTCACAGGGGACAGCAGCCATGATAGGTTTGGGTAACCTGTGTCCTGCAAATATTGAGAGACAGCATTTAGCCACACACTATCCTATTTGGCCCACACCATACCCAGACAGCAACATATACTGGGTGGGAACTAGGGCGCACATATTAGCCACCCCCTGTGCCTCTGTAGTTGGGCCATCACATTTGAGATGCTGCTATTCCTCAGGACAAAGGGATCATGCACTGACCCTGGATACCTAGCATTGATGTGGGAGATGTACTGGTCTGCCAAGCACACCATGTGCACATTCATGGAGTGGAAACTCTTGCAATTCCTGAACACCTGTTCATTCTTGCGGGGTGGGACAAATGCAATATGTGTTCTGTCAATCTCACCAATTATATTGGGGATATGTCCCATTGCATAAAACTCGGCCTTCACAGTGGCCAAATGCTCAATGTGGAGGAATGCAATGTAGCTGCACATGTGTTTTATCAGGGCAGACAACACTCTTGTCAGCACTATTGAGAACATTGGCTGTGACATTCCTGCTACCAAGCCCACTGTCACTTGGAAAGAACCAGTTGCCAGTAATGGAGCACTGATAGAACTTGCAGAAGTGGGGGGGTCCCAGTGGGGTGACGGATTGCAGATATCAGGTCAGGCTCCAATTGGGCACACAGCTCTGTGATTGTGGCCCTGTCCAGTCTATGGGTGAGTATTATGTGCCTGTCCTCCAGTGTAGCCAAGTCCACCAGGGGTCTGTATGCGGGGGTATGTCTCCATCTCCTATTCATCCGCAGTGGTAGGAATCTAAGGGACAAAAGAGTGAGGAGCCTGTCACAAACTGAACAATGGACCCACAACAGTAGTTTGCAATCTGTAGACATGTATTGGATCCGTGTGATTTGTCCCGTATGTGCCTATTTCTCCTGTGACACAGGATTATTCCATAGGGCTGCCCCACTCATTACCTAATTTCAGGGCTGCCCCCCGCTGAAATGAGGTAATTCCGCTGACGTGCACTGTGGCGGGAAGCGGTCGGGAACCGCTGTGCTGTTCCTCATGGTTAATATTGGGCCCTATGGGGTACAGTGGCCAATGGTGATCTACACCGACATTGACAGTATGCACCGCCGCGGACGTGACTGCCATTTTCTATCTAATTCCTCGCTTGTTTCCTGAACTTCCATAGGAGAGGACCTACACTGCATGTGCTGCTGTGACCTGCGTCTCGAACCTACCACGGCCAGTGTGACCGGGGAAAGGGCTCCAGCCTTCACTTCGGAGGAGTTGGAGAGACTGGTAGATGGGGTCCTACCACAATACGGACTGCTGTGTAGGCCTCCAGACCAACAGGTGAGTACACTTTGGGCACAATGCATGTGGCATGCATGTCTGGAGGTGTGTGTGATGGCACTGTGTAAGGGGTGAGGGATGTCCTGGCTGGGTACACATTAAGTGCTGGGCTATGTGTGTGGCAATAGTGCCATACACGGTTATGGTGGGCCATTTGTGTAACTGGCTGGACTGTTTGTCTAATGGTGTTCTGCTGTGGGTATTGCCTCTGCAGGTCACCGCCCATCAAAAGAAGGGTATACGTCGTGCCATCGCCAAGGATGTGTGGGCCCTGGGGGTCTATGGCAGGTGGAGCACCCACTGTCGCAAACAGTGGGAGGACCTTAGACGCTGGGCACGGAAGACCGCAGAGGCCCAGCTGGGGAGTGCCTCCCAACGAGGAACGGGTGCCCGTCAAACCCTGACCCCCCTGATGGTCTGCATGCTGGCGGTGGCCTATCCAGAGCTGGATGGGAGCTTAAGGGCAACACAGCAGCCACAAGGGGTTGAGTACAGTGGCTATCATTACAACTTATGCCTGGTAGGGTGGTATCCAGGTGGTGGGTGGGTGTCAGTGGGTGCCCCAGGCCAGGCCAGACATAGCAGCGTACGACCTCTGGTGACTAAGGGTCTGAAGAGAAAATACTGCCTACCTAGTTTGTTAGCATCCACTACTGGCAAGGGCTGCAAGGGTACCAGGTGTGCTGCAGTTGGCGGTGTGTGCTCCTCCTCATGCCTTGGTGGCTAGCAATATCACTGGTAGTGCAATGCATAGTGCGTAGGCCTGTACCCCGTGTGTAAGGGTGCTGTGTACGCCAACGGTGTTGTTGGTGCAGTCATTGACTCACTGTATCCTTTGTCTCTCTCCCCCCTTTCTTCTTTTGTCATCCTGTCCTTATGTGCATTAGCATCATCTGGCGGAGGAGCAGAGGCACCAGCAACAGAGGAAGCTACATCCCACAGGACCCAAGAGGCAGAGTCCATCGACTCTGAGGGCACCAGTGGGACAGAGGGCGAGGGGACCACCACAGCGGAGACTGGAGGGGACAATACAGACTCTCATACCTCCTCCGATGGGAGTTCCCTGGTGGTGGCGGACACCTCTGTGACCACCCCAGCTACAGGTACAGCCGCCTCCCCCAGACCAGCACCGACCTCCCAGCAGCCTCTCAGTGAGTTTTCCGTGCCCGCTCACCCAGGAGGGTGGGCATCTCTTTCACCCCAGACACCTCAGACCCTGACCCAGTGAGCCCTGCTGCCCTGAGCGAGGAGGCTATTGACCTCCTGAGATTTATCTCTGTAGGGCAATCAACCATTGTGAATGCCATCCAGGGGCTGGCAGCCCAGATGAAACATTCTAATGCATTCCTGAAGGACATTCACACTGGATTGGTTGCCTAACTGAGATCGATTCAGGCTCTGGCCTCCTATCTGATGGCAGCCATTGTCCCTGTTTCTACTGTTTTCCCCCCTCCAACTTCCACTTGCCAGTCCCATTCTCCTCAACCCTAACCCATCCCGAGCACACAGCCAGATGAGTATGCACACAGGCAAACACAAGCACCACACTCCATCACAAAGGCACTCACACAAACACCATCCAATTGCAGACACAACAACATCCACTATTTCCACTGCCTCCCCCTCCTTCTCCTCCTCCTCCTCCACCTCCCACCCAGTTACGTCCACACTAACACCTGCATGAACTACATCATCATCCACTACCTGCATTATCAGTAACACCAAGCAGAACACACACCTCGCTGGCAGACACCTCCATAACATCCATGCAGACGTCCCCTGTGTCCTCTCCCACCGTGTCTGTCTCCCCACTCCCTAAGGTTCACAAACGCAAGCACTCAAACACCCAACAGCCATCCACCTCACAACAGCATACAACCCAGGCACCTGTACCCAAATCCAGCAGACAAACACCTCCAACAATCACTCCCACATCCTCCACTCCCATTACTTCTCTCTCTTCCCGCCCTGTTGGCGGTATTACCACCACTTTATCACCAACCGTCAGGGTCCTAATGAGAGCCTTAATGTCTTCAGAATTAAAGTAGATAACAGCGGTTGGGTCTTTTAGAAACGCAAACTTATCCATACTGCCCGACTTCTTGAAGTAGGCCTAGAAAGGGTTAAGAGGCATGCTATTTGTTCCAAATTACCATTTTGTGTTTCCAGCACGGTGCACTTCTCTTTCTTTTACATCCTCCTTTGGTTCCTAGATTTGCCCTCTGTGGGAAGCCTAACTCTACTTGACCTCATGATGATTTATAAAGTAATTGATCTCTTATAGGTCACTGTCTACTTGCGCCGTTTATCTTGAGGATGGGGAGCTATGCCAGGTCCCAGGTCCATGGTAGTCCTGACTCACGCGTTACCAGCGTAGTGGGGAGGCAGGGAGGTGAGTGGGGCACTCTGGATTCTCACAAACCGCACCCAGACCTAGCTGGGTTGCTTCCGTGTGGTCCTGGTGCACTCACTCTGTGGCTGTTGCCTAAAAACAGCCACTTTCACCTCAGTCCACAGACAGGCACTAATTCCCCGGTTGCCGGGCGTCATTACTGATAGTTACTGATTTGGCCAGTTGTAAATATTGGCGTGTGCTGGACTGAGTGGCAGGCAGGATTGTGCCGGGCAGGATTGGGATGGCATCGGGGCCGCAGGGCATCGGGACAACTGGAGAAGTGGAGACCGACACAGACAGGAGGGTGGGGGTGGCGGAACGGAAGGGTGTGGCAGACGTGTGGGACCAAAAGCGTACAGAGGTGAGCAAGGGCAACAAAGAGCAAGAGAGCGAGAAAGTGGGAGAGCAGTAGAGAGCCGGTGAGTGACCGGAGTAGAGTACCTCCCACGGGCTCCACTCGGGACTCAAAACCCGGCTCTGAACCCTGCTCTACTCTGCTGTACTCCACTCAAGGCTCCAATTGGAGCTCAAGGCTTGGGGCTCCCATAACTACCAACCATCGTCAGCCCCCCCTCCAACCTGACCACCAACCGCACCCTATTCCACTCACCTCCCCGCTACCCCACAGTCACCCGCCTGCCTGCCTGCAGCACGACACAGCACAGCACGGCACTTGATGCTCTGGAGGCTTTCCTTCTCTGCTCCATGCGGCTGTCTTGCCACTCTTCGCGTGTGTACGTGTACAATTGATACTAAAACTTGTTCTACTACTCTCTGTTCCCCTAATTCTCCCAGTAAAAATGGTAACTCATTTGTATGGGTAGGCCTAGTGCCCGCTACAGGATGCAACATGGATACATACAATTTTCCCATGCAAAACTGGCCTGGTTTTGCAAAGTGGGTAGCTGTGGTTTTCGGTCCCTAGCTCAGCTGGCATCTAGGAAAATCTAGCAAACCTGTACATTTATGAAAACTAGACACCTGCAGCAGTCAAGGATAGGGTGACTTGCATAGATACTGTGAGGTTTTTTGTTTTTTACCTACAATGCCTCGCAAACCTCAAACTTTGCCTGAAATCATGTATTTTCCTTACATTTCTGAGATGGAAACTTCCGGAATCCACAGGAATCCACAAAATTATTATCACCCAGCAATGCCCCACCTGTGACGATAAAAATGCTGCACCTCTTGTGTGGCTGGGTCTAGAGCCAGAAACTTATCAAACCAAGGGCAATGGGAGGCCTTTCATGGGGACTCCTAATGACATCAGTTGGATACGTTTGTGTTGCTGGCACTAAACCCTACCACACAAGTGGTGCAGCATTTTTACCGGCAGACATGGGGCAATGCCAGGTGGTAGGAATTTTATGGATCCCTGCAGGTTCCATGAGTTTCCATGACAGAAATTTGGGGGGTAAATGAGTGTTTTTAGGCAGCGTGAAGTTTGCAGAGCATTGTGGGTAAGAAAATGATGTAGGATGGATGCGAAGCACACCACCTTGGACTCCCCCAGATGTCTAGTTTTCAGAACTGTCTGGCTCTGGCAGGGTTTTCCAGGTGGCAGCCTACCCAAGCCTAAAAAGTGCAGCTGTTCGCCATTGCAAGTGGGATGATATTGGGAGTTAACTAAACTCTCCTGGCCCATTTGTAAAAACAACACGAAAAAGAATCAGATATCCTTGTGCGTGCCATTGGAATGAGATGCTTTAGTCTGCACAGGAGCAGAAAGACTGTATTCACATTTTTGAGGGGGTCATGGCCATGTCCATGCTGGGCAGCCCCCATCCCTACAAAAAAAGACATCCAAGTGTCTAGTGGGCTTTCTGCCCTCCCTGGGGGCAGATGGAGGTATTTGCCCAAATCTGCCCCTAGACTGACAGAAAAACTTTTTCCCTTTTTTGGCAGCACCCACTGATATAAATGTAAAAAAAAGTGATCCCTGGGGTCTAGAGGTCCTTCTGCCCCCCGTGGTAATTGTCCCCCGGGAGGCAGAAAAACTTTCCCTTTTTTGGGGGTGGGTGGGGGTCATGGCGATGCTCATGCTGGGCAGCCCCCTCAAATACAAACTAAAAATAAATTAAAAAGTGCCTAGTGGGTTTTCTGTCCCCCCTGGGGGCAGATAGGAATAATTGCCCCCAACTGCCTCCCAGGTGGGGGAAGACTGTTTATTTGTTTGGTGGCTGGGAGCATGGCCATGCAGGGCAGTCCCCACCGATACAAATAAAAAATGTATCCTTGGGGTCTAGTGGACTTGGTGCCCCCCCAGGTGCAAATCGGCCTAAAAACAGGGCCAGTCTGCCCCCAGGGGTGCAGAAAGCAGCCAAAATAATGTCCCCATAATGGGGGGGGGGGGCAACTCTTGCCCAAGGGGCCACTCACCAGTATATATAGTTTATAAAATTCCTGGTGGCTAGTGATATTCTGCCCCCTGGGCAGATTGTCCTAAAAATAAGGCCAATCTGCCACCAAGGAGGGAAGAATACAAACAAAAGTTATACCCAAATATTGGGAGCGGCCCTTGCCTAAGGGTCCCCTCCTGCTACAAAAATAAATACCTGGAGATCTAGGGGGGTGGATCCCTGCTTGGGGATCACCCTCTTTGGGCAATCTCCAAGTAGGGATCCACTTGGGAAAGGTAACATTGGAAAGGGGAGATTCTCCCCTTTCCGGTGATACCTCTCCTACTTGCTTTAATGCTCGGTGAGTTGAGATAGTCCCATGAGCACCAAAGCAGTGAAAGTGAAAATAGCCAATCAGCTCATTTCACTTTCAGTGTAATGACATCAGCACGCCATGCATGCGATTGTCATTAAATTGAACAAAAATAAGTACCTCGGGCAGAAAAACAAGAAGCAAAATTGAGGGATTTGGTGGTCATGTGATGAAGATGAAACAGTTATGTCCTCAGCACACCTGCTACTGTGGCTGAGGACGTAACCGTTACGTCCTCAGCACCGAAGTGGTTGAAGTTTTCAGTGGCACATGATACACGTCTATGTCCAGTTCTCTCTCCAGAATCATACGACACCCTAACTGTTAGGAAAACAGTGGTTTATTATATGGTATGGTTGTGCAACTTCACTGTGTAATACACTCATAACCCTGTCTTGGGTTCAGTCAGTTTCGTTTGTAAAACCTTAACTCAACCCTGGGTAGCTGTGGATTTGAATAGATGGGATTGGTGTGGGTGGATTGTATTGAGGTGATGTGGCTTGGATTTGGGAGGATTGCATTGGGACGGATTGGAGTGGGACTGATTTTTTGGTTTGGAGTGGGGCAGACTAGAGTAGGGAGGATTGGAGTGGAACAGATTCTTTTGTATTGGACTGGGGTAGATTGGAGTGGTGCGGATTGGAGTGGGGCAGATTGTTTTGGATTGGTGTGGGACAGGTTGGAGTGGGGCAGATTGTTTTGGATTGGAGTGTGGCGGATAGCATTGGGGTAGATTTTTTTGAATGAAGTGAGGAAGATTGTTTTGGATTTTTTTGATTGGAGTCGGACAGATTACTTTGGACTGACGTGAGGCAGATTGGATTGGAGTGGGGGCAGATTGTTTTGGCATGGAGTAGAGCAGACTGGAGTGGGACAGACTGCTTTGGATTGGAATGGGGGAGACTGTTTTATATTGGAGTGGGGCAGATTGTTTTGGACTGGAGTGGGTGTAGGAAGGTAGCCTCTTGCTAGCCTTGTTACCCCCACTTTTAGCCTGTTTGTGACTATATGTCAGGGTGTTTTTACTGTCTCACTGGGATCTTGCTAGCAAGGACCCCAGTGCTCATAGTGAAAACCCTAGTTGTCAGTGTGTTTTATATGTTCCACTGGGACCCTGCTAGCCAGGACCCAGTGCTCATAGTTTGTGGCCTGTATGTGTATCCCTGTGTAGTGCCTAACTATGTCACTGAAGCCCTGCTAATCAGAACGTCAGTGCTTATGCTCTCTCTGTCTTTCAAACTGTCACTATAGGCTAGTGACCATTTTCACCAATTCTAATTGGCACACTGGAATACTCTTATAATTCCCTGGTATATGGTACCTAGGTACCCAGGGTATTGGGGTTCCAGGAGATCCCTATGGGCTGCAGCATTTCTTTTTCCACCATAGGGAGCTCAGACAATTCTTACGCAGGACTGCCACTGCAGCCTGAGTGAAATACAGCATGGACCCCGGGTACTGCCAAACCAGCTCTCTGGGGTTTTCACTGTAGCTACCGCTGCTGCCAACCCACAGACAGGCTTCTGCCCTCCTGGGGTCAGGGCAACCCAGTCTCAGGAAGGCAGAAAAAAGGTGTCCCAGACCTCTGCCATCTTGAATCCAGAGGTGTGAGGGCACAATGGAGGCCTCTGAGTGGCCAGTGCCAGGAGGTGACGTCAGAGACCCCTCCTGATAGGTGCTTACCTGACAAGGTGGCCAGCCCTCCTCTGAGGGCTATTTAGGGTCTCTCCTGTGGGCTCCTCTTCAGATAACGAATGCAAGAGCTCACCAGAGTTCCTCTGCATCTCCCTCTTCGACGTCTGCCAAGGATCGACCGCTGACTGCTCCAGGACGCCTGCAAAACTGCAACAAAGTAGCAAGAAGACTACCAACGACATTGTAGCGCCTAACTCTGCCGGGTTTCTCGACTGTTTCCTGTTGGTGCATGCTCTGGGGGATGTCTGCCTTCACCCTGCACTGGAAGCCAAGAAGAAATCGCCTGTGGGTTGACAGAATCTTCCCCCTGCTACCTCAGGCACCAAACTTCTGCTTCACCGGTCCTCTGGTCCACTCTCATCGTGACAAGCTTGGTCCCTGGAACACAGGTGCAGGATCCAAGTGACCCCGACAGTCCACTGGTCCATCTGTCCAAATTTGGCAGAGGTAAGTCCTTGCCTTCTCTCGCCCGACAGTAATCCTGTGTACTGCGTGAACTACAGCTGCTAGGGCTTCTGTGCACTTTTGCAAGGAATCCTTCATGCACAGCACAGCCCAGGTCCCCAGCACTCAGTCCTGCATTGCTCAACTCGCTGAGTTGAACACCGGCTTCGTGGGACCCTCCTTTGTAGTGTTGAGACGACCGCCGTGCTCAGCTTTCTTGAACCCGTGTTCAAGTACTTCTGCGGGTGCTGCCTTCTTCTGCATGGGCTCTCTGTGTTGCTGAGCTCCCCCTCTGTCTCCTCTTCCAAGTGGCGACCTCCTGGTCCTTCCTGAGCCCGGGCAGCACCATTTTTCTTCAACAGCAACCTTTGCAGCTGGCAAGGCTTGTTTGTGGTCTTTCTGCAAGGAAACAACTCTGCATCCTCCAGCATTCAGTGGGACATCTTCTGTGCAAAAGAGAAGTTCCTGGCACCTTCTGTTATTGCAGAATCTTCAGGTTCTTCCACCTGGAGGCAGCCATTTTGCACCTTCATCCGGGGTTTACTGGGCTCCTGCCCCCCCTGGACACTTTCGTGACTCTTGGACTTGGTCCCCTTCCTTTACAGGTCCTCAGGTCCAGGAATCCGCCTTCAATGCCTTGCAGTCTGTTGTGGTCTTTGCAGAATCTCCTATCACGACTTTAGTGTGTTTCTGGGGAAGTAGGATCACTTTACTCCTACCTTTCAGGGTCTTAGGGTGGGGTATCTTGGACACCCTTAGTGTTTTCTTACACTCTCAGTGACCCTCTTCCCACTACACTAGGCCTGGGGTCCCCAAGTGGTTAGCATTCAACTTTCTTAGTATATGGTTTGTGTTCCCCCTAGGCCTATTGCATTCTGTTGTATTCTACAGTGTTGGCACTACTTTTCTAACTGTTTACTTACCTGATTTTGGTTTGTGTGTATATTTTGTGTACTTTACTTTCCTCCTAAGGGAGTATATCCTCTGAGATATTTTTGGCACATTGTCACTAAATTAAAGTACCTTTATTTTTACTAACTCTGAGTATTGTCATTCTTATGATATAGATACAGGTGATATAGTAGGAGCTTTGCATGTCTCCTAGTTCGACCTAAGCTGCTCTGCTATAGCTACTTCTATCAGACTAAGCTGCTAGAACACTACTAATCTACTAATAAGGGATAACTCGACCTGGCACAAGGTGTAAGTACCATCAGGTACCCACTATAAGCCAGGCCAGCCTCCTACAGTGGGGCAGATTGTTTGGGCTTGCAGCAGGGCAGATTGCAGTGGGGGCAGATTAAAGTGGTGAAGATTGTTTTGGAGTTGGATTGATTGGATTGAGGTGAGGTGGATTGCCCATTCCAGTTCAAAACAGTCTGCCCGGTCAATTCTGCCTCACTCCAATCCAAAATAAGCTGCCCCACTCCAACCTGCTCCACTCAAACCCAAAACTATTTAACCCACTTTAGTCTACCTCACTCCTGTCTGCCCCACTCAATCCAAAACAATCTGCAGCACTCCAATCTGCCCTAATCCAAACCAAAAGAATATGATCCACTCCAACCCAAAACAATCTGGCACACTCCAGTCCAAAACTGCATGCCCCCACTCCAATCCAAAACAATCAGCCTCACTCCAACCCACTGCAATCTGTCATGCTCCAATCCAAAACAATCTGTCCCACTCCAATCCAAACCAATCTGCCGCATTGCAATCTTTCGCACTCTAATCCAAAACAATATACCCCACTCTGCCCCACTATAATCTAAAGAATATGACTCACTCCAATCCAAAGCAATCTGCCCCATTCCAATCCAAAACAGTCTGTTCCATATTATTTTGGATTGAAGTGGGGCAGCTTGTTTTGGATTGAAGTGGGGCAGCTTGTTTTGGATTGAAGTGGGGCAGCTTGTTTTGGATTGGAGTGGGGCAGCTTGTTTTGGATTGGAGTGGGGCAGAATGTATTGGATTGGAGTGGAGCAGAATATATTGGATTGGTGTGGAGCAGAATTTATTGGATTGGAGTGGGGCAAAATATATTGGATTGGAGTGGGGCAAATTTGTTTTGGATTGAGTGGGGCAGGATTGTTTTGGATTGGAGTGGGGCAGATTTGTTGTGGATCGGAGTGGGGCACATTGTTTTGGATTGCAGTGGGAGAATGTTTTGGATTGGAGTGGAGCTGATTGGAGTGGGGCAGATTGTTTTGTATTGGAGTGCGTCAGATTGCAGTGGGGCAGATTCAGCTGCAGCCGGCGCAAATCTCAAAGGGGAGGTGAGGGGACGATGGGGCCAGGGGAAACAGGGGAAAAACATACTTGCTGCTTTGCCGCCGCCACCCACCGTCTCCTGCCGCCTCACTCCTCTTCTGGTGCCTCTGCATTCACTGGGACACCAGCACAGGTTCCCCAGCAATCATGGGGCTGGTTTCATGCTAAAACTATCATGAAAGCAGTGTCAGGAGTTGTCTGAGAGGCAGTCACTGCCACTCAGACACAGCCCTGGGGGTCTGTGCAGTTTCTCCAGCCTGGCTGTTAAACACTGCCGGGCTGGCGAAACCTAAGTGCACATGTGTGTTTGACCGACCTGAGACGGTGGCCAAACACACATGCCCACTTAGAGGCACTCTCTCCTCCTTCCCCCTTTCACCACCCGTGGTCCAGTCGGGCCTTCCTTGTACTGCTGGCTGAGCCAGCAGATAAAAAATAAAACAATATTAAAATATTGTTTTATTTTACATCTCTTGGCCAGGGGGGCGACACTCCTCTGCCATTACAGAGGAGCCATCCCTGGGAAGATTGTTTTGGATTGAAGTGGAGCCGATTGGAGTGTGGCAGATTGTTTTGGATTGGAGTGGGGCAGGATGTTTTGGATGGAAGTAGAGCAGATTGTTTTGGACTGGAGTGGGTCATTGTTTGGGATTGGAGGAGGCCAGATTGCTTTGGATTGGATGGACAGGTGGGATTGCAGTGGGGAAGATTTGAGTGGCAAAGATTGTTTTGGATTGGATTGGGGGGAGGTGGATTGGATTGAAGTGAGGCGGATTGGATTGAAGTGAGGCGGATTGGATTGAAGTGAGGCGGATTAGATTGGAGTGGGTAGATTGTGATTGGAGTGGGTGCATTGTTTTGGATTGGCTTGGGGAGGCTTGGAGTCGGGCAGAATGTTTTGGTATGGAGAGTGGCAGATTGGAGTGGGGCAGATATGAGTGGGGTGGATTGAAGTCAGCAGATTGTTTTGAATTGGATTGGTGCAGATTGTTTTGGATTGCAGTGGGGAACATTGTTTTGGGTTGGAGTGGGGAACATTGTTTTGGGTTGAGTGGGGCAGGTTGGACTGGGCACATTGTTTTGGATTAGAATGCTGCAGATCCCAGTGAGGCAGATTGTTTTGGATTGGAGCAGATTTTTGGGACTTAAGTGGGGCAGATATTAGTGGGGCAGATTGGAGTCTGCATATTGTTTTGAATTGGATTGGTGCAGATTGTTTTGGACTGGATTGGTGCAGACTGATTTGGATTGGAGTGGGGAAGATTGTTTTGGGTTGGAGAGGGGAATGTTGTTTTAGATTGAGTGGGGCAGGTTGGACTGGGCACATTGTTTTGGATTTGAATGCTACAGATTGCAGTGAGGCAGATTGTTTTGGATTGGTGAAGATTGTTTTAGATTGGTGTGGGGCAGTTTCTTTTGGATTGGTGTGGGCCACACTGGAGTGGAGCAGATCGTTTTCCATTTGAGTGGGGCAAACTGGGGTGAGGAAGATTGGAGTGGGGCATATTGTTTTGGATTGGAGTTGGGTGGATTGAAGTGCAGCAGATTTCTTTGGATTGGAGTGAGGCAGCTTGGAGTGGGGTAGACTGTTTTGGATTGGAGTGCAGCAGATTGGAGTTGGCCAGATTGTTTTGGATTGCACTGCAGCATTTTGTTTTGGATTGGAGTGTAACAGATGATTTTGGACTGGAGTAGGGCAGACTGGAGTGAGGCAGACTAGACTGGGGCAGATTGCTTGGGATTGGAGGGGGCAGTTTGAAGTGGGCATATTGTTTTGGAATGGGCAGATTGTTTTGGATTGGAGTGGGTCAGATTGTTTCATAGTGGGGCAGATTCTTTTGAATTGGAGTGCGGCAGATAGGAGTGGGTCCGATTGTTTTGGATTGGAGTGGGGCAGACTGGAGTGAGGCAGATTGCTTGGGATTGTAGTGGGGCAGTTTAAAGTGGGCATATTGTTTTGGAGTGGGGCAGATTGTTCTGGATTGGAGTGGAGCAGATTGTTTCAGAGTGGGGCCAATTGTTTTGGACTGGAGTAGGGTAGATTGGATTGGAGTGGGGCAGATCTTTTTTTGTTTGAATGGGGCAGATTTTTTAGATCGGAGCGGGGCAGATAGGAGTGTGGTTGGGGCAGATGGGGTGGGACAGGTAGGAGTGGGGTGGCAGATAGGAGTGGGAGTAGGTTGTGAGGATTGGAGTAGATTGGATTAGTGCAAGTGGTTTGGATTGGGGTGGGTTGGATTGGGTTGGTCGGGTTAGATTTAATTGAGTGAGGTGAATTGGTGTGGGGTGAGTTCGGGTGGATTTGCATAGATTGGAGAGGGGGGGACAACTGACCTGGAGTGGGGCGGATTGGGGTGTACTGCACGATTATGTGTTAAAGCATAATTTCGGGAATAACACATAAGAAAGAAACAATGTCACTTTGCAATATTTAGAACCAGACAAGCATCATTTTTTGAGAACTGCACAAAAATATGGATGCAAAGGGAGAAAAGAAGACTTGCCAAAATAAAAGAAAGTTAATTATAGAAAAAAAAAGTTGCAATTTTGTTTGTCCTGCTGCGCATGTTTTTGCCTGTCACACACCTTCTGTTTGCAGGACATTAGAAGTTAAAAAGAACAAAATTGTATCTAGATCACATTTGACCAGCGGCCGAGCACTGATTACGTTGAATCAATCAGTGCTTGGTCCCTGATCCACAGAAAAGAAAGGAAATGATGCTAGGTCTGCAGTGACCAATAACAAGGCTGTAATGCAGGGTGCCATGCAAGTCAACAAATGGTAAGTGTTAGACCTGACAGCGTTAGGATGGTCATCCCTCCACTTTTTACCTGCCTCCCTCAATTTCTCTGACCCTGTTTTTAGGCCTTGGTGCACTTTAGCACTGCTGACCAATGCTAAAGTGCATGTGCCCTCTCCCTTAAACATGGTAACATTGGTTCCTACCCAACTGGCATATTTAATTTACCTGTAAGTTCCTAGTAAAGTGCACTACCTGTGCCCAGGGACTGTAAATTAAATGCTACTAGTGGACCTGCAGCACTGATTGTGCCATCCATACGAGTAGCCCCTTACCATGTCTCAGGTCTGCCATTGCAAGACCTGTGTGCAGTTTCATTGCCACTTGGACTTGGCATTTAAACTACTTGCCAAGCCTTCAACTCCCCTTTTTCTACATATAACTCACCCCTAAGGTAGGCCTTATGTAACCCATAGGGCAGGGTGCTATGTAGATAAAAGGCAGGACATGTACTTATATGTTTTATATGTCCTGGTAGTGAAACACTCACCAATTCGTTTTCCCCTACTGTGAGGCCTGCTCCTCTCATAGACTAGCAATAGAACTGCCCTCATATTCTTTTAAGTGGTAGATTCTGATCTGGATGAGTAGTCCTGGCATGTTTAGTATTGCTAGAATGGTAATAGAAAATCCTGCTTACTGATGAAGTTGGATTCAATATTACTATTTTAGAAATGCCATTTTTAGAAAGTGGGCATTTCTCTGCACTTACAGCCCTGTCTCCAATCCATGTCTGGTCTGTGCTGGTTGACAGCTCCCCTTGTGCATTCCACCCAGACAACCATAAACATAGGACACTCAGTCACACCTGCATTCATCTGCATACTGAACGGTGTCCCTGGGCAGGAAGGGTAGAGGGGATCTCTCTAACCATTCAAAGGCCAATGGCCTGCCCTCACACAAAGGACTGAAAACCTCCTGCCTCCCTGCCCCCCCCCGACCCCCCCCCCCCCCACCAGCCTCCAGGATTCTGGCAGATAGGACTGGGCTGAAAGGGGAACATGTGCACTTCAAAACCACTCTTTGAAGTTTCCACCACTTCAGAGGCATTTTTGGGTATATAAACTGGGTCTCTGACCCCAACAAATCAGACACTTCTGAACCTCCACATGGACTCTGTGAGAGAGACTGCCTGGCTGTCCAAAGGACTCGAAAAACCAAAAGTACACTGTTCCATTCAAAGAGAAGAAAAGAAAACTAGGGAGACCTGAAACATCAGGAGCGAGTGCCCTCAAGCATCACAATGGATGACTGGCATCATCATCGGGTAATGCTCCTCGCCAGGCCGGCAGTGCAACGCCTGACGGGCTCCCCACATAGGGGGGGCACTAGGCCGTATTGTACCGATGGTAACTAAAGAGGTTGCACCATCTAAACGGACATGCCTACACTCAAGCACCCGTAGAAAAGGAGAGAACAAAGAAAATTAAGGATAAAATTGGTTAAACATCACTGCATATATCATCATTTTAATCAATAGTCAGGGATGAAACCAAGATTAAAAACACAGGAAAGTAATAAAATGAGTGTCAATGCTCAATTACTTTCAGAGAGCGGTAAGAGCGGAGGTCTGACTATTTACAAAACTTCCTCAGACAGGGTCAACATGTTTCGCGTCGTGTGGTCCTTACGGATCCAATGACGCTTCATCAGGACCAGAATAATCAATATGTGAGCTCCTCTCCAAATAAACAAAAATGAATGATATGGAAATCAAATCAATAGTTAATATAGGCCGGTCACTTACATTGAAGTACACTAGGCTAGGTCACAGTCAGGTCGCCCTAGAAAACAAACAGTGAAAACAAACACCAAAATATACCCAACAAGTGGTCATCAGTGTAATGGTGCAAACATTGTGCAATAGATTGCAAAAAAAGGAAAGGGGAGATGACAAAAGTGGGATTACCACCCCCAAGTCGGGAACAGGCTCCTTGGTAAGCACGTCCCAAGGACTCGGCTAACAGCTAAAACATGGTGGACATAAGTAGTCAATCAAAGTAGATAACAGTTTGTTTGTCATGAGAGTATGCAGTGCCAACTTAATTCCTCATTCAGTAATATGTATAATAGTGAAGTTACTCAGAAAATTCTAGTAACTCAATGTATGTAAATAGTTACAGCAGAAAGAACGGACAATAGTCCAGTGACTCGACAGATTAACACGTTGTGCACATAGGTAATAATCACAACCAGTAAGGTGATAATTATTACAATAAGTCTCGTTATCATCAATATTGTACATACTATTCATGCAGAACTTCGACTTTATCAGTAGCCGAACCAGTGTTCGGATTATCACATTTCAAGATATGCCCGTAACAGTTAAACGGGTCAACAGTAGATAGTTAAATATACTATGAAGAGTCCATGGTACTTACTTATGTAGCGCTGGTCCAAAGTATTAGACCTACCCTCCGGGGCGTGCAACCGCAACCAAATGCGGTGAGACGCCACCGGAGTACATAAGCATTCAAGGACCCGGAAGTAGGCAATCACCTTACGTCCGAGAGCGTCTCGGAGCGAGTAACAAAAACAAACAAAGGACTCCAGTTCATATTGGAGTCACAGAAATTAATAAAAATTGAAGAAGGACTCAGGCCTTGGTCGTCCTCAATAGGAACCGATAAAAACACTTAATAGTCAGAAAATTGTCATTTATACAAACAGGGGTGGTCGTTCAAAAGATAATGAACACTTCTAACTTAAAGCTAGTAGATATTAGTTGTTGCTCTCAACTGTGAGCAGAGGAAGTGGCGCTCAAGAGATATATAATCCAGGTAAAGAACGATGTGAAATCACAAACTGGGAGAATATTACACGTCCCAATTAGATAAAAGTCTCATGGTTAATATCCCGGGGGGCAATTGTAGGAAAGTACCATCTTGCCTGGCATGTTACCCCCATTTTTCACTGTATATATGTTGTTTTAGTTGTATGTGTCACTGGGACCCTGGTAACCCAGGGCCCCAGTGCTCATAAGTGTGCCTGTATGTGTTACCTGTGTAGTGACTAACTGTCTCACTGAGGCTCTGCTGATCAGAACCTCAGTGGTTATGCTCTCTCATTTCTTTCCAAATTGTCACTGACAGGCTAGTGACCATTTTTACCAATTTACATTGGCTTACTGGAACACCCTTATAATCCCCTAGTATATGGTACTGAGGTACCCAGGGTATTGGGGTTCCAGGAGATCCCTATGGGCTGCAGCATTTCTTTTGCCACCCATAGGGAGCTCTGACAATTCTTACACAGGCCTGCCACTGCAGCCTGAGTGAAATAACGTCCACGTTATTTCACAGCCATTTTACACTGCACTTAAGTAACTTATAAGTCACCTATATGTCTAACCCTTACCTGGTAAAGGTTAGGTGCAAAGTTACTTAGTGTGAGGGCACCCTGGCACTAGCCAAGGTGCCCCCACATTGTTCAGAGCCAATTCACTGAACTTTGTGAGTGCGGGGACACCATTACACGCGTGCACTACATATAGGTCACTACCTATATGTAGCTTCACCATGGTAACTCCGAATATGGCCATGTAACATGTCTATGATCATGGAATTGCCCCCTCTATGCCATCCTGGCATTGTTGGTACAATTCCATGATCCCAGTGGTCTGTAGCACAGACCCTGGTACTGCCAAACTGCCCTTCCTGGGGTTTCTCTGCAGCTGCTGCTGCTGCCAACCCCTCAGACAGGCATCTGCCCTCCTGGGGTCCAGCCAGGCCTGGCCCAGGATGGCAGAACAAAGAACTTCCTCTGAGAGAGGGTGTAACACCCTCTCCCTTTGGAAAATGGTGTGAAGGCAGGGGAGGAGTAGCCTCCCCCAGCCTCTGGAAATGCTTTGTTGGGCACAGAGGTGCCCAATTCTGCATAAGCCAGTCTACACCGGTTCAGGGACCCCTTAGCCCCTGCTCTGGCGCGAAACTGGACAAAGGAAAGGGGAGTGACCACTCCCCTGACCTGCACCTCCCCTGGGAGGTGTCCAGAGCTCCTCCAGTGTGCTCCAGACCTCTGCCATCTTGGAAACAGAGGTGCTGCTGGCACACTGGACTGCTCTGAGTGGCCAGTGCCACCAGGTGACGTCAGAGACTCCTTGTGATAGGCTCCTTCAGGTGTTAGTAGCCTTTCCTCTCTCCTAGGTAGCCAAACCCTCTTTTCTGGCTATTTAGGGTCTCTGTCTCTGGGGAAACTTTAGATAACGAATGCATGAGCTCAGCCGAGTTCCTCTGCATCTCCCTCTTCACCTTCTGATAAGGAATCGACCGCTGACCGCGCTGGAAGCCTGCAAACCTGCAACATAGTAGCAAAGACGACTACTGCAACTCTGTAACGCTGATCCTGCCGCCTTCTCGACTGTTTTCCTGCTTGTGCATGCTGTGGGGGTAGCCTGCCTCCTCTCTGCACCAGAAGCTCCGAAGAAATCTCCCGTGGGTCGACGGAATCGTCCCCCTGCAACCGCAGGCACCAAAAAGCTGCATCTCCGGTCCCTTGGGTCTCCTCTCAGCACGACGAGCGAGGTCCCTCGAATCCAGCGACACCGTCCAAGTGACCCCCACAGTCCAGTGACTCTTCAGCCCAAGTTTGGTGGAGGTAAGTCCTTGCCTCACCTCGCTGGGCTGCATTGCTGGGAACCGCGACTTTGCAAGCTTCTCCGGCCCCTGTGCACTTCCGGCGGAAATCCTTCGTGCACAGCCAAGCCTGGGTCCACGGCACTCTAACCTACATTGCACGACTTTCTAAGTTGGTCTCCGGCGACGTGGGACTCCTTTGTGCAACTTCGGCGAGCACCGTTTCACGCATCTTCGTAGTGCCTGTTTCTGGCACTTCTCCGGGTGCTACCTGCTTCAGTGAGGGCTCCTTGTCTTGCTCGACGTCCCCTCTCTCTGCAGGTCCAATTTGCGACCTCCTGGTCCCTCCTGGGCCCCAGCAGCGTCCAAAAACGCCAAACGCACGATTTGCGTGTAGCAAGGCTTGTTGGCGTCCATCCGGCGGGAAAACACTTCTGCACGACTCTCCAAGGCGTGGGGGATCCATCCTCCAAAGGGGAAGTCTCTAGCCCTTGTCGTTCCTGCAGTATTCACAGTTCTTCAGCCTAGTAAGAGCTTCTTTGCCCCAACCGCTGGCATTTCTTGGGCATCTGCCCATCTCCGAGCTGCTTGTGACTTTTGGACTTGGTCCCCTTGCTCCACAGGTACCTTCAGACAGGAATCCATCGTTGTTGCATTGCTGATTTGTGTTTTCCTTGCATTCTCCCTCTAACACGACTATTTTGTCCTTAGGGGAACTTTGGTGCACTTTGCACTCACTTTTCAGGGTCTTGGGGTGGGTTATTTTGCTACCTCTCACTATTTTCTAATAGTCCCAGCGACCCTCTACAAGGTCACATAGGTTTGGGGTCCATTCGTGGTTCGCATTCCACTTCTGGAGTATATGGTTTGTGTTGCCCCTATCCCTATGTTTCCCCATTGCATCCTATTGTAACTATACATTGTTTGCACTGTTTTCTAAGACTATACTGCATATTTTTGCTATTGTGTATATATATCTTGTGTATATTTCCTATCCTCTCACTGAGGGTACACTCTAAGATACTTTGGCATATTGTCATAAAAATAAAGTACCTTTATTTTTAGTATAACTGTGTATTGTGTTTTCTTATGATATTGTGCATATGACACTAAGTGGTACTGTAGTAGCTTCACACGTCTCCTAGTTCAGCCTGAGCTGCTTTGCTAAGCTACCATTATCTATCAGCCTAAGCTGCTAGACACCCTATACACTAATAAGGGATAACTGGGCCTGGTGCAAGGTGCAAGTACCCCTTGGTACTCACTACAAGCCAGTCCAGCCTCCTACATTGGTTGTGCAGTGGTGGGATAAGTGCTTGAGACTACTTACCACTCTTGTCATTGTACTTTTCATAAGAGAAAAATATACAAAACAAGGTCAGTGTATATACACATAGCCAAAAAGTTTTGCATTTCCTCTTTTCACTCTTTTCTAAGTGCTGAAAAGTACTTCTAAACTTTCAAAAAGTTCTTAAAAGTTTAAAAAAGTTTTTTCTGTCTTTCCAAAAAGTTCTGAAAACTTTTTTTTCTCTTTGTCTATCACTTTAACTCTCTCTAAAAATGTCTGGCACAGGCCAAAAAGTTGAACTGTCCAAACTTGCATATGATCACCTTAGCTGGAAAGGAGCAAGGAGTCTCTGCATAGAGAGAGGTTTGAGTGTAGGGAAGAATCATTCCTTAGAACTGTTAATTAATATGCTTAGAGTACAGGATAAGGCCATAAGTGCCCAATCTGTAGAAAAAGTAGCTAATGGTTCTCAATCTGATCCAGGGACTCCCCCAGGAAAAGGTTCAGGAAAGAAACTTCTCAGCCTGCCCATTACTAGACAGTCTAGCATAGTTGGTACAGAGGTTGAATCACATCATACTGATGATGTGCTCTCACATTATACTGGTAGCCAAGCTGTTAGGGTGCCCTCTGTAAGGGACAGGTCTCCTTCTGTTCATTCCCATCATACCTCTGTATCTAGAAATGTCCCTCCCACCCACCCTGATGACAGATTGTTGGAAAGGGAGCTCAATAGATTGAGAGTGGAGCAAACCAGACTGAAGCTCAAGAAGCAACAGCTGGATTTGGATAGACAGTCTTTAGAAATAGAGAGGGAAAGACAGAAAATGGGTTTAGATACCCATGGTGGCAGCAGCAGTATTCCCCATAGTCATCCTGCAAAAGAGCATGATTCCAGGAATCTGCATAAGATAGTTCCCCCTTACAAGGAGGGGGATGACATTAACAAGTGGTTTGCTGCACTTGAGAGGGCCTGTGCTGTACAGGATGTCCCTCAAAGGCAGTGGGCTGCTATCCTATGGCTATCATTTACTGGAAAAGGTAGGGATAGGCTCCTTACTGTAAAAGAAAATGATGCTAACAATTTCCAAGTTCTTAAGAATGCACTCCTGGATGGTTATGGCTTAACCACTGAACAGTACAGGATCAAGTTCAGAGATACAAAAAAGGAGTCTTCACAAGACTGGGTTGATTTCATTGACCAGGCAGTGAAGGCCTTGGAGGGGTGGTTACATGGCAGTAAAGTTACTGATTATGACAGCCTGTATAACTTAATCCTGAGAGAGCATATTCTTAATAATTGTGTGTCTGATTTGTTGCACCAGTACTTGGTGGACTCTGATCTGACCTCTCCCCAAGAATTGGGAAAGAAGGCAGACAAATGGGTCAGAACAAGAGTGAACAGAAAAGTTCATACAGGGGGTGACAAAGATGGCAACAAAAAGAAGGATGGTAAGTCTTCTGACAAGGGTGGGGACAAATCTAAAAATGAGTCTTCATCAGGCCCACAAAAACACTCTGGTGGGGGTGGTGGGCCCAAACCCTCCTCTAATCAGAACAAGGAAAAGAAACCATGGTGCTATTTATGTAAGATAAAAGGCCATTGGACAACAGATCCCAGTTGTCCAAAGAAAGGCACCACAGCTCCTACCACTACAACCCCTACTGCTACACCTAGTGTCCCTACTAATAGCAGTGGTGGTGGGAGCAAACCTACTAATAGCCAATCCAAGGGAGTAGCTGGGCTCACTTTTGGTAATTTAGTTGGGGTTGGTCTGATTAGGGAGACCACAGAGGCTACTTTAGTCTCTGAAGGGGCTATTGACTTAGCCACTTTGGTTGCTTGCCCCCATAACTTGGAGAAGTACAAGCAACTAACCCTAATAAATGGTGTTGAGGTCCAGGCCTACAGGGACACAGGTGCCAGTGTCACAATGGTGATTGAGAAACTGGTGCACCCTGAACAACACATACTTGGACACCAGTACCAAGTAACCGATGCTCACAACATAACACAAAGCCACCCCATGGCTGTTGTAAATCTCAACTGGGGGGGGGTATCTGGTCCAAAGAAAGTTGTGGTAGCTTCAGATTTACCTGTAGACTGTCTATTAGGGAACGATTTGGAGACATCAGCTTGGTCAGATGTGGAGTTGGAGGCCCATGCAGCAATGCTGGGCATCCCAGGGCATATTTTTGCTTTGACAAGGGCTCAGGCCAAAAAGCAAAAAGGACAGGGAAGCTTGGATCCTGGAACAATGGACCAAGTGCTCCCTAAAGCTAGGGCTAGTAGAAGCAAACCACTTCCTACTATCCCTCCCTCTACAGTGGATTCTACTTCTGAGGAAGAAGAATTCCCTCCCTGTGCAGAACCTACACCAGAGGAGCTGGAAGCAGACACTGCTGAGCTTTTGGGTGAAGGGGGGCCTGCCAGAGAGGAGCTGAGTGTGGCACAGCAAACCTGTCCCACATTAGAGGGTCTCAGACAGCAAGCTGTCAAACAGGCTAATGGGGATGTCAGTGACTCACACAGAGTTTACTGGGAGGACAACCTCTTGTACACTGAGCATAGGGATCCTAAACCTGGAGCTGCCAGGAGATTAGTGATTCCTCAGGAGTACAGAAAGTTCCTCCTAACACTGGCACATGACATTCCCTTAGCTGGGCACCTGGGTCAAATGAAAACTTGGGACAGATTGGTACCACTGTTTCATTGGCCTAGGATGTCAGAGGACACAAAAGAATTTTGTAAGTCCTGTGAAACCTGTCAAGCCAGTGGCAAGACAGGTGGCACTCCAAAGGCACCCCTTATCCCACTGCCTGTGGTTGGGGTTCCCTTTGAAAGGGTAGGGGTTGACATAGTTGGCCCCCTTGACCCTCCTACTGCTTCAGGCAATAGGTTTATCTTAGTGGTAGTGGACCATGCCACAAGGTATCCTGAAGCAATTCCTTTAAGGACCACTACAGCTCCTGCAGTGGCAAAGGCCCTCCTGGGAATATTTTCCAGGGTGGGCTTCCCAAAGGAAGTAGTATCAGACAGAGGAAGCAATTTCATGTCTGCATACTTAAAGGCCATGTGGAAGGAGTGTGGTGTAACTTACAAGTTCACAACACCCTATCATCCACAAACAAATGGACTGGTGGAGAGATTTAATAAAACTCTCAAAGGCATGATTATGGGACTCCCTGAAAAACTCCGCAGGAGATGGGATATCCTTCTACCATGCCTCCTTTTTGCCTACAGGGAGGTACCCCAGAAAGGAGTGGGCTTCAGCCCCTTTGAACTTCTTTTTGGACACCCTGTTAGGGGTCCACTCACACTTGTAAAGGAGGGTTGGGAACAACCTTTAAAAGCTCCTAAGCAGGATATTGTGGATTATGTACTTGGCCTCAGATCAAGGATGGCTGAGTACATGAAAAAGGCCAGTAAAAACCTTCAGGCCAGCCAAGAGCTCCAGAAGCAATGGCATGATCAGAAGGCTGTTTTGGTTCAGTACCAACCAGGGCAGAAAGTGTGGGTCTTGGAGCCTGTGGCCCCAAGAGCACTCCAAGATAAATGGAGTGGTCCACACACAATTGTTGAAAAGAAGGGGGAAGTCACCTACTTGGTTGACTTAGGCACTGCCAGGAGTCCCCTTAGGGTGCTCCATGTCAACCGCCTGAAACCCTACTATGACAGGGCTGATCTCACCCTGCTCATGGCAACAGATGAGGGACAGGAAGAAGACAGTGATCCTCTACCTGATCTCTTCTCTTCCACAGAACAAGATGCTCTTGTGGAAGGGGTAGTTTTGGCTGATTGTCTTACTGCTGAGCAGAAAGATAATTGCATAAATCTCCTAGGACAATTTTCAGAACTCTTCTCCATTGTGCCAGGCACCACTTCTTGGTGTGAGCACACTATAGATACTGGAGACAGTTTACCTGTCAAAAGTAAAATCTATAGGCAGCCTGACCATGTCAGGGACTGCATAAAGCAAGAAGTTCAGAAGATGTTGGAACTAGGAGTGGTTGAGCACTCTGACAGTCCATGGGCTTCTCCTGTGGTACTGGTACCAAAACCCAATTCTAAAGATGGAAAGAAGGAAATGAGGTTTTGTGTAGACTATAGAGGTCTCAACTTGGTAACCAAAACAGATGCTCACCCTATACCCAGGGCAGATGAGCTAATAGATACACTGGCATCTGCCAAGTATCTAAGCACTTTTGATTTGACTGCAGGGTATTGGCAGATCAAAATGTCAGAAGATGCTAAACCTAAGACTGCATTTTCTACCATTGGAGGACATTACCAGTTTACTGTAATGCCTTTTGGTTTGAAAAATGCACCTGCCACTTTTCAGAGGTTGGTGAACACAGTCCTGCAAGGGCTGGAAGCTTTCAGTGCAGCATATTTGGATGATATAGCTGTCTTTAGCTCCAGCTGGGATGATCACCTGGTCCACCTTTGGAAAGTTTTGGAGGCCCTGCAAAAGGCAGGCCTCACTATCAAGGCTTCAAAGTGCCAGATAGGGCAGGGTAAGGTGGTTTATCTGGGACACCTTGTTGGTGGGGAACAGATTGCACCACTTCAGGGGAAAATCCAAACTATTATTGATTGGATTCCCCCTACCACTCAGACTCAGGTGAGAGCCTTCCTAGGCCTCACTGGGTATTACAGGAGGTTCATTAAGAACTATGGCTCCATTGCAGCCCCTCTTAATGACCTCACATCCAAGAAAATGCCTAAAAAGGTATTATGGACAGCAAACTGTCAGAAAGCTTTTGAGGAGCTGAAGCAGGCCATGTGCTCTGCACCTGTCCTGAAAAGCCCTTGTTACTCTAAAAAATTCTATGTCCAAACTGATGCATCTGAATTAGGAGTAGGGGCAGTCCTATCACAACTTAATTCTGAGGGCCAGGATCAACCTGTTGCTTTTATTAGTAGAAGGTTGACCCCTAGAGAAAAGCGTTGGTCTGCCATTGAGAGGGAGGCCTTTGCTGTGGTCTGGGCTCTGAAGAAGTTGAGGCCATACCTGTTTGGCACTCACTTCATTGTTCAAACAGACCACAAACCTCTACTTTGGCTAAAACAAATGAAAGGTGAAAATCCTAAATTGTTGAGGTGGTCCATATCCCTACAGGGAATGGACTATACAGTGGAACATAGACCTGGGAGTAGCCACTCCAATGCAGATGGACTCTCCAGATATTTCCACTTAGACAATGAAGACTCATCAGGTAATGGCTAGTCTTATTGTCCTTCGTTTGGGGGGGGGTTGTGTAGGAAAGTACCATCTTGCCTGGCATGTTACCCCCATTTTTCACTGTATATATGTTGTTTTAGTTGTATGTGTCACTGGGACCCTGGTAACCCAGGGCCCCAGTGCTCATAAGTGTGCCTGTATGTGTTACCTGTGTAGTGACTAACTGTCTCACTGAGGCTCTGCTGATCAGAACCTCAGTGGTTATGCTCTCTCATTTCTTTCCAAATTGTCACTGACCGGCTAGTGACCATTTTTACCAATTTACATTGGCTTACTGGAACACCCTTATAATCCCCTAGTATATGGTACTGAGGTACCCAGGGTATTGGGGTTCCAGGAGATCCCTATGGGCTGCAGCATTTCTTTTGCCACCCATAGGGAGCTCTGACAATTCTTACACAGGCCTGCCACTGCAGCCTGAGTGAAATAACGTCCACGTTATTTCACAGCCATTTTACACTGCACTTAAGTAACTTATAAGTCACCTATATGTCTAACCCTTACCTGGTAAAGGTTAGGTGCAAAGTTACTTAGTGTGAGGGCACCCTGGCACTAGCCAAGGTGCCCCCACATTGTTCAGAGCCAATTCACTGAACTTTGTGAGTGCGGGGACACCATTACACGCGTGCACTACATATAGGTCACTACCTATATGTAGCTTCACCATGGTAACTCCGAATATGGCCATGTAACATGTCTATGATCATGGAATTGCCCCCTCTATGCCATCCTGGCATTGTTGGTACAATTCCATGATCCCAGTGGTCTGTAGCACAGACCCTGGTACTGCCAAACTGCCCTTCCTGGGGTTTCTCTGCAGCTGCTGCTGCTGCCAACCCCTCAGACAGGCATCTGCCCTCCTGGGGTCCAGCCAGGCCTGGCCCAGGATGGCAGAACAAAGAACTTCCTCTGAGAGAGGGTGTAACACCCTCTCCCTTTGGAAAATGGTGTGAAGGCAGGGGAGGAGTAGCCTCCCCCAGCCTCTGGAAATGCTTTGTTGGGCACAGAGGTGCCCAATTCTGCATAAGCCAGTCTACACCGGTTCAGGGACCGCTTAGCCCCTGCTCTGGCGCGAAACTGGACAAAGGAAAGGGGAGTGACCACTCCCCTGACCTGCACCTCCCCTGGGAGGTGTCCAGAGCTCCTCCAGTGTGCTCCAGACCTCTGCCATCTTGGAAACAGAGGTGCTGCTGGCACACTGGACTGCTCTGAGTGGCCAGTGCCACCAGGTGACGTCAGAGACTCCTTGTGATAGGCTCCTTCAGGTGTTAGTAGCCTTTCCTCTCTCCTAGGTAGCCAAACCCTCTTTTCTGGCTATTTAGGGTCTCTGTCTCTGGGGAAACTTTAGATAACGAATGCATGAGCTCAGCCGAGTTCCTCTGCATCTCCCTCTTCACCTTCTGATAAGGAATCGACCGCTGACCGCGCTGGAAGCCTGCAAACCTGCAACATAGTAGCAAAGACGACTACTGCAACTCTGTAACGCTGATCCTGCCGCCTTCTCGACTGTTTTCCTGCTTGTGCATGCTGTGGGGGTAGCCTGCCTCCTCTCTCCACCAGAAGCTCCGAAGAAATCTCCCGTGGGTCGACGGAATCGTCCCCCTGCAACCGCAGGCACCAAAAAGCTGCATCTCCGGTCCCTTGGGTCTCCTCTCAGCACGACGAGCGAGGTCCCTCGAATCCAGCGACACCGTCCAAGTGACCCCCACAGTCCAGTGACTCTTCAGCCCAAGTTTGGTGGAGGTAAGTCCTTGCCTCACCTCGCTGGGCTGCATTGCTGGGAACCGCGACTTTGCAAGCTTCTCCGGCCCCTGTGCACTTCCGGCGGAAATCCTTCGTGCACAGCCAAGCCTGGGTCCACGGCACTCTAACCTACATTGCACGACTTTCTAAGTTGGTCTCCGGCGACGTGGGACTCCTTTGTGCAACTTCGGCGAGCACCGTTTCACGCATCCTCGTAGTGCCTGTTTCTGGCACTTCTCCGGGTGCTACCTGCTTCAGTGAGGGCTCCTTGTCTTGCTCGACGTCCCCTCTCTCTGCAGGTCCAATTTGCGACCTCCTGGTCCCTCCTGGGCCCCAGCAGCGTCCAAAAACGCCAAACGCACGATTTGCGTGTAGCAAGGCTTGTTGGCGTCCATCCGGCGGGAAAACACTTCTGCACGACTCTCCAAGGCGTGGGGGATCCATCCTCCAAAGGGGAAGTCTCTAGCCCTTGTCGTTCCTGCAGTATTCACAGTTCTTCAGCCTAGTAAGAGCTTCTTTGCCCCAACCGCTGGCATTTCTTGGGCATCTGCCCATCTCCGAGCTGCTTGTGACTTTTGGACTTGGTCCCCTTGCTCCACAGGTACCTTCAGACAGGAATCCATCGTTGTTGCATTGCTGATTTGTGTTTTCCTTGCATTCTCCCTCTAACACGACTATTTTGTCCTTAGGGGAACTTTGGTGCACTTTGCACTCACTTTTCAGGGTCTTGGGGTGGGTTATTTTGCTACCTCTCACTATTTTCTAATAGTCCCAGCGACCCTCTACAAGGTCACATAGGTTTGGGGTCCATTCGTGGTTCGCATTCCACTTCTGGAGTATATGGTTTGTGTTGCCCCTATCCCTATGTTTCCCCATTGCATCCTATTGTAACTATACATTGTTTGCACTGTTTTCTAAGACTATACTGCATATTTTTGCTATTGTGTATATAT